>NC_137210.1:2926534-2929034 GCF_960531495.2 Zeus faber
CGGCTCCTCCAGGAGCCAGTGGAGGGAATCTGCGGCCTCCCTTTTCCTGTTCTTAAATAACCCCCATGCTTTAAAAAGCTCCTGATAAAAACGGGGTAAGCCCGACTTGTTTAGAAGACTCGTGTCCATTAAAAACAACGAGCGGTCAAGTCCCATCCTCCCAGTCCTCTTTAAGACCAAGCCCGCCACGTCCTTCCAAACGTTAAAGTACCCCGTTAACAACTTCTGCACAAACTGTAACCTAAAAGTTGCCACTCTGCTTTTGATGTCCACCACACCGTGCCCCCCTTCCTCTTTAGGCAGAAAGACCCTTTCCTTCCTGACCCAGTGGAAATTCCGCCCCCAAAAGAAGTCTATCAGCTCGGCCTGTATCTTCCTAACTAGCAGGTCTGGTGGTTGGACACACGCCACTCTGTGCCACAGCTGTGAGGCCACCAGGTTGTTAATAATGAGCGTCCTGCCCCTATAGGACAGCTGTGGCAGTGCCCACCTCCATTTTCTTAGCTTGCCCTGTATCTTTCCTAGCAGTCCTTCCCAATTCTTCCCCACCACACTTTCGCTCCCTAAAAACACTCCCAGATACTTAAACCCATCCCTTCGCCACCGTAAGCCTCCTGGCAGTTTTAAAAGTCCCCCCCTCCATCCGCCCACAGCCAGCGCTTCGCTTTTGCCCCAGTTGACTTTCGCTGCTGATAGCAGCCCAAAGTCCCTGACGATCCCCTCCAGTTTGCTGATTTCGTCCTGTTTCTTTATTAAGACAATGACGTCGTCCGCATAGGCTGATAGAATGTGGCTTCTCTCGAGACCGTTTAGAAACACACCCTCGATGTTCGTCCTTAATTGACACAGCAATGGTTCTATGGCCAGAGAGTACAACATCCCTGAGAGGGGGCAGCCCTGTCTCACCCCTCTACGCACTTTAAAAGGGCCGCTCAGCCCTCCATTAATCTTCAGTATACTCTCGATGTCCTGGTACAAAACCTGGATCATGGCTATCAGACCAGGGCTGAGGCCAAAAGCCTCCAGAGTTTTCCAGAGGTAGGGGTGCTCAACCCGGTCAAACGCCTTTTCCTGGTCTAGCGAAATGAGCCCAGTTTCAATGCCCAGAGAACTAGAGACGTCCAAAATATCCCGAATTAGGGACACATTGTCCAGAATGGACCTACCAGGCACACAGTAAGTTTGGTCCTGATGGACGACCAGGTCCATCACCTCCCTCAGCCTGTTGGCCAGTGCCCTCGACAGGATTTTATAGTCCGTGCACAGAAGGGACACAGGACGCCAGTTCTTGATCTCCTGCAGGTCTCCTTTCTTGGGTAGGAGAGTGATGACTGCCCTCCTGCAGCTGACTGGCAATAACTTATCTTTAAAAACTTCATTAAAAACCATTAAAAGGTCCTCCCGTAACTCCTCCCAGAACTCTTTGTAAAACTCCGCAGGAATCCCGTCGATGCCAGGGGCCTTACCCCCCTTCATGCTCTGCAGGGCCGTGGAAAGATCCTGCAGGGTCAGAGGTTCCCCCAGCACCGCACTGACATCTTCCGGGACCCTGGGCAAATTCCCACAAAAGGAGTAAAACAGTTCTTTTTGCTCCTCGTACTCACTTCTGTACAGCTCTGTATAAAAGTCCACGGCTCTCGTCCGGATCTCCTCCGGCCTCCTGAGCTCCTGTCCCGTGTCTGATCTCAGGGCGTGGATAAACCTGCTCTGCCCGTTGCTCTTCTCCAGGCTAAAAAAGAAACTAGATGGTGCGTCCATCAGTGCTGCGCTCTGGAAGCGAGAGCGGACCAGCGCCCCCTGCGCCTTGGTGCCTAGTAGGTCTGCAAGAGCAGCTCTTTTAGACTTGAGGTCCTTAATGTGATCTCGATTCCCAGTGGGTTCCACTACACCCTGTAACTCCACAATGTCAGTCTCCAGATCCCTCATAGATCTGGTGATGTCCCGTGTGACATTGAGAGTATACTGCCGACAGAGCTGCTCTATCTCCCTCTTCCCATAGTCCCACCACAGTCTTAAGGAAATAAAATCCTGCTTTCTGTCTCTAAAACCTTCCCAAAAAAACCTAAAAGCATCTTTAAAGTTGGAGTCACATAGTAGGGTGGTGTTAAAATGCCAATATGCGCTTTTGGGCTTTACATTGGCGATAAAAACACGGCAAACAACCAGGGAGTGATCGGTAAAACCAACAGGCACCATTCTACATTCCTTAAAAATGTTAAAATGGTGCTTAAAACAGTAAAACCGGTCTAGTCTGGCCAACGATAAAGAGGTGCCTCTGCAGTGCACCCAGGTGTACTGTCTTTCATCCCCGTTGGTTCTCCTCCACACGTCCGTTAGCTCGTTCTCGCTTGAGAGCAGCCTCATCGCGTTCTGCGATGCTCTGTGAGGCTCACAGTGGTTCCTGTCTAACAGGTCGTTCTCGGTGCAGTTAAAGTCACCTCCTAGAAACAAAAACTCCCCAGTACGAGTTTTGCTTAAAACTCCATTTAAAACTTGCAAA
>NC_137210.1:2939034-2949034 GCF_960531495.2 Zeus faber
TCTTTTTATCCTGGAAGCCCAGCAGCCACACCGGCTGCGGTCTTGCTACAAGGATTCGCGCAATTAAGCGTACTTCTCACTCACATTCTGGGTATACTTGTAGGGCTTGTGTTTGTTTGTGTGTGTGTGTGTGTGTGTACGGAGGCTGTAATTAAGCGAGATCAAACAGGAAAGACCGGTGGTGGTGACAGGTGGGGGGTGGTTGGGCAGGAGTTGGGGGGGGGGGGGGGTTGAATTGGCAACGACCCCTTTTTTATTTTGAAAAATAACTTAGTAGCCTCTACTTCCTCCTTTTGAACCCCCCCCCCCCAACACCATCACCAAAACACACACACCGACACACACACACACACACACACACACACATTACCTCCCCCATTACCTCCGCTGCTGTTCGGAATAATAATTTTTTGTTTTTGCGTGCATAACATACATATAACATATATATATATATATATATATAATATATTATTTATTTCATTTATTATTTTTTTTATTTATTTCAGCCAATTTATACTATTTATTTCATTTTCTACATTCCTCAGTAAACATCTGTGTAATACATCAAAAACTGCTTACTGAATTAATGAATTCAACTTGGGCAAATTGAGTTATATACTAATGTAAAGTATGAAATCAGACCAAACCTGTAAATACAAACACATTTTTCCAAATGAAACAATTGTTTCAGCGTGAATTGACACTACAAATCTGTGTAGCACAATATCACAGCATATTAATTTAATGAAGACACTATACAACACTTTAAATGGTTCTTTTAAGAATTGCATTCACAACTCAGAGCCAAGGTGACTCTTTGGACTTTCCTTCATTGTAAGTTCTCCCTCGCGCTCCGTGCCTTACACCAGCGGAACCAAGAGTCAGAAAATCAAACGACTTAATTTACCGAGTGACTCGTCAAGAACCCAATCTCAAAAAAAAGTCAAACCTTTCATTGCTACATACAGTCGTCACTTTCAGAGTGAAACTCGAGCTTCTTCAGATGACATGCAATTCTGGCTGGGACTGATGAATTAGATGAATTATTACAGTATTGTCATTTGGATCTGGCAACACAAACTTACTGTATTACGTTTTAGGAGTCAGTTAGTCGGTCTATTAGAAAGGAATTTTCTACTTTTATTTTTTATTTTTTTCCTAGGACATATTGTGTGCTATCACCGGGTGCGTTGCATTACATTTACCTGCATATATGTATGAAAGTATGTATATGTATGTGACAAATAAAAATCTTGAATCTTGAATCTTGAATCTTGAAAAGCTAATTTACATTTCTTTTTTCAAGTGGAGTTTGAAAAACGTTCTTGGCACAGTGGTCGAAAAACACGACTGTAATTCAGTCGTATGAAAATATTTTGTTTCATTATGAAAGTAGCTATAATCTCTTTGTCCTCGTATGCAAATTGTGATCAACTCTCCCAGAACAGAACCCTTATGTAATAAACTTTGAAGGAAGCAATCCTGAATTATGAGTGTGTGTGTGTGTGTGTGTGTGTGTGTGTGTGTGTGTGTGTGTGTGTGTGTGTGTGTGTGTGTGTGTGTGTGTGTGTGTGTGTGCGTGCGTACCGGCGTGTATGCGTGCGTGTGTGTTTCTGTCAGTGATAAGGGTTAAGGTGTCAAGAAGTGGGTTAGTGTTAGGGTTAGGGTCAGTGTTAGGGTCAGTGTTAGGGTTAGGGTTAGTGTTAGTGTTAGGGTCAGTGTTAGTGTTAGTGTTAGTGTTAGGGTTAGGGTTAGGGTTAGGGTTAGGGTTAGGGTCAGTGTTAGTGTTAGTGTTAGTGTTAGTGTTAGGGTCAGTGTTAGGGTTAGGGTTAGGGTTAGGGTCAGTGTTAGTGTTAGTGTTAGTGTTAGGGTTAGGGTCAGTGTTAGTGTTAGGGTTAGTGTTAGTGTTAGGGTCAGTGTTAGTGTTAGTGTTACTGTTAGGGTTAGTGTTAGGGTTAGTGTTAGTGTTAGGGTCAGTGTTAGGGTTAGTGTTAGTGTTAGGGTCAGTGTTAGGGTTAGGGTTAGTGTTAGTGTTAGTGTTAGGGTTAGGGTCAGTGTTAGGGTCAGTGTTAGGGTTAGGGTTAGTGTTAGTGTTAGGGTCAGTGTTAGTGTTAGTGTTAGTGTTAGGGTTAGGGTTAGGGTTAGGGTTAGGGTTAGGGTCAGTGTTAGTGTTAGTGTTAGTGTTAGTGTTAGGGTCAGTGTTAGGGTTAGGGTTAGGGTTAGGGTCAGTGTTAGTGTTAGTGTTAGTGTTAGGGTTAGGGTCAGTGTTAGTGTTAGGGTCAGTGTTAGTGTTAGTGTTACTGTTAGGGTTAGTGTTAGGGTTAGTGTTAGTGTTAGGGTCAGTGTTAGGGTTAGTGTTAGTGTTAGGGTCAGTGTTAGGGTTAGGGTTAGTGTTAGTGTTAGGGTTAGTGTTAGTGTTAGGGTCAGTGTTAGTGTTAGTGTTAGGGTTAGGGTTAGGGTTAGTGTTAGTGTTAGGGTCAGTGTTAGGGTCAGTGTTAGGGTTAGGGTTAGTGTTAGTGTTAGGGTTAGGGTTAGGGTTAGTGTTAGTGTTAGGGTCAGTGTTAGTGTTAGTGTTAGGGTTAGGGTTAGGGTTAGTGTTAGGGTCAGTGTTAGGGTTAGTGTTAGGGTTAGTGTTAGTGTCAGTGTTAGTGTTAGGGTTAGGGTTAGGGTTAGGGTTAGTGTTAGGGTCAGTGTTAGGGTCAGTGTTAGGGTTAGGGTAAGTGTCAGTGTTAGGGTCAGTGTTTGGGTCAGTGTTAGTGTTAGGGTCAGTGTTAGGGTTAGGGTTAGTGTTAGGGTTAGTGTTAGTGTTAGGGTCAGTGTTAGGGTTAGTGTTAGTGTTAGGGTTAGGGTTAGTGTTAGGGTTAGTGTTAGTGTTAGTGTTAGGGTCAGTGTTAGGGTTAGTGATAGTGTTAGGGTCAGTGTTAGTGTTAGGGTTAGTTTTAGTGTTGGGGTCAGTGTTAGGGTTAGTGTTAGTGTTAGGGTTAGGGTTAGTGTTAGGGTTAGTGTTAGTGTTAGTGTTAGGGTCAGTGTTAGGGTTAGTGATAGTGTTAGGGTCAGTGTTAGTGTTAGGGTTAGTGTTAGTGTTGGGGTCAGTGTTAGGGTTAGTGTTAGTGTTAGGGTTGGTGTTAGGGTTAGTGTTAGGGTCAGTGTTAGGGTAAGTGTCAGTGTTAGGGTCAGTGTTTGGGTCAGTGTTAGTGTTAGGGTCAGTGTTAGGGTTAGGGTTAGTGTTAGTGTTAGGGTCAGTGTTAAGGTTAGTGTTAGTGTTAGTGTTAGGGTCAGTGTTAAGGTTAGTCTTAGTGTTAGGGTTAGTGTTAGGGTAAGTGTCAGTGTTAGGGTCAGTGTTTGGGTCAGTGTTAGTGTTAGGGTCAGTGTTAGGGTTAGTGTTAGTGTTAGGGTCAGTGTTAAGGTTAGTGTTAGTGTTAGGGTCAGTGTTAGTGTTAGGGTTAGTGTTAGTGTTAGGGTCAGTGTTAGTGTTGGGGTCAGTGTTAGGGTTAGTGTTAGTGTTAGGGTCAGTGTTAGGGTTAGTGTTAGGGTTAGTGTTAGTGTTAGGGTCAGTGTTAGTGTTAGGGTTAGTGTTAGTGTTGGGGTCAGTGTTAGGGTTAGTGTTAGTGTTAGGGTTAGTGTTAGGGTTAGTGTTAGTGTTGGGGTCAGTGTTAGGGTTAGTGTTACTGTTAGGGTTAGTGTTAGTGTTAGGGTCAGTGTTAGTGTTGGGGTCAGTGTTAGGGTTAGTGTTAGTGTTAGGGTCAGTGTTAGGGTTAGTGTTAGGGTTAGTGTTAGTGTTAGGGTCAGTGTTAGTGTTAGGGTTAGTGTTAGTGTTGGGGTCAGTGTTAGGGTTAGTGTTAGTGTTAGTGTTAGGGTCAGTGTTAGGGTTAGTGTTAGTGTTAGGGTCAGTGTTAGTGTTAGGGTTAGTGTTAGTGTTGGGGTCAGTGTTAGGGTTAGTGTTAGTGTTAGGGTTAGTGTTAGGGTTAGTGTTAGGGTTAGGGTTAGTGTTAGGGTTAGGGTCAGTGTTAGGGTCAGTGTTAGGGTTAGGGTAAGTGTCAGTGTTAGGGTCAGTGTTTGGGTCAGGGTTAGGGTTAGTGTTAGGGTCAGTGTTAGGGTCAGTGTTAGGGTCAGTGTTAGGGTCAATGTTAGGGTTAGGGTTAGGTTAGCAGCCTTCATAACACCTAACCCTAACGTATGACCCCCACCAACATGGCTAGACCCGCATTTGTCCATTCATGCATCGGAGAAGGCCCCCCCCCCCATCTTCCAGTTTTCCACTTTTTTTTACCCTCTATTTTTTTTCACTTTTCATGCTGCTATCTCAGTGTCTTTCTCTCTGTCTTATCTCTTTTTTTTCCTTTTTCCAAACCTGTTGTCTCATGAATCTGCGCCACAATTATCTGTCAAGACACTCCATGAGAAATTGACTTAATAACAATAATTACAGTGTGTGTGTGTGTGTGTGTGTGTGTGTGTGTGTGTGTGTGACTATGCACGCTTTCTTGCTCCCCAGGTGATGTTTTGTCTTTACTGCTATTGTTAACGCACATCAATTATATTTAAAATGATTTGACCTTAAATATGATTTTCACTCATGAAAAACAAGCAAAAGAAAAAGAGTAATAAAATGAAATAAGGGGGTTTAAGTATAGGTCTGTCATCAATTCATTTCCCTATGGACAGCAATATTGTACAATGGAGGAAGGTTCTTCTGTTCGATACAACCATTTCTTGGGGTGTCATTTCCATCGTGTCCTCAATAGGAACCAGAGATAAGTGGTGAAGCTCAAAGCTGTCTCACTCTCTTTATGGAAGATGTTTGAGGTGGGGCAACGGGGCGGTAACGCCTCTAGTCTGTCTTGTAAAGCTGTCATAGACAGTGTCAGAGACCACACACACACACACACACACACAAACACACACACACGCACACGCACACACACACACACACACACACACAAACACACAAACACACGCACATACACGTACACATGAATGAAGTATGAGCTTACTGGCATAACACCAGCATTACTGATCTACCGATAACAAGGGTTTGGCTGTATAAAACTTCTCCGCATATCTTGAATGGTGATGTATCATGGGTATCTTTATGCTATTTCATGAGTATTTTAAACCTCTTGGTCACTTACAAATTTAGTGTGTATGTGCATGATATCATAATATAATTTTTTTCTACAATTATCATTGCAATCCTGTGGGCGAGAGGAACTGGCCAAAACCACACACCCTTTTCGTGTTTTGTGAGGGGGCGAAGGGCGATCTCCTCTCTGCAGTCAATAAATAAACACTGACATTTAAAAAAATTGATTCTGTAAATGTTAATTGTCGTCATTGTCATTGTTGTCAATGCTGACCTCACCAGGGGTCCTAACCGAGCCATGCACTAGGCTCCACTACCTACTGTACTGTATGTAGCATACTGTACCGCATACTGTATCACTGTTCAGGGTTGTTTGTGATGCCGTATTGCTGCGCCGTACTGTTGTATACTGTGCTGTATTATCCCAAACACTACCTCACTCTATTCACATTCACATGCCACTTTAATTCACATGCCACTTTAAATGCACATATCTGTACATACATAGGCATATTCCCTCTATCTATTCCATTTTATTTCATTTTATTTTTACCGTATTTTATTCTAAATATTTTCATCTTATTCTATAAGTATTCAACTTACTGTATTACGTTTTAGGAGTCAGTTAGTCGGTCTATTAGAAAGGAATTCTTTACTTTTATTTCTTTTTTTCCTAGGACATATTGTGTGCTATCACCGGGTGCGTTGCATTACATTTCACTGCATATATGTATGAAAGTATGTATATGTATGTGACAAATAAAAAATCTTGAATCTTGAATCTTGAATCTAATTAATGTTTTAATCCACATTTGGCAAAGATAAAAAAAACAAACCATAATTTCAAAAATAGGGTCAACCAGCATGAGTCAAAGGACACATTCCATTCAATTTGACTTTCTGTTTTCCTCATTATCAGTTATTTGTCGAGTAGGTAAAGGCGGTGACTGTGGAATTGATTTACTCACAGGCCTTATTTCCAGCAAACTCCAACAATGATCTGCTGTAACAGTAGTTATGTGTATGGGACCATGTGTTTGCATTTGCGTAGGAAAAAATGACACAAGAGATGGGATTTGACTTAAAGGCGAGTGCTTTTTTGCACTTTGTTTTGGAGCCCTGTGAGCGAGTAATTCTTTGCTTATTGTTCTTATCCAAACATGAGTTCTTATTAAGTGATTCTTTGCAGTGAGCGCTTGCCGACGCCATCTCCTCTCAATTAGGCTTTTTATTGCAGCGGAGCCGAGCCTGGCTGATATCTTGATGTCGTTGTGAAGTTAAAACACGTTGAAAAACTTTTTTTTTTTTTTTCATCATGTCTGACTCAACTTTCGGTGCCGTGATACATTTATGACCTATAACGTGATTGTTTCCAAGGCAGGTGATGCAAATGGGCAATAATTTAACTTGGTTGCACACAGAAAGACAGATGCACAGTCCTAATAGCCACCCCCGCCCCCCCGGGCATTCTGTACCAGTGCTACTGTGTGTGTGTGCTTGTAGGTGTGTCCCTTGCATATATGCACTACCTGTGATGATGCGCTAAATTAGGTAGGAGGCCGGGGAATGCGAAGGGCTGTGATGCTATCAAATGTTTTATTGGCAACGACGTTTTCGCTTGTCATACCACGGTGATGTCAGGCCACACACACACACATACACACACACACACACACACACACTAGGTTGGAATTCTCCCACTGCTACCGATGCAGACGCATTAGGTTCATGGCTGCTGTTTCGAGAAGTGAAATGCTTGTGCTCTGAAACCTGACAAGTGACGGCGGTTTATCTTATTAAACAATGGCGATCACAACAGGTTGTTTTTTTCATTTTTCTCTCTGTCTGTTCTCTGCATCAGGAGGGAGAAGTTAAAGATGTCACGGAGAAGTCAAATTAAGGCCCTACTCCTGTCCATGTCCCTGGTAAGCGTTCCGATTTTCTCTCCTCGTTTCTATCCTCCTTCGTACTTCAGTCTGTTCTTTAAAGAATGTTACATCTTAAAAAACATACATCTATACAATACAAAACTTTTTTTTTTCCCTTTTGAGATAAATAGCTAATTCTCGGGATTTCCTTATGTGAAATTAGTAACTCTCGAGAAGGGAGTGGCAGACGCTCTTCACTCGGAAAGAAACCCAGTCGATACATCCTTCCTTTTTTAAGAATACACTGTTTTTTGTGATTGTAAGATCATTTCTATCACAAGATTTTTTTTCTTATCAAATACAACTTTCTTATCTCATCAGATAATTTGATTTCCCCTCTTGACCTTTAATGCTAATTAAAGTAGAATTAAAGTAGAAAGCCTTATCATAACATTATATTACATGAATCAAATTTCACACTCAGGAAATACTATGATTATACAAATGCTTATGTAAACAGCCTAGCACCAAATTGCATGGCTGGAGTAAGGCCAAATTGCAACCCGGTCTCATGGGGCTGTCATCGAAATGTGACCGTGCAAAAATAAGTCAATTTTGACAAATTGATAATTTCCATGTTGAATCAACAACGATTGCCGAAGTCACATCAATTCGCTGCTCTGAGAAATAAAAGATTTACTCCTAAAGAAAGAGGTTTGTGTCATTCCTCCAGGAGAGAGGGACAGGGTGTCAGGTCCACTCTGCTTACACTCCTACACACACCTCCTCAGGGAGCGTTAGCTGCTGCCTTCTTTCCCCTAAATCTTCCTTCAAGGGTTCAAAGATTGTCAATGCATCCGGTCATGGTTAAGGTATTTGGTTCTGTTGGGCAACAACAGACAAGTGGTTACAACCCGAGGAAGTGCCAGACTTTAGTTTCCGCTGCCAGGGAGAAACTTGCACAACTCGCAGCACTTGTACCAATGAGTCGACCTTCTTCTTCGTCTTTTTCTTCTTCCTAAGAGGAGCGGCTATCTTTGTGATCCTGGATGGATGTAATTGCCGGGTTGTCGATGACTTGCCCCCTTCCTTCTTCATCCGTAGGGGCAATAGTGATCAGATTGTAATGATTATTTTGCCTTGGTTTATTAAAATAATTTCCTTAAATGTAGTCGGGGATCCCTGTAACTTGGCATTAAGTAGGCTAAATAACAACCCTGACCATTTCACCTCCTAACCGCTGTTCTGTATGATGTCATACTCTACCTTGAAATGCACTGAAAAATGCGCTCCTCTTCCCATGAAAGTCATGGGTCAGAATGAAATCCCTCTTGGCTGGATAGAGTCAGGTAAGAGGGAGGCTTGAGAGTCTGAGCATGGACCGGTTCATATTGGATCAGGTATGAATTAGCGAGCGGATTATATGCCCTAAGAGGATTATTTGGCTGCGTGCAAACCCAGTCACTCATCACGAAGGGGAAGACCGAGAAGGAGAAGAGAGGATTAGACAGAAACAGTGAGAGAGAACAAACCTTCTCCTCCACTACTACGTGCGATCAGAATGGGCGTGTGCACGTCATCTGTGCGTGCACGTGTGTGTATCCATCCCACTAATGTATTTAGAACTGGACTCACTACCTACACACATCTTCCATTGACTGCACTGAATATATATATATATATATATATATATATCATTCAATTATTATTGAATATCTGTCACTGGTAATAAAAAAAATCTTGTGATAGAATGAATTTATCTTGTAATCTTATCGTCTAAATCCCCAGAATTTGCTATTTTTCAATTGTCTACAGCACTGCATACTGACATTTTACTTATTAGATTAGAGGAAAAAGAAGAAAAAAAATGACTGAGAGACAGACTGCTTATTCCTTCTGCCCCCTCAAAAATGTTGGATTCTGCAGATTATTCTTTGGAGGTGGTTAGTATTTTCGGAACTCTCTCTACTTACGGGGGGTTCTTCACTGTGGGCTGGTACTTCACTCCACAGAAGTGTGGCTTCAGACCAGCTGCTACTTATTACCACAAGTCACAGTGATACACACACAAACGCACGCACACACACACACACACACACACACACACCCACACACACACACACAGACACACACATTTAGACGGAACATGCAAATGATAGCTTGCAAGAATTACATGGCCTGCATGCACGCACATGTAGATACTATAACACACACACAAAGACACACAATGATATAAGCACTAAAGCATGTACGGACACACACACACACACACATATCATAGACACACACAATAATACAAGCACATGTGTATGGAAAATAACACACACACACACACACACACACACACACACACACACACACACACACACACAATGTTATAAGCATTAGAGCGTGGCATCGGCACACAACAAACAGCCAGTGCACACGCACACACACACACACACACACACACACACACACACACACACACACACACACACACACTGCTCATTAGCAGTCAGTAAATCATGGGAGTCCAAACAGTAATCTGTACTAATGTCGTTGTCAGAGAGGATGAGGTTTGGGATGTGAAGCATTATGTTTTTTCCTGCTTCCCGGTGGTTTGGTTCTGGCTCATTAAAATGATGTCATCCATTGTTTAAAGGAGCAACTTTAATGGGATGAAGGTGCGGCGGACGTCGCCATTGTTCATCGCTTTTTTCACCGCTGAACGCAATCCTTCTGGATGCGGGCGTCTCAGCGGAGGCGTGGCGAGGGACGACTCCGGCTCGGCCCGTCACACTGACGCCCTCTCTCTCCCCCGCCAGGTGTGCTGCTTGTCCCGCCTCCAAGCCGAGTATTCCAGCTGCGGAGAGTTTGAGTTCTTCAACCAGAGCAGCAGCAGCTGCCAGGCGTGTCCGCAGTGTCAGCCGGGGAAGGAGCCGCACATGGTAAGAGGGACGCACGCAGGGGGCGGGGGGGACCCACGCCCAGTGAGCGAGTCTGCATTTACCTGCGTCTGGAGCCTGTTTGGTTCATTTCCTGCCCCCAGACCCACGACGATGCTCCA
>NC_137210.1:3554034-3851534 GCF_960531495.2 Zeus faber
CCCAGGGGGCCTCGGCAAGGCATTGCAGTTGGGGTGCTGTTGGCACCGTGCTCCGGGCAGGTTATCACCCAAATAGGAGCCTTTCTGTGTGGAGTTTGCATGTTCTCCCCGTGCTCACATGGGGTTTCCTCCACCTAACGTCAGTAAGGACCTTCACCAAAAACATGCACACATCATCGTCTGACCAACGATGGACAATCGTTACCAGGTCCCCGGGCAGGTCCACGAATGCTGCCCACTGCTTTGGCTGCCCCCCCGGAGGAAGGACAAGCCAGGATGGGTTGAATACAGAGGCCTCATTTCACCGGCCACCATCCAAAAGCATGTGCATGTGTGTGTGTGTGTGCATGTGTAGTGTGGTGTGTTGCGTGATAATTAAAGATTCTTCTTCTTCTCTCTTAGTTTGTTTTATGGCACAGTAAGATTGTATCTGTGACCGGAGTTTGACTGTTAGATCACTGTATGAGGATAACACCTGGGGATATGACTGAGGGGCACAGTCTTGTCACCCATCACACATGACACCTGACCAATGGCAGACAACCTCTCATTGGTATAAAGCCATCTTTGTCAGGAGGGAGAGTAGACTGATCAGGACCACTGCTTTGAAGCAGCTCTGAATCTTTGTCTTTATTCTGTAGAATAAATATCTTTAATACTCTTAGTTTTGTTTACCTGTAGCGAGCAGATTAACCTCACCGACCACGCAAGAGAAATTCTTCAACAACACACACACACACACACACACACACACACACACACACACACACACACACACACACACACACACACACACACACACACACACACACACACACACACACACACACACACACACACACACAGGCGGACTTATCACAGGCACACACACACCACCAGCACCTGCTTTGAACACACGCCCAACACCCTCCTGATTACATCCCTCCACATTTCTACCTCATTTAACTGCCATAATTATCACAGGAAGAGGCCAGGCGCTGAATTGCTGTTCCAGTTTCCTGGACTTAATTAACTCTGTTTTGTCGATACATGTTGTCGTCTGCCGTTTCTATGTTAATGTTTTTCCATGTACATGTTGTTCTCTGGTTCTGTGTTTATTTGTCTCACCTGTGGCAATTCCCCCCTAGTAATAATGATTAGTTGTTTATCGACCCAAATATTTCTCCAAAGAGGTAGACTGGTGGTGGTTCCTGTGTGACAAAAAGCTGTGCTCTTGTTATCCCACAGGTCATCCACAGGACAGCGTTATTGCAGCAGTTCTTGATGATTTAAGAACTAATAAAAAGTTGCATTACAGGTTGAGAACTTGAACTCCACTTGCAGACTAACTCTGTCCTCGATGCAATGGCATACAAACACTTTCTGTTGTCTGCTAAGCATGCTGACAGCACAGGTAAAAAAATTAATAATAATAAAATAAAAATGAAAATAAATAAAAACAACATTGCAGTGTTGATGCATTTATGAAGGAATCCTGTGAGTCCTGCGTCCAATCAGACATTCACATGAATTGTGGGATTTTCGTGATTAAGCAGCACTGTAAATTGCCCCGGAAGTGCAGATTAATGACTGTATATGGAAATTTGTAGGCAGCACAGAAAACTACCAGAAATTGACGTTGGGTTTCAATTTCTGGCAGTATTACAAGCCTCAGAAGCTTGGCAGTTGAGCAACATCACTCACGAATCAACGTATATTGACACATTGCGGTGTGGGGTCGAGGGTTTACCTGTTGCTTGTAAGACCAATTAACAAGCAACATTACAGCCACACTGACCCTGGGCCCAAATTACCTACACTCCGGACAGGTGTTGCTGCTCGAAACCACACCATCCCCACACCACATACCCCCGACAACAAACTGAGGCCAGGGAGAATCCCTGGCCGAAGCTTTACCCCCCACCCCTGGTTACAATACCTAAAATAAATAAAAACACTGGACCCCTAAAGAGGGTTCCCATTCCTCAAACCAATAAAAAAGTCCAACAAAACAGAGATCCCCCCCCTGTTTTGTTGAACTTCTTTGTTGGTCCGATGACCTACCCCCAGGGCGACGATGCAGACTACCCCCTCCTCCCTTACAGAGACCGGGGCCTTGGGCTGCTGTGCTGGGTGGTGAAGCGTGGCCGGGCTTGGCTGTTGCGGGGTCTGCTTGGAGGGGTGGCCTGGCTGCTGGGCTGCTGGATTTTCCCGGCAGTGGCTGCTGGGCGGAGCAGCTAGCTGCAAGTGGTTCCCCGTGGTGGTTGCTGTGGCTGCTTCTACCCTGGTCCTCCGCCAGACCCCCTGAGTGCTGATGCTGACAGACGGCAGCCGTTGACCCACTGGTGGCTCCATGGCATCTTCGGACAGCCCCTTTGTGTCCCTTCCCCATGCTGGAGGGTCCCTGTTCAGCAGCCACTGCGGCCGTTCCACCTACCACGCGCTTCCTAAGTGAAGTTTTCAGGGCCCTCCGGCACAGAGACACAGACGATGGAGTTGAGAAGATACCACTTTATTGAGGGGGCTTGGTGGAACAGGCCTGGAGCAGATGGACAGCATGTCATGACAAGGGCTCCTCTCCTGTGTGTATGTGGGGATTGGGGTTTTACCTGTTGGTCATTAGACCTTTCCACAAGCAAATGGTATACAGCCACACTGATCCTGGGCCCCAATTACATAGACCCAGGACAAGTGTGGCTGCTTAAACCACACCATTCCCACACCACACATATATTCATATTGACATGTATATTTTCACATGACTTTGATTGTATGTTTTGATCATGATTTTTTTATGCTTCCTAATTTCCAGAGTAAGGGATCAACAGAGGACTTATCGAGCTGTTAATGATGAGCGAACACTGTTGTAATGTGAATGCTATTTTCCATCAGGCAGTCAGATGACCACTAAGGGGACCTTTGGGGGTCCTGGAGTTAGGTGAATGATATGAAAATATCGAGTTTGACCCAGAATCCGATGACTGGCAGCAGTATGTGGAGCTTCTGGACTTCTACATCATGGCTAACAAAATCATGGAAGCAGAACAAATGCGAGCCATTTTTTTGAGGGTATGTGGAAGGAAAGTCTATGCCATGCTGCAGGATTTGTGTCAGCTGGGTAATCCTGGAGATTTTTCTTTGACAGAGATACTGAGGATATTGAGTGACCACTTCACACCGAAGCCCAGCCTCATTGTTGAACGTTTCAAGTGTCATTCAAAAGTGAGACAGTAAGGCATCATTTTTAGTTGTTCTGAGGAGGCTCACTGAACACTGTGGATTTGGGACAGCACATGATCAGAGATAGACTGGTATGTGGCATCAACAATGATCGCATTCAAAGGCGGTTGTCATCAGAAGTGGATGACAAACTGACAGTGGCGAGGGCAATGAAGTTAGCAACATCTATGAAAACAGCAGCTAAGGATGCAGCTGGACTACAGCAATCAGGGGCGGAGGGACCCATTCATAAACTCCAGCCCGGAGCTTTGGACGGGAGCACTGACATCAAACAAGAATGAAGATCTACACCTACACCAGAGACTTGACACCTATACCAGTACATCTTGCCTTATACGCAGAGTAGGTGTGTAAGGCAAGATGTATGCACAAGTCAGTTACAAGGGGCAGACCAAGCAGTTGGCATTGGTAGTGGTAAAAGGGGAGTTCCCAAATCTGTTGGGGGGAAACTGGCTAGACTGGAGGGAGATTTTCAGACTGCTAATAGGCAGTTACTTCAAAGCCTGGTTAGATTAGAGAATGAAGGCATTATTCAGCCTGTGGGTTTTTCAGTGGGCAACCCCAAAGTTCTCATACCAAACCAGACCAAACAATGAGAATATGCCAGGACTATAAAGTCATAGTGAATCCAGTATCCAAGTAAGAATACCCCATTCCAAAAATGGAGGACTTGTTGGTTGTATTGGGGGACAGAAATTCACCAAACTGGACATGTCTCAAGCTCCCACTGGATGAAGAATCTAAGGAGTTCCCAAAAATAAACACATACCGTGGTCTGTATCAGTACACCAGGCTATCCTATGGGGTTTAATCGAACCATGGCATATTCCAGAGCACCATGGATAACCTACTACAAGGACTTTCCCAGGTAGTGGTGAGAGTAGATAATATCATGGCTACTGGGGATGATGATGCCAGCCATCTGCAGAACCTAGGGGTGGTACTGGGGAGCTCAGCTGCACGACATTACACATTTGTCTTTCCTCAGCTGAGGAAGGACAAATGTATCTTTAAGGTACCAGAGGTGATGTACCTGGGTTACAAAATTAATCACAAGGGAATTCATCCGGTTGCTGATAAATTTAAGGCTATCGTGAAGGCCCCACAGCCAACCAACCAGACTCAGTTGAAGTCTTTCCTGGGCATGCTTAATTAGTACCACAAGTTCTTGACCAATGTCACCACCATGCTGGAGCCACTACATGAGCTCTTGGAGATTTGAGGCTGCTAAAAAGTGCCTACAGTCAGAGCAACTGTTAGTGCACTTTGACGATACAAAGTTGCTCTACTTATCCTGTGATGCAGCATCACTTTACGGCGTCAGAGATGTTTTATCCTGCCGGTTTCCAGATGGCATGGATAGACCAGTCACAAACATGTCACGATCACTGTCATCAGTAGAACGCGATTATTCCAAGCTCGAGAAAGAGGCACTGGCAATCAATTCCGGCCTTAAAAGATTCCACCAGTATCTCTTCGGCAAACACTGAACCATTGTGACGGAACAAAAAACGCTACTGTGCTTCTTAGGAGAAAGTAAGGGCATTCCACCACTTGCAGCAGCCAGAATGCAAAGATGGGTATTGATTTTGCCGACTTATGAGTACACCTTGGAGTACAGTACATGACACTCTGAGGGCCAGCAGCCTTGCAGCAGCCACTGATGTACTCTAAACAGAATGCGGTCCCAACGGGTCTGATCCCAGATGTGCTCCATGAGCATTACCACGTCCCCCTAAAGTGGTGTGGTGATGGGCATGGTTTTCAATGGGAAGGTGCTCAGTGCATCCACGCTCCCATGTTTTGAGCCCTACTTATACAGTAGGAGCCATTTGAAGAGGACAGCTGAAGCATGACAGAGCCTAGGTAGATCCGTGATTGGGGCGTGGCTGACCCATGCAAGAAATGTGACAGGATCGCACTCGGCCCCAAGCTGCATTCGTGGAAAAGCAGTGGCAATGCTTAATCTGTCCACCGGGGGAAGCAGTGGTTGAAAACGTAAAGCAACTTGCATATACGGGATATTCCTGCGTTTATTTAATGACGATGTTTTGGAACAGAACATAAGTTCTGTACATCTAATATCTATCTGACATCTAATCAATATATACATTTCTGATTTTAAAGAATCGTAGTTCTTGGAATTCAGTTTTGAGAAACTCATTCAGCTGCTCCAGGACAGGGACTGAACCTTCAGTGATGGATGTGCCGGTGATGGGACAAATAATAAAATAGAAATAGTATTTTTATTGTCGATGTATTTATTTAATTTTATGAAGTGAACTGAATGAAACAGAAAATCTCCGAGCAAGCGAGCCCGTGCTTTACAAAAGTGGGAACAAAATTTTTAATTATATCTTGTAAATGTAATATGAGTGAAGATTCAGCAACTGTGTTGATTATTTCTCGCCTCAAATTTGTTCAGAAATGAAATTTAGTGGACTGGTAAGACGAAACAACTGAAAGTTACTGTGAAAACATAACACGGAATTCGCACAGAAACCCGCAGGATGACATCTCATCCATGTCACCAGTGGTAGGTTCTCGAGGAGCTCCCCAAAGTACTTGTGCCCCTTGGAAAGTCCCCTCATGTGCGAAAATAGGTTGCGTCGTATGTTGAGGTCCCAGATGATATATAGTCCCTCTCTATATGTAGCGCTCCAACATGATGTTTGGGGTGTTTGGGTCCGGGTTCTAAGGTAGCTACCACGAAGGGTTTACCTACGTTTGGTAAACTTATAATACACAACTCATAAACAAAGCGAATGCAAAACTCCACAGTCTCAATTCAAATTGGCTAGACTTTTGTTTATATAAGACAACTCTTTTGAATGAAAATAAGTAACTGCTTGTCATTAGTACAAATAATATCTACCCTTTTAATTTAAATAAATAAAAAAACATCAATAACACAAATCAGACCGCTTTTAGTTAGAAAAACAAATAATACGCACAAAACTTAAATCCCTATTTCTTTCCCAGTTACACCTATTTCCCAATATCAAACAGGTCAATTTACCTACTTAGCCCAACATTAACCACAATCGTGGGCCCACACACACACACACACTTACTCACTTGCACACTCGTGTAGTTGGATACCGTTGGAATGACAAGAGCACAGTTTTTGGTTATAGAGAACCACCACCAACCCCCCTCTTTGGAGAACTATTTATCATGTTTGGGTCTGTAAACAACTGATCACTACTCCAAGAGGGGGAGAATCACCAAGGTGAGACAAATAAACATAGAAACAAACAACATTTACACAAAAACATAAACATTGGATGACACCATGTATGAAAAACAGTTAATTAGGTCCAGGAAAACTGAAACTACAACTGGTCACGTGGCCTCTTCCTATCATAGTTATGGCAGAAAATGAGGGAGGAAAGGAGAGAAATGCAACCAGGAGGGTGCTGGGGTCCACTTGAAGCAGGTTTGGTGGTGTGTGCGTGTGTGATGAGACCGCCTGTTCAAGTTCAAGTTCAAGAGAATATTTGTCACATACATATACATACAGTCATACATATATGCGGTGAAATGTCATGACACCCAGTGATTACGCACAATAAGCTCTATAAGCTCTAAAAATACTAAAATGTGCATAATCTACACGACGTTCTTGCGCAGGCGGCCGCAAGGCCACAATCACGATTCTGGGTTATATAATTTTATATTTGAATTAATTGTAGAATTAAATATACATTTAAATCCTCCTTAATGAAACCTATCTAAACTTACCACCAGCAGATGTCCACCGGTGAGTGTACATGACTTATCCCCATTGGTACTGGTGTAGAAGTTCGTATTATGTCGCGGCGCCTCCAAGCAACGGAAGGGGCCCCGAAGCCCCCCCGAACTCTGCCGCCCTGTAGACACCCTACGGCTGCAGGAAAGCCCCGACTACCCTGCCCTGCGGCACAGAGGACCCCTGGGCCCCAGAGAAGCCAGAGGGCCATGGAGCAACCCCCACGCCCAGCCTCGAGGAGCATGATCGGGTCCTAGGGAGCACGAGGAGACCCCGCACCCCAGGGACGCACACGTACAACCAACCCCCAGGTGCAGGCACAAGATGTAGCCGCCAGCACAGAACCCAGGCCAGAGGCACAAGTCACGGATCGTGGGCCCAGATCCCAGCCCCACGGCAACAGACTGACACCCCGCCCGAGCCGCCCATCCCACGGGCGAGCCGGCAGGACCCCCATGCCCACCCACGCCCCGCACAAGGGGGAGGCCTGCCCCACCGCAGCCAACCAGACGCCCCACCCGGCGTGAGTGCCAAGTGCCCATACATGTAGAAGCAAGCTCGATGTTACCCGCCCCCCCGCCGATGCCAGGCCGCCAGGTGTACAGGCCCTCCGTCACCCCCAGCACCTGGGGCCCCCGCCGCAAAGAACACGCGGTGCAGAAGCAAAAGACGAACAGCAGCCCCCCACACCACAACCCACACCCACAACCGCTAGCAGTCCCCCCAGAGGCCCCCGAAGGCACCCGGCGGTGCTCTCTGCCGCCCAGCCAGGTCGCAGCCCATCCCAGGCCACCAGGCGCAAGCCATCGGGACTCCAGCCAGGCCAGGAAGGGGGGGCCACCTAACCGCCCCCCAGCCAACCATACCCCTACACCAACCGGCCAGAGACCGGCCACCCCGGAAAACCCCAGTGCTCAATGTGTGCTGTTGGTAATTGCAATTAAAATCGCAGGGTTGGCAGTGTTGTTAGGTGAAAAGGTGTTGTTATGTTATGTTAAGTAGCCATGAGGCTTTGTTTGTCCGCCAACCCCATTTGCATTCTGGGAGCTGGTTGAATGAACCTGGTGGGGGTAAAACTTTGGAGGTGATTATCTCAGAAACCCGGTTTGCCACACCCTTGTCATTAACAAGTCATAGCTTTAATAATATTTGCTTGATTTGCACAAGTGACACCTTGTTTGAAAGTTCTGATTCTCCACTTTCAAATGATGCAGAAAAAATGTCAAAAGCCACCAGAGGACCCTAAAGTATGCGGTGGGTCACAATTATCCCGGTCTGCTTTTACACAGCAATTTGTGTTGGTTGTCAAGGGGGAAGGTGCTTTGCCGTTTTGCATCTTTCCTGAGTGAAATCCAGACTTTACTTGAAATGAAAGGCGTCGAACATCCTGAGCTAGCTAACAACGAGTGGCTCCTGCAGTTTTACTATCTCGTGGACATAACTGGACATCTGGACTAGCTCAATGTGAAAATGCAAGGCAATGGAAATACAGTCTTATCCTTTCAGGCAGTCTGGAACTCTTTATCAGGGACATTGAAACAAGCCATCTTCTGCACTTTAAAAGACTGCAAAAATTTAGAGATGCATGAAGAGCAAGTGACACCACTCAAAATATTGATCTCCAGCAGCTAGCTGCTTTACTTCAATCTCCTGCAGTCATTCAAAGCATGTTTTAGAGAATTTCTTGAGCGCTCTATTCTTTTTAAATTCACTAATCCACTCGAGTGTGCTGTGGACAAAGCCGACCTGACATGCATCCCCGGGGTCTGCATCAGAGACTTGGAGCTGGAAGTTGCTGACCTGAAGGCTTCAGACATGTGGGTGAGTAAGTTCAAGTCACTGAATGGAGAGTTGGAAAGACTTGCGCAACAGCGAGCAGAGCTGGCAAGTAAACACAAGTGGACAGAAATAAAAAAACATCAACCTTAAGACCAGCTGATTCTTAAAACTTGGAATGAGCTTCCCGTTACATACCACACCATGCAACGTGTGAGTATTGCCGTATTGACCATGTTTGGCTCTACATACTCATGTGAGCAGTTTTTCTCGCATCTTAGAAACATTAAGACCAACCTACGCTCACATTTAACTGATGGAAGCCTGCATGGAGCTTAACCTCACTACATATGCACTAGACTACAAGGCAAAACCATGCAGCACCAGAAGTCGCATTAATGGCAAGAAGTATTTCATTTATTATTGGTTATCTACAATTTAACAACAATATTATTATGAATAATAAAGAGAAATGTATTATATATAGCACTGTTTTAAGTAATCAGAGATGTGTTATATGTAAAAAATTTATGTCTTACTTAAAATATGCACGCATTAAGTTGCATTCAATTTTATTAAATATTATATGGCTCACAAGGAAATACATTTAGAAATATTTGGCTTTTATGGCTCTCCCAGCCAAAAAGGTTCCTGACCCCTGATTTAAGAGATGGCCTATGCTCCTCCCTCGCTGGGAGGTGCCCTGGCTGAAAAGGGCTGTGAAGGCACAGTGACACACTATTGTCTTTCGCGCAAAGGTTCAGATGGTATTACTTCGATAAAACTTTGAGGCTTTGTTGCAATAAGTTACTTTACTGTAATTATTTATGTGTGAAAAATACTGTTCTGCACGAAAAAATAACTCACTGTAGTACTTTCATCATTTCCTAATTTTTTATCATGAAAGTTTTAAATGTTATCTAAATAAATAAATAAATATTAACAAAATAAAAAAATACATACTTAGGTAGAGAGAGGTATATTTCATATCTTACTGGTCATTTGCCAATAGGCCTACGCAGATTTGCAGCGTACACACAAAAAAATGAACGAAGAGCCTCTTTAAAGAGCGGTAATTCCCATCACTGTGCTGAATTGTGTGGTCTCAGGGGTGTGTGTGTGTATGTGTGTGTGTGTGTGTGTGTGTGTGTGTGTGTGTGTGTGTGTGTGTGTGTGTGTGTGTGTGTGTGTGTGCATGCATTTGTGCATTTGTGCACGAAGCAGCAGCCAGAAACACACAACATACCTATTTTTCTTTTCTTCTCTAGGTTTTTAATATATTTCTTACTTACACTACTTTAAACCTTTTTTGTTTTTTACATACACACAGGGAAGCTTGTGGAAGTCTATAATGTTCCTTTTTAATAATTTAAATGTTCCGTTTGGCAGAGCACCCCATTCACAAAGAGAATCAATGAAAAATCCTGTATAAGTTAAGTTTTTGCAGTATAATAAAGCTCTGTACTTTTCCTCAGTACAGTCCCGGCTTTCCTAATCAATTCCTGACATGCACGGAAAGTCATGATAGTTGTAGTTGCAGGTTTAAGTGCTGCATTCTCAACAATTACACCAAAATCCTATTTCATCATCCCTGCATTTGCAAAAAAATGCCACTTAACAGTTGAATGGAATGTTGTTTTACTATGTGACTAAAATCTGCACAATCAAGTCCGTCAGAGCGATCTCTCTGACGGACTTGGATAGTAAAACTTAAAGAAACTCAATTGGTTTATACTTGCCCCAAGAGCGAGGGCATGAGGGAGCGCATGACGCAAATGGCGTGATGACCAAAGGGTGGTGCTATGGCGTGTGGGGACCTGTGTGACACGGGGGTGCGAGTTCACGCACCTCCAAGATTTTGTGACTTGGGGCGAGGGGCATTCCCTGGAAATGCATTGGAAGCGATGGGAGATCAGTGTTTTGATGTTTAATGAACATTTATCCGCAGCACAAGTCAGAATTGAAATTCAAAGTCTACCGATTACTTTTGATGCAGAGAAAAAATAGTATATGCGACCAGCTCACTCAGGGTTGGTGATTTTATTATAAATTGACAGGGTCGTTGTAAAGTTCAAATTATAAGTAAAGGGTAATGTTTTCATTGGTTCATTGTTCCTCCGTTCCATAATAATCATTTCCTGAGCAGGACATAACTTCAGCCCCACTCTCTTGTCTTTGCATGGAACGGGCAGACAAACAAGCTCTTCTTCTCCTTTTTGCACCTTTGTCAGTACAACCACCATGGACAGCAACTAATTTTCGGTACAAGCTCCAATGCTGTGTGTGCAGACATGTTTGCAGTTTGCTGTCTCGCGCACTTCTTCGTTTACTACTTCCCGCTTCACATGATACTTTCTCTCTACTGCTACCCATAGTTTCTAATAATACTGCAATGGAGAATGTGCCAGCGATAAATGCCCACCGCTCTCTGCACGACTGGGGCCGCGGTGACGCGGTGATACCTCCAGAGGTATCGCCAGGGCTTCAGCTGGCCAAACGTAAAGAGCATTCCATCTAATGACATTGAACCAATGACTTTCAAAGGTAGTCAAGCTTATTAATTCATGCATTTGTGTGTTTGTTGCACAAGTGGCCCAGACTGTGGAGGTGGCAGTTGCAGTAAAGGAACTAATATAATTGCATTGAAAATGAGTTTTGTGACCTCCAGTTGATTTCCAAGTGTGGGAAATTATTTATTGGTGGTGCTGGCAGGGTCTGAGAGACATTCCCAATCTGAAATCACGTTATTAGTTTCCCAGTCTGAGTCAATTTTAGTAGGTTTCCATCAAAAGGACTTGCATTTGGGTCAGTGTTACCTTCAATTTAGTCCATGCACCTTCAGAGAAATAGGACTGCCCATCATAAAGATGTGCAAATGCGGGATGGAGTTAGAAAAATACATTGCGTTGTGCTGAATGAATTCTGCTGTTTTATTTATGTATATTTCGAAAAAAAGGAAATCAGTCCCTGTTGGTGAGTTGCAAGACGAGGTCTTGGCTATATCGAAGTGACAATGATTTTATATGAATATTAGAAGAAGAAGAACTTTTATTTGTCACGCGACATACCACACTACAACACATACCCACACATGCACATGCTTTGGATGGTGGCTTGTGAAATGTGGCCTCAAGTCCAAGTCAAGTGCAAGTTCAAAAGTTCAAAGTGTATTTGTCAAGTGTACAGTACAACACAAGGTCATTAGGTACAAATTGAAATTCTTCAATTCTCTGACAGGCAACAACTATGTGGTGGGCATAAAAAGATAAAATAACAAGGCAACTACGTATAAGCAGGAAATATATATATTTTTTATAAAATAAGATTATATAAGAATATATATAAGAATATAAAAAAAAAAAAAAGAGTAAGAGTCGATGTTGTAAATACGGGCAAGAAGTGACAGAGTATGTACATAAAATGAAAATTAGAAAAATAATCTTAAAACAGAAACTAAAATAATTGCAACATTGTGGCAGTTCCAACAGAAATAGCTCAGTCTATTGCACAAGATATGGCTATAAATATAAAGTGAAGGAGTGCTGGTGGATATGTACATGTAGTTGTGGTGATGTACATTTAATTTACATAGGTGACTACAGATGTTGCAGGTTGAGAAGCCTGATGGCCTGAGGGTAAAAACTGTTCATGAGTCTGGTAGTCCGTGCCTAGATTCTCCGGTAACATTAACCAGACGGCAGCAGCGTGAACAGTCCGTAGTCTGGGTGGCTGTCGTCGTTTATGATTTTCCGTGCTTTCCTAGGGCATCGTGTGCGGTAGATGCCTTGCACGGAGGGGAGGTGGCAGCCAATGATGCACTCCGCTGTCTTCACCACCCTCTGGAGCGCCTTGCGATCAGCAGCGGTGCAGCTGCCGTACCAGGCGATGATGCAGCCAGTGAGAATGCTCTCAATGGTGCATCGGTAGAAGCTGGTGAGAGTCCTGACAGACATGCCAAACTTCTTGAGTCTCCTCAGGAAGAATAGGCGCTTTTGGGCAGTTTTTATTGCCGCATCTGATTGCCTGGACCAGGAGAGGTCATCACTGATGGACACACTGCGGAACTTGAATCAGGAGACTCTCCACTCTCCACTTCAGCCCCGTCAATGTGGATGGGGGCTGGATGCCCCCCCCCGCTCTCGTTTCCTGTAGTCCACGATCATCTCTTTAGTCTTGCAGACGTTGAGAGAGAGGTTGTTATCCTGGCACCATGTTGCCAAGACACGGACCTCCTCTCTGTAGGAGGACTCATCATTGTTGGAGACGAGACCTAGGATGGTGATGTCGTCCGCAAACTTCAGGATGGTGTTGGTGCTGCGCGTGGCCACGCAGTCATGTGTGAACAGGGCGTACAGGAGGGGACTGAGTACGCAGCCCTGCGGGGCTCCGGTGCTCAGGGTCAGTGCAGAGGAGGAGAGATTTCCCATTCTCACCACCTGGGGTCTGCCCGTCAGGAAGTCCAGGATCCAATTACAGAGGGAGGTGTTAAGACTCAGGATCCTGAGCTTGGGAACAAGCTTAGTGTGTACAATTGTGTTGAATGCTGAGCTGTAATCTACAAACAGCATCTTCACGTATGTCGTATGTGTTGCTCTTGTCCAGGTGGGAGAGGGTGGTGTGCACTGCCAGGGCAATGGCGTCGTCCGTAGATCTGGCCGATATGCAAAGTGAAGGGGGTCCAGGGTGTCAGGAAGGGAGGAGCAAATGTGGGTTCTGACAAGCCGCTCAAAGCACTTTGTGATGGTAGAAGTCAGTGCTACGGGGAGATAGTCATTCAGGCAGGTGATGGGTTGTTTCTTTGGTACCGGGACAATGGTTGTCAGTTTGAAGCAGGTGGGGACTGTAGACTGGATCAGGGAGAGGTGAATATGCAGGTGAATACCTCCGCCAGCTGGTCAGCGCACGCTTTGAGGACATGGCCTGGAATGCCATCAGGCCCTGGAGACATCCGAGGGTTTACTCTTTTAAGAGCTCTCCTCACGTCAGCAGTAGACAGTAACAGAGCGCAGTCATCCTGGTCCTTCGCTAGCCTTACAGCAGGGATGGTGTTGCTCACCTCAAACCATGCATAGAAGGTTTTGAGCTCATCGGGAAGAGAGGCAGCTGGCTGGGCATCACTCCTGTTTCTCCCTTTATAGTTTGTGATGGCGCGCAGTCCACATCATGTGTCTGGGGCCGGAACTGTGGTAGTCCAACTCCAGCTTATCCCTGTAGGCTCTTTTGGCATCTCTGATGGCTTTCCGAAAGTCATATCTGGACTTCCTCAAGGCGGAAGACCATTAACCCAGGGCTTCTGGTTGGGGAAAGTCCTGACCTTGACTCTCAGGACGACATCATCAATGCACTTGGAGATGTAGGCTGAGACAGAGTCTGTGTATGTATCGATATCCCCATCAGCTGCAACACAGAACATCTGCCAGTCCGTGGTTTCGAAACAGTCCTGGAGAGTGGCAGTGGATTCCTCACTCCAGCATTGGACTGTTCTACAAATCGGTTTTCCTTGCTTTAATCGTTGTCTGTGGGTTGGTAGGAGAAGAATGGAGGTGTGATCCGCCTTACCAAAGGCAGGGGGATGGAAGGGTTTATAGCTGTACCGTAGTTGTGAATAACAAAGGTCGAGAATCTGATCACCTCTGGTAGGAAAGTTGATATGCTGGTGATCTTTCATTCGTTTTTTGATTACATTGTCACTACAATATACTTAGAATTGCTTTGCCCTCACATCTAAAAGCTATCATCAAACAGTTTTAATTATTCTGTCCTTTATTTGTGGTAAACGCACCCTGGAGTATGGCGTACGTATCTTAAATCAGCCCGCATGATGCTGCCTGATTCGCTGCTGTTCCGATTTTCAACTTCGCCACCATGGAAAAACTGTTATTTTTCAGAGAGGTCACCTCTTTGGTTATTACAGTTTTTCTGCCCCAGCTTCAATGTATGTGGCGCGTACGCCTGCTACATCGGCTCGACAGATAGTTAACAGTTTTTCCAAGAATGAAGCAGCTTGCATCGTTCAAATGTTTACTTAGAAAGCACTGTAAAAAGACAAACGTGTTTTCCAGCCAACCGGATCAAAAAAAAAAGAAAAACATGTGACGGCTCACTTCCGCATGTATCATCAAACCCAAACTACGGCAAGATCGATAGTACAAACAAACATCGCGTTTCCCCAGATAAATATCAGAACATCACAACACATCACATCACATGTCACAAAGTTTAACATTAAACATTGCCTGTTAACATTGCTTGCTTTCCATAAATGTTTGAGAAATTTCCTCTGAAAAAATGTGGTCTGTATAGCGTCAATGACCTATTTGGTTCAATGTAACGAAAGGAGCCATGTGAAAATGACATGCTGAGGTTATTCAGGTTCGGCTTCAGGCTATCCCTTCTGTTGGATCCCCCCGATGACATCATTTCAAAATGATGAATGACCTGCAACTTGATCCTTGTATCCATTGATCTTTCATTTGTATCTTTATGTCTTTATTACAATAATTGTTATACCCAACAGCCTTGAGATCAACAAATTAGCATCACTTGCCAAAGAGACATGTTTGGGATGGTAACCATGTAAACCACACATTGCACTTCAAAAGATTTAGTTCAACCACAAAGTGGGTGAACTAAAGATTTTCTATTTTCAAGAAAATCTACAACCGCCATCACAGCGATACGCTCCACTCATATATGCAACCTTGACATTTAAGTCTAATTACAGCACTTTCAATCACAGCTCTTTCAAGGGGGCACATTTTACATTTTACATGTTGATGATGTATTAGAGTCGTGCATTTCAGATGCAAGCATCTGCATTCCGATCGCGGATATTGAATCAGACTAACGAGAAACAATCCAATCGTGGCTGCTGCTCTGATCTCAGCGAGGGGTTGAATATTTAGCGCTGCCCCAAACATCTCTAGTGCATTTGCTCAGTGCCCGGTGGCGTAATACTGTAGCTTTAATTGGAATTTCCTATTTGAGCAGGCAGGTGTATGCAATCCGTCCTTCTTTCGCAATAGATGTCCCCAGGCGGCTGCTGCCAACACAAATCTTTTCTCACTGTAACATCCATAAAAGAGCTCAAAAGGAATTGAATGCTGAGGTGTTAGACGGGGGTTGGGCGGCGAGGGTCTCCGCGCTGATTAACATGGAATGCTAACAAGCCGAACAGGGAGCAGACCGGCCCAGCAGGTAATGTAGCGAGTTTTCGAGTTCTACTGTGGCTGTCTTTCAGCCCGCTCACCTGTTAAGTGGGTAACCCTTTACATTTCAGCATGTGGCGACCGAGGGGAGGAGGCAGACTTGCGTCCGTGCAAATTTAATGAAAATGTTGGCACCGGGGAATGAGACCTATCCCAGCTGACCCTGTTTCGTTCCTACCATCAGACCCCCGGGTGCCCTGCAAGTGTTATGTATATAAAATGTTTCCGGGTAAAGTAGACTGCTCACTCACATCAGGAACAGAAAAGATTTTCCAAATACCTTGTAAGAATGACATTGAATTTTTAAACTAAGCCACGTTCTCAAATATACCTCTCTTTAAGCCTTAATATCCTCTTGATGGGGCCCTATTTTTACAAATCAACCAAGACATGTTGGCAGAAAAACATTACTGGCATTGTCTGTCCTTCTTTTTCCATTGATTTCTATTCAGATTTTCTGAAGCCAGTGGTGATCTTGTATTCTTGTATGATCAAGATTAGCCGAACTGCAGTTTAAAGCACTTTCGCATTGGCTTCAACATGCCATAATGGTCTCGGCTTGCTGGGAACCAGGTGACATATTATTGGAGTGGTGTTTAATGTTGCTGAGCTTTGCTCACATGCTCTGTGTGAGCAAAGCAACTGACATAAATTGAGAGCCATTGTAATAATATGCTGTAGCGATAATAGGATGGAAAGCCAAATAAATGAAACACGGCAACTTCCCTCATCTTGAACATGGTTATATTAAGCGGGCTGGATGATGTATGCCAAAATAGCTGTCTGATTCATGTCAATGAAAGTTGCTCACTCAGCAATACGGCTAAAGCGCTCTGAAGAATTTCCCCACCTTGATGGCTTCGTGTTAGGGAAAGCGCATCGGGAGAGAGGTCGCTATGAGCAGAGCACTCTGCTGCTGGAATGAAGGACATAAAGGAAACGCTGGAAAGATAATGCAATGAATCATTTAAAAATCTTTGAAGGTAAAATAAGTAATATTTTATTCACCTGTTGACCATGTCAAATAGTGAAATCGTCAAATGTCAAATTGACCATGATATAGCAAGTCAGCAAGGGCGAACATTCAGCTACCTAAAAGCGGACGTGCCACACCCTTCTGCCCAGTGGTCTCCCACCTAAACCCGTTACTACTACGAGTGCCCGGTGACTCTAATTTTTTTTTTTAATTCAGTAACAGTCTATCAAATGATCATTTGATATTTCAGTTACTAAAAATAATCAACACACAGTTTGCAAAATCAGTGTTCCCAATATAATTAGAATGAAATAATTTGTACTGGCAATTAACTGAAAGTGAGTGACATCCTCAAGATTCATTTTCTTTTTACATGGTCTGGTGGAACAAGCTCAACAGCAATTTAAGCTGACCTTGTCTACAGCGGATACATTGCATTTTGCCAACCAATTATATGGACCATAGTTAAAAAAAAATGGTAATAGACATCAGATGTCAGATGAAGATTCATATTTTGCAATGATATTTTGTAAAAATTGAAGACTCTGTCTAAACCCTATGGCCCGATACGCCAGCTCTTTTTAAATCCTAGGCCTCCAACTTGGTTAATAGCCTCTGGGAAAGATGTGGCTCAAGTTTTATACCATAATCACTTCCTTTCCCATGACGGTGGCAGAATGAATATAGCACCGCCAGCGATGCCGCTCCCTTCCAGCGAGTCTGGCCGGTACAGAGCAGATTGGGGCCTGGCACGTACCTCTGCCCTCATCTGCAACCTTTTGCTGTGATCACCGCCGAAGACTCGACGGAGACACTCGAGGCCGGGAGATAAAAGGATGGCCGTCGACTGACATCTTCGTTCTCGATGATCAGGTTTTTCAAAGAGGTGGGGAGGGAAGGTCACCGGGATCACTCTCCAGCTGATGGGCGAAGTTAAAAGCTGAAAAAAAAAGCAAATGAAAACACTTGCAGGATTTTGGGGTCATAGCTCAAAATGAATCTTTCAGTGACAAGTGATGGTCGAGCAAGGCATTTGACAATATATGTTTATTTTTGTCATATAAAAAATAAAAATGAAAAGATTCTTTGCATTATTATTATTATTATTTAACTCTGTAAAATAGTCCCTCCAATCAGATGTGAAGTCTTCACCGCATAAAGTGGTGTTAGAACGTATTGGAACGCTGTTGGTGTGTACAGGATGATATGAGTTCATTTGAACCAGCTCTTGTCAAAACAGAGTGATCTGTATCACCATTTGTAGGCCTCTGTCTCATGCAATATTCTGCAAAATATGCAAAATTAATAATTCAGATGTGCATAATTGCGTAAATGTAAATAATAAAATTAAACCAGTTGTCTGAAATTATTTTAAGTCAAAGATGCTTTTCTTTCTGTCTGACTGAAACAGCTTGTGCGGCATGAACGACGCCACATTTCTCTTCAGAGCGCTCACTAATCACTGATTAAATAATAGGTAATGATTTCATTTCGTTGACGAAGCCATCCCAGCTTGTTTGCGAAATGCACAGACTACGGCATAATTAAATTGTCAGGGTTCGCCCGGGGCCTTCCGGCATCGGCCACTAGATGCCGCCAGTATTGCCTCATCAATGTTGCTTTGTTTCAGTTCCTGATAACCCAGCCTCATTAGGTTATATGTTTCACCTGTGTCTCGTTTTGTCTTGCCTATTTATACCCTGTCGTTTGTGTCCTTCGTTGCTCAGTCTTGAGTTCGTCTAGCCACCTGACAACGCTCTCGTTTCCAGGCCCACGAAATTCTTCTTTGTTTTTTGGTACTTGTTTCAAGTAAACCTTTGTTTTTGCCACCTCGCCTCTGCCTCGTTCTCTGCACCTGGGTTCACTCGGCATAACCTTGTAATAGCAAGACTGAGCCACAACATGGACCCAGCAGAGAGTCAGGTTCCAGAGATGGAACATACGGGTGGCCCTGACGAACCAGGGGACTGTGATTGGCCGTCATAAGCAGGCTCTCCAACAGATCCTGGACAAACTGCAGTCCCTCACCTAGGCCGTCCAGCAGAGCCAGGCACAGGCTCCACCTATGGCTCCTGCGCCAGCGCCTCCTCCCATGGACACACGTCCTCCATATCACTGCGAACCACGACTGCCGGCGCCAGAGAGGTACGACGGTAACCCAGGAGGTTGTCGTGGCTTTTTGATGCAATGCTCCCTGGCTTTCGAGCTCCAGCCATCACAGTTCCCCAACCAGCGCTCACGGGTGGAATACATTGTCACACTACTCACAGGCAAAGCACTCTCCTGGGCCACAGCAATCTGGAACCAGCAAACCCCGGCCTACTCCAGCTACCAGGCTTTTGCCCAAGAGATGCGCCGAGTTTTGGACCACTCAGTCAGTGGGAGGGAGGTGTCAACACGGCTACTCCGGCTCCGTCAGGGGTAACAGAGCGTAGCGGATTATGCCATCACGTTCCGCAACCTCGCAGTGGCGTCTGGATGGAACAGCGAGGCACTCATCGCGGCCTTCCAGGATGGTCTCATTGATGGTGTCAAGGACGAGCTGGCATCCCGGGAGGCGCAGGAGGACCTGGACACGCTCATCGAAACAGCTATTCGGGTGGACAACCGCCTCCGGGAGAGACAAAGGGAACGCCGTTCTTCCGCTTCACCAATACCAGCGCGCAGAACAGTCCTGGGGACGGCGTCTCCCGAGCATCTGAGCTGTCCCGAGCCCTTCTCCAGCATCGATGGAGGAGCCTATGCAAGTAGGCAGCACAAGGCACTCTCGGTCCGAACTTGACCGGCAGATGAGGGAGCGCCGCTGCGTGTACTGTTGATCCCGGGGCATTTCCGTTCTTCCTGCCCTGAGCTCTCGGGAAAAGCCAACTCTCGTCCAGGGGTAGGGAGAACTGGGACGAGGCCAACCTTCTCTCCCGAGCTCGAGGCAACCAGGGTCCTGCTGGCGGCCTCCCTCGCCTGGGGAGATCAACATCACTCCCTCCAAGCTATGGTGGATTCCGGTGCTGCAGGTAGCTTCCTGGATGTAGGGCTAGCAAAAGCCCTAAAGCTCCCTTTGGCACCTCTGGAGCATCCTCTCACGGTGACAGACCTGGATGGAAGACCACTGGGTTCACCACTGGAGGGAAAACATTCAGAGGTAATCCAGCTCCACCTCATCCACTCTCCTGAATTTCCACTGGTCCTGGGCTACCCATGGCTGGCCCGTCACAACCCACATCTGGACTAGGCCTCCGGGCGTCTCACCGAATGGGGTCCTGCCTGCCACACCACCTGTCTTTGTTCTAGTCCGTCTTCTCACCCTCTCGAGTCTCCAGTCCATGTCCAAGCTCGGGGCCCCTTCACAAGCCCCAGCCCACTCCGGAGCTCCTGTCCGTGTCCTGGCTCCAGTCCGTATTCAAGGCCCCATTCATCCCGAGTTTCCACGAGTGCCCCGCCAGTATGCCGATCTGAGGGAGGTCTTCAGCAAGAGACGGGCCACCACTTTTCCTCCCCATCGGCCGTATGACTGCGCCATCGACCAGTCCTTCTGCCTGGCACCTGCCCTCCTCGGGGACGTCTCTTCTCTCTCTCTGCCCCTGAGACTACAGCCATGGATGAGTACATCCGGGGGGCGCTCACCTCAGGTTTCATCCGCCCCTCCACCTCCCCGGCGGGCGCAGGCTTTTTCTTCGTGGGTAAGAAGGATGGCGGCCTGCGTCCCAGCATTGATTACCGTGGTCTTAACAAGATCACGGTCAAGAATCGCTACCCCCCTCCTCATGTCCACATCTTTCGAGCAACTGCAAGGCCCCACCATCTTCACCGAACTCGATCTTCGAAATGCATACAATCTCGTCCGTGTCCGCGGGGGATGAGTGGAAGACCACCTTCAACACACCCACCGACCATTATGAATACCTGGTCATGCCTTTTGGATTAGCCAATGCTCCCGCTGTCTTCCAAGCCTTTGTAAACGACGTCCTCCGTGAGTTTCTCAACCGCTCCGTGTTTGTCTACATCGATGACATCCTCATCTTCTCCAGGACCCTTCCCGAACACATACAGCGTGTGAGACAGGTCCTTCAGCATCTGCTCGCCAATGGCCTTTATGTGAAACTGGAGAAGAGTGAGTTCCACGCCACCACCGTTCAGTTCCTGGGGTTTGTCATCACCAAGGGTCACGTCCAGATGGATCCTGCCAAGACCGAAGCTGTCCGTGACTGGCCAACACCCACCTCAGTCAAACAGGTGCAGCGCTTCCTTGGGTTTGCCAACTTTTACAGATGATTCATTCGGAGTTTTAGCACTGTGGCTGCTCCTCTCACCGCCCTCACTAGGACATCCACAGCCCGCTTCGTCTGGACTGCTGAGGCTGATGGGGCGTTCAGGGCTCTCAAGACGCAGTTCACCACTGCCCCTGTCCCGGCCACACCAGAGCCTACCCTACCCTTCATTGTGGAGGTGGATGCTTCCGATGTGGGAGCCGTTCTGTCCCAAAGGACTCACGACAAGAAGCTCCATCCATGTGCCTTCTTCTCCCGTCGCCTCACCCCAGCGGAGCGGAACTATGACATAGGGAACCAAGAGCTAGTGGCAGTCAAACTGGCGCTGGAGGAGTGGCGGCACTGGCTGGACGGGGCCCAACACCCATTTATCGTCTGGACCGACCACAAGAACCTGACATACATTCAGGACCTCAAACGCTTCAACTCCCGTCAAGCCCGATGGGCCCTCTTTTTCAATCGGTTCAACTTCATCCTGTCATACCGTCCCGGGTCCAAAAACCTCAAGCCCGACACTCTCTCCAGACAGTTCGACCCTCCTGAGCTGGTTGAACTCCCCGAGCCCATTCTCCAGAGCTCCCGCATCTTGGCTCCGGTCCACTGGGGAATCGAGATGCAGGTCCGGCAGGCCCAAAGGAGGGAGGCGAAACCTGGCAACGGCCCCCCGGATCGCCTGTTTGTCCCAAAGGCTGTCCGGTCACAAGTCCTGCAATGGGGGCATTCATCCCGCCTCACTGGCCACCCGGGGATCTCCAGGATCCTCGAGTTCCTCCGCAGGCGTTTCTGGTGGCCTACCATGGAGCAGGATGTCCGGTCCTTCGTCGCTGCCTGCACCGTCTGCACCCAGAACAAGAACCCCCGATCACATCCCATGGGGCTGCTGCATCCCCTTCCCATCCCCAGTCGTCCCTAGTCACACCTCTCAGTGGACTTCATCACCGGCCTTCCACCGTCTCGGGGCCACACCGTCATCTTCGTCGTTGTCGACCGGTTCTCCAAGGCCTGCCGCTTTATTCTTCTGCCCAAGCTCCCCTCAGCTCTGGAAACTGCTGAACTCATGGTGCAGCATGTTTTCAGGGTGTTCGGCCTGCCCCTGGACGATGTGTCAGTCCACAGTTCGCCTCCCGGATCTGGAAAGCGTTCCACCAGCTCCTCTGCGCCTCTGTCAGCCTGTCCTCCGGTTTCCACCCCCAATCCAACCGCCAGACGGAGCGGGTCATCCAGGACCTGGAGACCACCCTGAGGTGCCTCGTGTCCTCCAACCCTGCCTCCTGGAGCAACCGTCTAGTGTGGGCGGAATACTCTCACAACACTCTGTGCTGCTCTTCCACCGGCGTGTCCCCGTTTGAGTGCCAGTTCGGTTACGTACCTCCTCTGTTTCAGAAGCAGGAGGCGGAGGTGGGAGTGCCGTCAGCCCAGCGGTTCGTCCAGCGGTGCCGACGGACCTGGCAGAGGGCTCATCAGGCACTGCTGAGGGCATCCCGGCAGCAGCGGATCCATGCCAACCGACGGCGCAGACCAGCGCCTATGCTCCGTCCGGGCCAGAGGGTCTGGCTGTCCACAAGGGACCTTCCATTGCGGGTGGAGTCACCCAAGCTCGAGCCACGGTATGTTAGGCCCTTTAAGATCGTGCGGCGTGTCAATCCTGCCACATACCGTCTTCTGCTCCCCAGGTCCATGAGGATAAACCCCACCTTCCACGTGTCTTGGCTCCGACCGGTGGTCACCAGCACCTTGGCGCCCACCACAAGGCCTCCTCCCGCGCCGCGTGACGGTTGGCCCGCCCACACGGTCCGCCGGCTCCTGGACTCCCGCCGGGTCCGCGGGGCCCTGCAATATCTGGACTGGGAGGGTTACGGTCCAGAGGAGCGCTCCTGGGTTCCGGCCCGGGATGTCCGGATCAAGATTTCCGCCGTCGCCACCCAGCACTTCCTGGGGGAACATCGGGAGTTGTTCCTGGACGAGGGGGTCCTGTCAGGCTTCGCCCGGGGGCTTCCGGCATCGGCCACTAGATGCCGCCAGTACTGCCTCATCAATGTTGCTTTGTTTCAGTTCCTGATTACCCAGCCTCATTAGGTTATATGTTTCACCTGTGTCTCGTTTTGTCTTGCCTATTTATACCCTGTCGTTTGTGTCCTTCGTTGCTCAGTCTTGAGTTCGTCTAGCCACCTGACAACGCTCTCGTTTCCAGGCCCACGAAATTCTTATTTGTTTTTTGTCCGTTTTTGGTACTTGTTTCAAGTAAACCTTTGTTTTTGCCACCTCGCCTCTGCCTCGTTCTCTGCTGTTCTCTGGGTTCACTCGGCATAACCTCATAACATAAATCAGCTTATTGCACACATGTACATACTCAGTACTGCAGCAGAGCTAGCGTCTCCCAATATGTGGAAAATCACGGATGTGATATTGAAATGGTTTAAAGGCGTCTGGGTAAATAATGAACTAGTGTCATAGATAGGTAACGATTTGTCTCCAGTGTTGGCCTGTCAACCATAGCAGGTGGGCCTAACAGACCTATTAGGCCTGGGCCCACCCACTTATGCGGGGTACACACTACAAGATGATTTTAATGGTTCTAAAGATTATCTTGACAGATTATCCTATGGTGTGAGGTATGTTACAAGTGTTTTTTTTACTTTTCACCTTTTTATAATTTTTACTTCCCCACTTCTGCTCAAACGTCTGTCCTGGTGGCATAAATAACAAGTACCTAACATGTTCAATATTTATAACCTATATCCTGTAGTGCAGGGAGAACCCCGAGAACGGACGAGGACGCGGTCTGTGAATTGTCACGTGGGAAAGACCAAGAGCCAATGGGGAGCCAAGCTGACTAAAACGGAATAAGTCATGAACACAACAGCAGCCATGATGGCAAATTTACAAACGTGAAGGACGTGAAGCATAAAGCTCACGCTGCAACATTTACAGTCCATGTTCACGCCGTCTCCATGACTCATCCATTGTTTTTTCGTTTTTCTTTTGGATATTCAGTAAAAGTTCTAGCCCAATTCCTGCTATGCTTGTTTATTCTAGTCATGTTTTATCATGCATGGTTCCAGGTTTTGAGAATCGGGACTCTCCATCGTCGAGAGTAATCTCGTGCAAAGTTAGGACTCTGGTTGTTATTGAATTGAATCTGTTAGTGTCTGCTGCTATTTTGGCAAATTGCTGCTCTCCACATACTATAGGGATGTGCATAGAACCCAGTATTTGTACTTATATCTGTATTTGTTGAGGCAGCAAAATTATTTGTATTTGTATTGCATAAAAGTGGATATAGTTAACAATCCTGTTTTTTTGTTTTTAATACACTTCAAATTTTAGGATTTTAAAGTGATAATATAAGTGTTCTTCATTAAACCATTCTAACACTTGTGAACTCTTAAACGTTATATTGGTTTATGGTTTTCATAAACCCAACAATAAACGTGTTTAACCTAGACAGCCTAGTGACCTAGTGAGCGCCTGAGACAGGACTCGGGGTAGTTTTGGTAGAGGGAGGACGAGGGAGGATGTTTTTAACATCAGGAGAGTGGATTGCGTAATAGAGAAGGAGTGCTCTTGTCCACTCGATTATTCTCTTTCTGTCACGTCAGCACAAGCAGCACAAATACCCAGTGCGGTCACAGTTATGAGGAACGCAGCTCTTTGACATGTTTTTCTTTCTCCCCCAAAAAAACGTACAAATATTTTTTTAAATATTTGTCTGAAATAAATATTCGTAAAAATCAACTTTTTGTGCTTTGCCGAATACCGTATTTGGATTGGGCTTCACCCCTTCTCCACACACTATGGGAACAAAATTGTTATATGTATATGTCGTTATGTGCGGTACCTCCCACATTTTCACATCTCACTGACGATTTGAAAAGAATTGTTGTGTGTTGCCAGGCTTTGCGGCGAGGAAAACCTTTGGTAACGTTTAAATGATTCAATTCATATTATTTTAAACATTACCTCCAATTACTTTTATGTCGGGCTGTTTAGTCCAAAGCAGAACTTGTCTATGTAGGATTGTGAACATTTTCAAAAGCAAACCCAGCTGACTACTCCTGTATGGTTAAGGTAAATGCTGCTCGAATGACAGATGAGATTTTTGGGCAACATGAACATACTGTACAGGAGAAAAGTCATTCATTTGAACTTCACTTATCTGAATTAGACAGTTGGCTGAACCAGCTTTCCTTTCAATGCTACAAATTTGTTGGTCAGTTTCTACAAATCATGCAGTTTTGTACATAACAGTAATATATACAATTTTAAAGGCCAGTTCAACGTTACTTGGGTCCACAATAACCTTTCAATCCTGGTGCTCCAACAGGTTATGACACAATAGTATACTGACTTTTGCACAAATAACCAAAGTGGATTTCCCTGGCCAAACAGCAATTTAGGGTGAATTCTGCTTCGGGGGTTGGGATGGCTTCTTAGAGTTCACTCAGAGCACTTAACCTGTGCTCTGTCCTGCCTCGCTGTTGAAGCAAAGAGGCCATAGGAGATGGTTTAAAATGTGGGCGAGAGAGAGAGAGAGAGAGAGAGTGAGAGAGAGAGAGAGAGATAGTGCACGAGAGCAAGAGAGAGAGAGTGTACGAGTGAGCAAGAGAGAGAGCGAGAGAGCGAGAGAGAGAGAGTGCACGAGAGAGCAAGAGAGAGAGCGAGAGAGCGAGAGAGAGAGAGAGAGCGGAAGAGCGAGAGTGAGAGAGAGGGAGAGAGAGAGCAAGAGAGAGGGAGAGAGCAAGAGAGAGAGAAAGAGAGAGCGGGAGAGAGAAAGAGAGAGAGAGAGAGAGAGAGAGGGTGTGAGAGAGAGCAAGAGAGAGACAGAGCAAGAGAGAGAGAGAGTGCACGAGAGAGCAAGAGAGAGAGCGAGAGAGCAGAACAGCAAGAGTGAGAGAGAGAGAGAGCAAGCGAGAGAGCAAGAGAGAGAGAGAGAGAGAGCGAGAGGGAGAGAGAAAGAGAGAGAGAGAAGGGAAAACTCTCCAAGCAGCCACAAGCCTTCAACGCCGTGAACGTGTCGCAAATGAATTTCTTTTGCTCGGAAATTAAAAGAACTCGCACACTCAGACACTCACACACACACACACACACACACACACACCTCTCCACCCAGCTTGCCTCTCTCTCTTTCACGCTTCGGTGGCTGCGTGAAGGATGACTCGGCGGGGGCCCTGGAAGAGCTCCCGACGCGCTCAGGTTGGGGCTCTTGTCCTATTATGGCTGCTCAAGGAAGAAAAAAAAAGAGGCGGTTTAATGAAGATGAGAGAGCGTCCGGGCCACAGCAGAGGAGAAGCCTACAGAGCCTCCCTAGAGCGTGTGCATGCTATTTTTCCCCGCGTCTCACCACGCTGCCGCCAGCCACCACCGGGCTCATTCTGGAAGTTAATCCATCACAGTTACCTTGTATGAGGCAGCGCCGGGGCAGCTCTTTAGTGCAGCTTTGGTTCAATTCCGCTTAGCATGTTAGCATTTAACGAAACAGCCCAGTTGAAGCAGCACGGCTGTGTTGTCTTGCTGGCGACAAACCTTTTATTGTCCCACTGAGGTCCGGTACAATCCATTTTCCCGTCATCGCAGATGGATGGAGGTGTTTGTTGTCTGAACCAAAATGACAGTGTCATGAGCAGGGAGGCAGGAATCCATCAGATGGCCCCATTGGGGACCCTCCAAGAGTGGGGTGGGGTGGGCATGAGGGCCTCCAGCAGCTCTGTACCCTGAGCCATTAGTGGGACACGCATGTAAGCAGGATCGCATTAGCCCTTCGCCGTACTGGGATTAATAGGACAGGTGTTGATTAAAGGGAGCCCAGCGTGTGAATGCAACAACTGGCCGCCAGGAAGGAGGAAGGGAGGGAGAGAAGGAGGGAGAGTGAGAGAGAGGGAGAGAGGGGGAGGGAGAGAGGGAGAGGGAGAGAGGGAGAGAACGACAGCGATGGAGAGAGATACAGCGGCAGGTGGATAGGGATGGAACATGTTGACGGGTAATCAGGTTTGGTTGGAGCCTGTGCCCGAAGATCCCAAAGTGTACCCCTTGAACAAATGTGTTCCTGGTGTTGTGTTTCCATCACAGAGACGCGTATTTCGGAAGCGCTTAGAAATACTTTTCTCTCCCTCCCCGCCCTCCGTCTCCGACTTGAGGTTACAGCGCCGATGCAGACGCTGAAACAGCGTTAGCTTTTAGTCATTTTGGTGAGTCGTTTCAGTAACAAATGATCAGATGTATGAACATTATAGTTGGCCTCAGGACCCTACAGACAAATCCATTACTGTGTGAATTTCATGGTTTTATTCACCTTTCACCGGGGATTTGTACATATGTGCAACGATTGGGTATTGTCATACTGAATATGAATATAAAGATTATACAAGTTGGTGAATAATAATGAGCTCACCAATAATGAATTGCTCATTGTCTGTGATTATATCATCTGTACACATGCGGGTCTGACAGATCATTATAATTAGCAGTTATATTCACTCGCCCCTCATGTAAGCATGTGGAATTCATTAGCTTCATCGAGTGATAAATTACTTTGGCGGAACACTCACATCATGTTGGAAGTGTTAACGCTACAAGGTACACCTAAATGGGCCATTGGCAATTTATTGATAAAAGTGTATGCTGGATTATTCACTATTAGTTTCAACATTTGTCTTTTTTACAAATAAATTTGACTGTTACCAAATCACTCATCAGTTATTCAAAAGTGAGTCACTATGGTCACACATTAGTTGCTAATGCAAATTCCCCACACTATTTGCTCTGTAGAGCTGACGTTTGCTTTCGTATCATCACAGTATTCTGGTCTAGCCATAAATCACAAATTGTCACAAATTTACATTTCATATTATTCCTCGGAATAGGAATGATCAACATTAAGATTCCGTTTACTCTTCGAAACCATGCTCAAGCTTACATTGTCTCATTTGTATTATTCTTTCCCCTTTGTTTTTGATTAAAGTGGTTTGAATTGCTGCACTTTTTTGGAGTTCCTTTTTGACATTCAAAGCACGCTTTCCATCTACGCTTCACTACACATGCCTTTTACTGATTGGGCTTTTGAGGATAAGCTGGAGTCTAGACTTTGTTCTATAAAGTCAGTCTTCATCATTTCCTAAAACAGGTTTGGCAGTTTTAATATTATCAATCGTGGCAAATCAAACGTTAGGCCTTTTTTCCCCCAATTGATATCATTATTGGTGTCTGTAATCGTCCCTCACCAAATTGAGGACTGTTAAGATCCTGTAATTGAGGGTGTCAATTAATCATCTGCGGTTAATTTTTAATTAACTGGAGGCTTCTGGAGACCATTTGAAAATCTTCCAAATGGCCGTCTTGGGACGGGCTCTCTGGGGCAGAAGGTTTAAATTAGCCTCGGCCAGAGTCTGTTTCATGTTGAACCTGAAGTCAGCACATCTGTAGAATATCAAGTCTTATCAGACCCAGACGCAAATTTGTCTGGACAAGCTCTTCCTAAGAACATAATGCATTACAAAAGGATGCGTTCGGCTGTGGTTAATCGGAATAGACCACACTTATCGGAACTTTCAGATTTCCCGACCGAAGTGAACGCAATGCATAGTGATGAAAAAATCGACTCTTTTTCGAGATTTGGGGAGTGACTCAGTAAAAAGATTTGATCCATTTATTCAGACTCTTCGTTCGTTTGATTCAGTTGGCGTAACTTCCAGTGAATGAGAGACAGACGAGTCGGCTCTGAGTTGAAAATTGAGCCTCATTCATGCCATTCAGGGGATGGTAGCTCAGGCGGTAGAGCTGGTGGTCTAGTGATCTAAAGGTTGCTGGTTCGATCCCAGGCTCCTCCTGCTAGCATGCTGTAGTGTCCTTGAGCAAGACACTTAACCCCTAATTGCTCCTGATGGCTGCGTCCGTCAGTGTTTGAGCGATTGTAAGTCGCTTTGGATAAAAGCGTCTGCTAAATGTAATGTAGAATGTAGATGAATGACATCTGGGAGTTGTCCCTCACGGCTCACGAATCTCGTTTGGGTGTCATCTCCTCCTCTTGGGGCGAATGTGTCACTCGCAACTGGGAGGGTCGAGGGTGTTTTCGTTTGAGTTTTGAGTCTCATTTCAGCCTGTGTGCCTGGCTGCAGTTACAGAGTCAAGAAAGAACGACTCCTTTTCCACACTGATGCGCCTGAATCAATGCCTTAATCCAAACATTAAGCATTCATGGCATGCCCTGCGAAAATGTAGGCTGTAATTCACAGTTGCTGCCATGATGCTTTTAAGTGTTTCCTTTGACAAATAAGTAGCTGTGAAGACTGTACGTGCCACAAGCTAAGTGCATTGGTTTGTGGTCTAGAGTTTGCATTTTCTTTAAAAATGCAATGTTTGCAGTTTAAAACCACAAAAACTTTGAGGGCTGCTCTAACACCTAAAAATGAATATTACTTATGTGACTCATACTACGGTTCTCAAATCAACTTAATGATATTGATATGATATTCTATTATGAATTTCAGTCATAATTGTTGTGTTTTCAGTTTAGGAAGTCTAGGCTTAGGTTAGGTACTTTTGCTTAATTACTTTTGTATATTTCAGGCCCCTATGATATTACCCATTATGCTCCCAACTGATGACTTTTGATGTGAGGTTTTATTGTAATGAAAATGCAGAAAACCAAGATGGCTGCTTTACCCATCTGATCATTTATTTATTTTTTATTTTTTTACCAAGTTGATTATACACCAATCAGCCATAACATTAAAATCACCACTCGTAACCACTTATATTGTGTTGATCACCCTGGTGCCGCAAAAACAGCTCTGACCTCTCGAGACATGGGCCCTTTCTCAATCTGCGTTCTTGTCTGTACTTGTGTTCTTGTGGACTTGTGAAACGTCATCAGTCGCAGCCCAAGTACTGTTCCAATTCAAAGTATGCATCAAGCCAAGTCCAGTCCAAATGCCCGGATGTGGACTTGCTCCGCCCATTTTATGGGGGATGCATCGGTGGTAACTTGTGTGGACTTGGTACAGCCAAATATCCCAGAATGCATTTCGCAGAATGACAGTCCTGCGTCCTCCCTTCCCCGAGAGTCTGTACTCCCGAGTCCAACTTGCCAAGTCTGAACTACCAAGTCTGCAAGTCTGGACTTCGCATACTTGGTATTGAGAAACGGCAATGGACTCTACAAGACCTCTGAAGGTGTCCTGTGGTATCTGGCACCGAGACGTTAGCAGCAGATCCTTTAAGTCCTGTAAGTTGTGAGATGGGCCCCCGTGGATTAGGCTTGTTGTTCCAGCACATCCCACAGATGCTCAATCGGGTCAGACCTTAACCCCGGCCATCCACATGATGTAGAAGAAAACGTCATTCATTAAGACCAGGCCACCTTCTTCCATTGCTCCATGGTCCAGTTCTGACGCTCACATGCCTATTGTAGGCGCTTTTGGTGGTGGACAGGAGTCAGCATGGGCGCTCAGTCTACGGGCTACACAGCCCAATTTGCAGCAAGCCGTGATGCACTGTGTGTATTTATGTAGCTCTTCTGTGGGCTCTAACCAGACAGGCTAGCCTTCGCTCCCCACGGACATCAATGAGTCTTGGGCGCCCATGACCCTGTTGCCGATTGTGTTCCTTGGACCACTTTTGGAAGGTACTAACCACTGCATACTGGGAACACCTCACAAGACCTGCCATTTTGGAGATGCTGTGACCCAGTCATCGAGCCATCACAATTTGGTCCTTGTCAAAGTGACTCAGATCCTTACACTTGCCAATTTTTCCTGCTTCCAACACATCAACTTTAGGAACTGACTGTTCACTTGCTGCCTAATATATCCCACCCCTTGGCAGGTACCACTGGAATGAGTTGAGCAATGTTATTCACTTCACCTGTCAGTGGTTTTAATGTTGTAGCTGATTCGTGTCAGACATAATACTGAATACTAATATGGAGCTATTAGGTTTATGAGGTTAAGGATTAAAATAGGTTGTACTGTATTGTATTGTTGCAGGACAATCTATTCAAACTTCAGGTCATGGCTGATTAAAATGTATCATTAGGATAATTTAAAGTGTTTACCCGAAGTACACTTTTAAAGAATAGGTGGATGTTCTCAGGCTGTAAAGAGAACATTCAATCAGTTTTCTCTTTCTTTAGTATGGCCCATTTAAAGGATTTCTTGGAAAAACATGGAGGACGGTTATGAAAGTCTTTCATCAAGGACAATGGATCTTTTTTGTAGAGGGCTACTCTTTGCAATTCTCATATTTATATTAATCTTTTTTTTTGTTTTTATAAATAAGCAAGATCCAGAATGAATCATTCAAGTAACTGCTCCATTGTTCGTATTATGAGATTTTTCAACACAACATGTCGCGACTAGACATTCGTTATTTCATCCATCTTTCATGAATTAATATTCTTTTAATCATTGTTACCTTCAAAACAAAGCAATTACATCAGCCATTAGCCATTTGTTGGCAGAAGATGTGCAGAGGGATTGGATCAGCAATTGGTCTATTGCCACCTGGAAACTGAGGTCCTTCCGGCGAAATCAAATTGTTAATATCTGGGGGTTTTTGTCCACCAAGCTGATGGAATAAAATTTGACTTATTTTTGAAGAAATTCAGAGATTTAGAGATTTAATATTGAGCCACGCCTTACATCTTGCACCCGCTTATTTGCTCCTAACATATACTGTGATGTTCCATATTGGCTTGCATATCTGTCAAAACAATCAATCAAAAGTTTACTTGGGGCATTAGTTTCTAAATAGACTGACACATTCTCTGTCTGAAAGCAGACATAACTTCAACTAGATATAATGAGTAGCAGATTTAAAAAAAAAAGGGGACCATAGCAGATTGACAGTTGTTGTTTATCGGTTAGTATTTGTTTATTGGTTAATTTGGTTGATTAATGCAAATGGACATGAAGATTAGTGGCATACAGTTTCACAAATCTCGAAATAACCACAGATCTATACCTTTTCAGGTGCGACAATAAACAAATGGACTGGACTATGCGGCAATATGTCAATGGTTAAAATTTAGATTGGATGAGCTGTGGAATTATTAATTTTCCTGTTTGACGTCAGGGGTAAATTACACTCAGTGAAGACGTGCCAAGTCAAATATATAAAAATTTACAGGCTATACAAAATGTCATTGTATATATTATAAGGTTCCTGAAATGTTCCCAAGGTCCTATGGTCCCTCAACATAAAAATGATGCTCCTGTCCATAACTCTGGACAGGAGCATTGCTGGGATGCAAAGACATCAGGGCCTCATTCCAAGCAGGCTCCAGCCATTTTGTCGCTGTAGTTCATGGGTTTATGGCAGATATTGTTGGCAAATGACAACTTTACTAACATTTTGTACATTTTGAATGTTAATACGCTGTCAGAATTACGGCCCTTAATGCTAATACCCAATATTGCGCAACATGCTTATTTTCTAATTGATTATTGCCATTTTCAAATAAAATTACATGAAAAGGAAAGACTGACTTGGGTAATTCAAGACGATGATGGTGAAGCAATTAAAACTGCCTTGAATCCTCCCTGATCTCCCAGTATCCATATTTGTTTTCATGTTTAAGTGTCATCTGGTCATTTCCTCATGCCATGTCACTAACCTCCATGTCATTTCAGATCCGCCCTCTCCCTTTTGCTTTGCTGTCACTCCCTTCCCTCCACCTGGTTTCCCCCGTCTGTCATTCCCTCCCAAGTCCCTCAGTATAAATACCAGTCCACTTCCCTTTGCTTGCCTCAAGATAGTCTCTTGCATTATGCTGACCGCGTCCAGCTCCCTGGGCTCTCTGCCTGTTCCCTGCCAGATTAGTTTGCCTTCTGTGACTGATCGCTTGGTTTTGACCCCTGTCTGTTTTCTGGAATAAGTCTTGTGAACTTTGACTTCTTACCTGATTGTTTTTGTGTCGTGCCTGTGGGTTCACATTTGTTCTGAGTCAGTGAGCATAACAGAAACGCTGCTACTCTATCATTACTAATGATTTTAGAATAATTTGCAGAGGAATGATCGTGATCCTTCAAAATCGAAATTGATGACCCAAATCTGAAATTAGGATAATATTTTTTTTATTTTTTATTTTTTTGTTAAATGCATTTGCAGTTTGCTTTGCTTTCAGTTTTAATTTCACTACTTTGTTTGCCTTCTATTCATGTCAAGCACTTTGAGTTGCATGTCATGTATGAAAGGTGGTATCGAAATAAAGGTTATTATAAAAATCTTCTGCAATCAGATTTTGATTGTTTGTTATATGCCAGAGGTATCAACATTCTTCATTTATATTGAGGATTTAAATCATTTTGAATTCACTCTGTGTCAACACAACCGTGAGACACTGGTTTTCGAGGTGAAAATTCAGGAAGGTCTCTCTAGTTGTCTCAGTCATGGCGCTGCAACAACAGATGACTAAACGACTGAATAAAACCACTCTAATGGTATGGTCACACCGTCAGCGACGGGGAGCTGCAAAGTTGAGAAGGTTTCAACTTTATGAAAAATGAGCATTGCCGGGCAATAGCCAATAGGAGGGAAGATACGCTCTCAATGGTGCTGATCCTTGGAAAATTGACGTTCGGACAACTGCATTGTTCCTGTTTTAAATGGAAAAATGTCACTATCAATAAAATAAGCAACACGTAATTTTATGTTTCGTCATCAAGGATAATTCTTTATTTTAAGGGACAGACTGGAAACATTATTTACGTACATTTTTTTCAAGAGGTTATTTATTTTGCCAAGTTAACAAACTACACCATTTTAATAAATAAAAAAATAAGCAGACACGCCGCCATCTATCTATATAATGTATTTTAAATATGAAACAAGAGAGAGATTTGAAATGTTTGGCGCACCCACAACAGCCAGGATTTTGAGCCGACGCGGTCACAAACAGCAGAACGCGACCAGCGGTGTGACAGTACAGAGAGCTGCTCGGCTTCACGCTGCAGCCCCGTCGCCGGCGGTGTGACCCTAGCATAACAATAACTCAATCAACCAATCCAAGATAAAAGAATAACCACCATCTCCCGTTGCATGCTGGGAAATAAGTTAATTAAATACACCCCCCCCCCCCCCCCCATCCCCCGGGACACTACAATACCCTGTTCCCGATCTCACTATGCACAAAGCACCGCCACAAAATATTGTATATTTTCCCTGATATGGTGGTGGAATGAACTGGATCTCCTGGAACTGGATTAACTTAAGGCGACTCCTCCCCTCTACGGTGCTAACAATTACAGCCGTGGCTGGGGCCTAATGAATCACCAGGGTCACTTCCGTGGAGGTTAAACTGCTAAAGTTGCTTTGTGAAGTTTCAAGCAGGCTATATATATATATATATATATATATATATATATATATATATATAAATGAGACCCAGTTCAGCTTTGTGTCTCCACGGGGGATTCTCCGGCTCAGCTGGAAGCAGGGACCTATGGGACGCTAATCTCATACGGGCTGAAATAATATGATAAGAGCACGTTCCACCAGGAAAGACAAGCTCATTAAATAATCACAGCGGAAACCTTCACCGGTACGTCCAAGAGTATTCATCGCTCAGGTGCGACCCACGTAATGAATATGGGGGGGGGATTAATGTCAAACAATGGAGCCTATTGGCCGACACCGGTGACGGAACCTCGCCACACGAGCGCCGTGTACTCTTTGGTGGGTACGATACGTCATAGATTCCATTGTGCGGGCCCTCTCAAGCACGATAAAAGCACATGTGTGCGTTCATTCATGACAAAGGATATGAGTAAGAAATGTTTAAGTTATAATTCACTCCCAATTGCCGCCATAGCCGAGGCATGTTTCGTTGCATGGAGAACTGCATACATGGATATTATTCTTCTTGAAAACCAGTGTAAAACTATATATACAACTATTAATAATAGAAATTATAATTCACTTAACGACCGAATTCCGTTCCTAGGACCAGGTCATTAAGCGAATTGGTCGAGAAGCGAGGACCCGTGTTATTTCACGGTAAGGGGGCATGGCCATTGAGAATACTAGTGTATTAATTACTGACAGACTGTGGGAATGAGACTGAGACTGAGAAGCGTGATGAGATGAGATGTATACAATGTATATAGTATATATAGTATATTTATTATATATATTATATATAGTGTATACATTATATATATTATATATAGTGTATATAGTATATATAGTGTATATAGTGTGATTTCACGGTAAGGGGGCGTGGCCATTGCGAATGCTAGTGTAGTGAATACTGACAGACTGCGGGAATGAGACTGAAAACGGTGATGAGATGATGTGTATATAGTGTATATAGTATATTATATATAGTGTTTATAGTATATATAGAATATATAGTATATATAGTGTATTTAGAGTATATAGTAAATAAAGGGTGATGTGCGATGAGATGCTTGATGCTGAGACGCCGCGGACGCAGCCCGCATGCTGCGGTATTGTACAATACAGACTGGTCGGAGAGCTGGTTGTAAGTCCGAACGGCCGTTAAAACCGGTAGGTCATAAAGTGAGGATTATCTGTAATAAATATAGCTGCAGGCACCAATACACAGGGTCCATTTTCGATGTCGTAATTGCATTTTACATTTAGCAGATTTTCCCTTTTCTGGATTTAAACTATACAAATTCATCAAACTACAAGAATTTTGCCTGATTTTGACCTGAATTTGTCGTGTAGGACAATATTTTAATTGTCCGGCCATAAACGTAATATTTATTGTTTTTCTATTATTTTGTGCAGTGTGACGTAAAGGCAATTATTTGTACATTATACCTATTACAAGTTCTCGAGGTTGTTGACGTTTTGTAAAAATTTTTTTATATTGACATGAATTACAAAATGTCAAGTTCTTCGATTGTAAATGAAATGTAAACCAGTTGAAGATATTTAAGTCAAAACCTTTAGTATTTGGAAAGTCGAGTGCATTGGGAAATTGGAAAAAGAGATTACGAAACAGATCCGATATTTGTTTTATTAAGCAGCTGTCCAAAACAATCAAACAAAATATCACAGCATTTATAAAGATCACTGGACATGTAATAAATGTGTATTATTAAAAATGGCAATCCTAAGTAATTCCAAAAAGAATGGAAACAAAAAGCAATTTACAACTTATATTAAGTTGTCAAATAAAACAGTGTTGACATTGTTATTTGTATTTGTTTAACACAAAAAGACTGTTTGTAAACCACATTTTTACATTGGACATTTGTAATATATTTATTATAAAAACGACGCTGTCTTCACAAAGGTAAATAAGGAAATTATTAAACCTTCATGTTCTTTTTTTTCCATTTTTTCCGCGCGCTAATTACGCATGAAGATTACGCATGGGGGGAGACAGGTCCCGATCTAGACCTGATCTAAGGTGTTCTAGAGCCTTCTTTCCCTCCTCCTCCTCCTCCCCCTCCTCGCCTGATAGGAGAAATGTGACTCCACAGATTGCACACTTCCACACTTTCACTTTCACTTTTGTAGCATCTGACTAAGTATTCATAACACACTTAGTACTATACAAATTACAGTTTTTATTTGATTAACTTCAGTGCTGAAATGCGAAATTGAACTAAATGGGTTTTATTTCTTTATATAAAAAAAAAGCGAAACGATGGTGGGGCGGTGGGCAAGTCTGCCTGAACACCAATAAGCACTGCAACCCTACTCCGCAGACATCAACCAGGTAAGACGTTATATAAAAACACACATACATGCCTGGTTTGTAAGCTCTAACCTCTAGCCACTACAGAGTGTCTTACTCCACATTTCCATCTCGCTTCATTACCCGACCGAAAGTTATTGAATGTTGGCGTGTCGGTGAAGCACGAGAGTTTGGCTAATTCCGGTCAAATTTTGTCGGTTGTGGATCGATTTGGATGAGGCTTGAACCACAAGATGTCACCTCAACCATATCCTTAGCTGCAGCAGTCGTTCTGTCCCGGACACTTTTAGCCAGAAAAGTATAGAGGAAAATAATACAAATTTGGGAGGGACCCCTTATAAACATAGCTGAGGACAGCAATACAAGGGGTCCAGATTAGTTGTGTTAGGTACAAATGAGTTGCAAGGATGAAGCTCGGACTGACATTATGACTTCATAACTTTGGATGACGTCACAAAGCGGCCTGCTCCTAAAACGAATTAAATCCACTCAAGATTCTTCTACTTCAGGTAAAATTCTTCTACTTCCGGAAAAAACAGTTGTTCACTAATTTTTTTCTCCAAATGTAGATCTATATTCATCAAACTTGAATGACAAGATGTCCGAGACATTCCCGTTCTAACGAGACCCCAATTGTGTCTCTGCGTACTGCCGTTGTATTGTTTCAGATACTTTTAGAAAAAACTTGGAAACTTGGAAAAAAATGCCAAGATTAGAAATTTTAATAAAATCCCAGGAATAGCAATCTTGTTTTTTACATTTACATTTACATTACATTTAGTCATTTAGCAGACGCTTTTATCCAAAGCGACCTACAAGGGAGAATAACATTCAAGCTACTGTAGATCTTATGATTGAGGCTAAATGCTTACTTTGGGAGCAGTATTGTTATACTTGGGTTCTGCTTGCTTGCTGTTCTTAGTTGATAAGAATCAGAATCCAGTTATTTTGCATTTTTGGTACATTTTCACATACAAGGAAATTGTGGTGGTAAGATCGGTACATTGCTCAACACACAATTTGGATAAATAAAAATGAAACAAATATAGCCAAATGTACAAAAATAGCTAATTCGAAAGAAAGAAAAAAACAAGTAAAAAAGAACAAAAGATCAAAATACAAAAAAAGATATATATAGAAGGTACAAAAATAGCCAGGATAAGTAAGGTTTAAAGGCAATATCTGGGACTAAGTGGCAGTATGGTTGCTAGTATTGTTACTACTATTACTGTTATTGTACTTTACTACTATTAACTTAAGGCGACTCCTTCCCCCTACGGTGCTAACAATTACAGCCGTGGCTGGCGGGCCTAAGGAATCACCAGGTTAGCTTCCACGGAGATTAAACTGCTAAAGTTGCTTTGTGAATATTCAAGCAGGCCATATCTATCTATCTATCTATCTATCTATCTATCTGTCTATCTATCTATCTATCTATCTATTTATCTGTCTATCTATCTATCTATCTATCTATCTATCTATCTATCTATCTATCTATCTATCTATCTATCTATCTATCTATCTATCTATCTATCTATCTATCTATCTATCTATCTATCTATCTATCTATCTATCTATCTATCTATCTATCTATCTATCTATCTATCTATCTATCTATCTGTCTATCTATCTATCTATCTATCTATCTATCTGTCTGTCTATCTATCTATCTGTCCATCTATCTCTCTATCTCGGTGGATGTACAGGGAGGTAGGTATGAGTTATGTCTTTACAATGCTTTACTACTTACTAGTTATTTTTCTATTACTATACTATTCCTAATTCACACTAGTTTATGCTACTTGTGGCACATTTATGTGGACTTTTTTTGTGGGCTGTCTGCATGAAAACCTTTATTTATTATCTTTGGAATGCCCCGTCCCCAGGGTAATACGGTGGGTATAACAAATGTTTCATGATAAGCGATAGAATCAATCACAAAGTTACCCGAAGGAATAACAAATAACAGGATGAACCATTACAGTCTTGAAACTGTTCTTATGGGTTGTATGTTATTGCGCACATTTACCTTGAAAGTGTATAACCCAGATGGATGGAGTATATTCTTAAAAAAATAAAAAAAATTCTTAAAAAGTTGTGGCCATACTTGTAGAGTTGTTTCCTTTCCAAACTATGGGAGCAATTTTCACTCATTGTGTGTATTTCAGCCTTTTTTTTCCAATGACGTCGATTCTTTGGAACGATCAGATGAATGATGTTTCACAGCATGCCACATCAGCTTACATGAGCCTTTTACCCATTTTTTTAAATGGGTCACCTCAATTACGTATTTTCTCCTATCGTCTGTTCGTGAGTGCTCGCGATCCAGTAGATTGGATATACTTTACTGTATATCCAATGAAGCCGCTACAAATACCTCTCATCCCATTTTAAAGGGCTCTATCCACTCCAGCCAGAATCAGAAGCGGTTGCTCCGCTAGACCCTGCAGATCTGGGCGGGTGGAGATGGAGAGACAGAGGGGTGGGGGTGGGAGTGGGGTGGGGAGTCGGGAGAGCGTAGCTGAACGGCAGCGCACAACCCGCTCTCTGGGGCCTTTCATTTGGTGCTACAGTGGAACAGTACTGGAGGCGTCAACAGTCTGGTTGTAAATACAATGTGTGTGGCTCACTGAGAGGCATGGATTGCGGATGGCACACACACAGGGCGAAAATGAGTGAGAGAAGAGCACAGGAGCTGCATGTCATGTTGGCTTGTGAATCTGTGGAAGTGGAAAACTAGTGATGAGACAGTGACTAATAAAGCAAATGATTTGTTTGTAGCAAACCAATATTTGAAATGACTCAGGAGTCAGGATTCACTCCAGCCAAGGAGTCGTTCGTTCGCAGCTCTGTAACAGCAGCCAGGCATTCACCAGGCTCGAATCTCAAAAAAGAAAAGAAGAAAAGAGTCGAGAGTCCTGAGCCGGTTCGTGAAGTAGATCCATAAGCCCTGAGTCACGAGTAAAGTAATCCAGCAGCAAATCTTCTACTCACGAACAGAATATAATTGGAGGGTTACATTCAATCGAAATAAGGGTGCAAAAAATTTGGCATAATTCATATTGAATGTGACCTGATTTAGACTTTGCATTTTCCCTATATAAATTAGATTGATGATGTTTAAATGATTCTTGTGAGAATTCCATTCACAACTCAGAGCCAAACCGATTCTTTTGACTCATTACACCGACTGAATCAAATGAAATAAGAGTCTGAAAATTGATCAAATCTTTTTACCGTGCTTTTTCTCGACAAATATCAATTACACAGGAATAACCTGTTCTCTACAAATTGGTGAAACGTCAAATAAAAAAAAGTGATGCGAACTCATTCCTAACCATGGTTACAAATTATGAATAACATTTCAGTAATAATATTAGTTACCCCATAAAACAAACTTGTTACAACCTTACTTTTGTTCATTCGTTTTCTTAATCGTCGCGCCACATTTTGAGTTTATATCCGTGATCGTAAATATCATTATCATTTGGTCTCATTGGTTATATCTGCTGTATGTCATGATCATGATCTGATCACTGTCACGTGATAGAACAGCTGCACATACGGTCCCGCCCATAAGCTATGTCGCAAATCAGTGGCAGGACTGCTTTACGGCAATATTTTACGTCACGGTGCTTAATGTTATCTGCACGTGGGAGAGAGTATTCGTTTAAACAAACATGGATGGAGGAACGCAGCGCTTCGGGAAAATTACTCACAAAATTTGTCCCTCTGCTACTGCGACTACATGAGGTGAGTGTTAATGAATCGGTCGATTGCGTTTTACTACATGTAGAACACACAGGTAGCGTTGTTTTTGAAGCCTTATGCCATGGGCACACTACAGGAGTTTCAAAGTCGTCAGATCCCTATACAGTGAACACCACACAACTTTCTATCTTGTGATCGGGAATCTTGAAGTCGTTATGGTTTCACACTACGTTTTATAACTAGGAAAAAAACGGGAATAACCGGAGCCAAACATCAAGCAAGTGATGTAGTACCGTAAAGCGTGACACACTTCTCTCTCAGTTTCGTACCCAGACACCAAATACCCCTTTCCGACTGCACCAAAAACCCGGTAACACCCTAACATCTGGCATTTGTCACCAGTGGGAAAGGAAAAACCCGCGTTAGGACCCAGGTAATAATCGGCTCCACCTCTGATCGGCTCTGATATGAACAGGACCCCTGGGTCAACCGCTTATTTTGGCCCCCTTTACCTGCCTAATACGACGTGTGTTGAAATTCCGGACACTGGAGCATAAATAGACAGGAATGCGTGTCTATTTATGCTCCAGTGTCCATCATTTTTACTTTTACAGTGAACAAAAGTTAATGGTAAAAGTTACATGGTGCAAGAACAGGCTTTAAGGGGTTAGATGGGAATGAAAGATGTGCCATTCTCCATACAAGTCAGTGTACCAACAAAATGATTTCGAATCTGTTTTTTAAGGTAAAATGAGGTTAAACAGTGTGCTTTAATTCCAGCTTATCGCGAAGTTTGAAAAGCTCACCTTTTTTCCATTTATTGATTTTTGTCGCCTCTCCTGCCCTAAATTAGCCCCCCCCCCCAGACCTAAGTGTCCCCACTGAAGAGCATTGCTGTAGATAGGGCGGCAAATGATAGAAGCACTCCAAATTGAGAGATAACATGGTTATCTGATTGGCTTAGAAGATAACAGCGTGGCAATATAAAGGTGTGCCCAGCCACACGTACTGTACAGGATCAGGTCGCTTGTATTGCTATTTTTTAGGGGACAGGGTAAAGCAGGGAGATGATGTTAGAGAGAGAAAAAGAGATATTTATAGAGCTCATCAATGGGCCACAATCCATCACCATCCAGCCGCTGGATACGAGTCGATCCAGTGTGCAGGAAACCTCATTCTCCACAAAAGCTTCCCGCCGACTCTCGTCCAACCTCAAAGCACAATGCGAGGGTGGCATTTGCATGTTTCGACGGGTGAGAATGTGTCTCACCCCTGAGTCGTTCAGAGGAAGACACCTGCGGGAAAAAAATCTGACAATATTCAAAAACTTCTCTTTTTTTTGTAGAATGTAGACAAAGCACAGTTAGACAGCTAATCGCCAGGTTTTGACATCTCCCTCATAGGGGCTGTTTTCTTTGCTAACGAAAGTATCTCGTAATTTCACCACCACTAATGGATGACATTCAGGGCATCGTATGGCAAAAGAGCACGCTGTCGTCAAGGACAGTGGCATAGTTTTCTGTGAGCAACGCGGCGGTGGCCCTGCCTGCGGTATTTTGATGAAAGCCGTTCAATTGTCAGCAGCCAAATGGGCAGCCTAATTACTATTGTAAGCGGATTTCCTGCTTTGAGTTCTCCGCTGTGACGCTTTTCCCCCAGCGCAGGGGCACGATTGTTAAAGTGAGAAAAGGTGCATGTTCTGTTCTGTGCGCGCACACCAGAGGCTGTGTAAACGAATGGGAATGAGCGTACGGAAATGAAATAAATGCGCTCTTGTTATTGGGAGAGGCTCCATGAATTACAATGAGGCGAAAGACAGTCTCCCAGGCTCAGACAGCCGGGATTTACGTCCTCTCCGTCAGTCCACCTCTTAATGTGGATCTATGGCAACTTGCCACACAAGGAAGCGCGGATCCTTTGTCTTCATATCGGAGGATGAAAGACCCCACCCGTCTTGCCGCACCCCGTCCCCCATGCACGAGAGCTTCCGAAGTTGGCATCTTTGTGTGAAGTGCTGTTTCATTTTTTTGCGGTCACCTCATCAAATTTCCCTCTTCTTCTTTCGGTCTCCTGCTATGTTGAATTCACGTCTGAGAACATATTGTTCGCGCCCCCTGATCCATTTATTACACACTGATGAAACAATGGCAACACCTAAGCTCTACTCTGTCATGCCCAGGCTAAGCTAATTAATCAGCCATCCGCGTCCCGGTGCCAGGAGGTTGTTGATGGTATCGTACTAAGCCACCATCCGGTGTAAATTGACCGAGATTGAGATCTAACAATTCTTTGACCTGGGTCCCTCCCTAACAACCTGATGTGGGGAACATTGATGAGGGGTTTAAGCTCACGCAGGCAAGTGGAAATGTTATCTTTAGCCATGGCACAGGCACCATTAGCTCCCCTAGAGATGATGCATACAATTGGCCTGGCAAAGACTGACTTAGGTTAGTGTAGAGGATCCTCACTCTTTCTGTTCTAACTTTAAACCCCCTCCTAATCATAAATTCCGTCACAGTCTGTAGGTAATCTAAAATATCTCATTGCTTTTCATGGAATTTGACCTCCACACAGTGTTCCAAATTCACTTTCAGCCTCATCCGCTAGGATATTCTCGACGTGCTTCAGGGTCCCGCTCCAGAATGCAAGATAAGTAACGCCTACAGCGATGCCATCAACAACAAAACACTTGCGTGCTGGGCATGGTGGGTCCCCACACGGTGAGGGGGTATTGGGCCGTCTGCACCACCATTGTTTGGGAATGCCTTGCCATTGCCACGCTCTGGCTACACCTGTAAGGACACAGTGGAAGCACGGTGTGTTTGTTCCCCCAAGACCCCTGTGGGACCCCTTGGAAGTCTGTTCACTCTCATTTCTCATGTTCACCGAACAGAATAACAAGCCTATAACACTGTAATGTCGTGGCAGTCATGCTATATAAGCCATCTTGTCTCAATCTTACATGCTTATGCAGTGCTGTAGCCTGGTTCCACCAGTCTTTCTTGCGACGTCTTTACAGTCCCCATCACAAGAGACAGGCCATTTGCAGCAAGCATTTGACTTTAATTAGGGATTACCGATACCGCAACCTTGAGTTTCTGCCGATACCGATACCAAACTTTTTCCCTCTCTTGAACAACTAAGCTGTTAATAATACATTTGTCTGGATGCACTTTGTTTAACCTCGCCATCTAAAAAACATCATGCTCAAACTGTGAAACAAATATTCTACTCCCATAAAGGAAGAAATACATAGCCCACAACCTGACTCCATTATGCAGAGTCAGAGTACCTATCTTCTCATTCAGCTTCTGGTCTTCTGGAACCTGAAACTCATACGTCTCTGTAACCCGGAAAACAGGAGGTGTGAAATCTGCCACTCCCACTGCTGTTCTAAACACAGATGAGCAACATTAACACATTTGCCGGCCACAAAGACATTGGTCTGTCAGTTAAACAAAATCATTGCATAATATCCATTTAAATGCTGTGTCCTCGCCACAAATATGTTTTAATATTTGTTGTGCATAATCATTAATATAAGCAAATAGTGGTATTTATAGTACCCAAAAGGATACAGTATATCCTTCTGCATGTGAACATCACTAAAAACAATGTCTTTTTATTATTTTTATGTCTTCTATTTTTTATATTTCTTTAGTTTTCTATGCTCTTTCCTTTTTTTATCTATTTTATGTAAAGCACTTTGAATTGCCTCTCTCGCTCTCTCCCTCCTGCTCCTGTGATTAGAGGAACCACTGAGGACTGACCCCAGACCTTGTGCTATATGCGCAATGTCTGGCTCTTGTGAGGCTAAAGTTTATCATTTATTTTTCAGATTTTCAGGACTCCCCTGGTAATTATTATTTCATATTTGATGAATATCCAAATCGCTCCCCCGGGCATTGGATATTGGATATATATATAGGGAAGTGTTATCTTATCCTTTCATAACTTATTTAAGTGTAAATTACGGCCTCACGGAGAGCTGTGGGTTACAGGCGGAACTAAGTCAGTGATTCTAGGAACAAAGCCAGAAGATGGTGCACTTCATAGAAGACTGCGCTATTAACCATAGACCACTTAATTTTTTTTACAGCATTTTCACTTTGAGAACGATTACTTCTGCTTTAAAATAAATCTCGGAGTAGTTACCACGGTCGTGCATATCAGCGTTCCCACATTAAGCGGCCTAGCAACTAATGTACTGCTAAAAATAAATAGAAATAAATAAACATGTTAGTGACCAGCACACTTTTATAAAACACAGGTGTAGGCTCAAAGTAATTACACTGTATTTTTAGAACAGCGTTAATTTGTAATTCTTTTGATGAATATAAATAGATGGCTTTGGTTCTGCGCTGTGTAATATGAATTCAGACCTTGCATAGAGACATGTAATTAGGTTAGATCCATCCTGCAATTAAATCGGTGGATAAGCACTGTTTGGATGGGTTTTCCCTATCCCCATGCGACAATTCCACTGAAAGAAAATAAAGAACGGAAATGATTCTCTTGTGTTGCAAGATCAATATTGCAATTCTGCACTAATTCATTGAATTCATATGTTCCACATCGAACAACAGGTCCAGCAGTACAAGTTTCACACTGAAAGTGGGAACAATTCGTAGTGATGAAAGGTTTGATTATTTTTTCAGATTTGGTTCTTGACGACTCAATTGGTAAAAAGGAGTTGAGCTGAGTTGTGAATGGAATTCTCACAAGAATCCTTGAAAACTGGCAAAATTATTAATTTTCGTGGAATGCAAAGAGTAAATTTGTTACATTTAAACAGTATTGTGCCAAATACCATAATGGACACATCTCCTTACTTCTTGCATAAGCTCAAATGGTAAATGCTTAAAAGTACGTGACCGGTTGTAATAACTGGTGAATAGTTCATGTTTTCTTCAAAGTCGAAAATTCATGTATAAATATACGCCCATATTCAGCTATCATTTAAATCCCATGATAAAAAATTTCGTTGACTTCTTATATAGAGACAAAGTGCAAAATGCAAAATGGTCGCAAAACGGTCCAGTTCACATTTCTGTATTTGTAGATGGATCTGGCATTTTCTCCCGCTGGTCAGTGGGATTTTATTCAGACAAGCCAGCATATCACGTATTCAATTTGGATAAAAACATCACATCAAACTATTCTCTCCCCAAGTAGACATTAAAGGGCAGGTCTGGCATTTGACAAGTCTCCCTATTGATTAGTTACCCAGGTACTGTTCAAAGGACGTCCAAAAGATTTAGAGGATTTTTTCTTGATCTCAGCTGCTGCTTGTCTTTAGAATTTCGACAGACACTTTTCTGAATATATATATATATATATATATATATATATATATATATATATATATATATATTTACTGTATATATATAGCGATCAGCCACAACATTAAAACCACCACCAATATTGTGTAGCTTCCCCTCGTGCCACTAAAACAGCTCTGACCCGTTGAGGCATGGACTCCACAAGACCTCTGAAGAGTCCTGTGGAATCTGGAACCAAGACATGAGCAGCAGACCCTTTAAGCCCTGGAAGTTGTGAGGCCGGGCCTAACCCCGGCCATCCACATAAAAGAAAACTCATCATCAGTGATTCATCAGACCAGGCCAATTATTCCATTGCTCCATGGTCCAGTTCTGATGCTCACATGGTAGACACTTTCGGTGGTAGACAGGGACACTGTCATGGACACTCTGACCGCTCTGCAGCTACGCAGCCCCATATGCAGCAAGCTGTGATGCACTGTGTGTTCTGACACCTTTCTATCATAGTCAGCATTACTACTGTAGCACAAATTGCTGAAAAAGTAGCAATTTGTGCTACAGTAGCTCCTCTGTGGGATCAGAACAGACGCGCTTCGCAAGCCACACGCATCAACGAGCCTTGGGTATGGACAGCCGGTGAACCGGCGGCAGGGTCATGGGCGAGCCTGTCATCGGTTGTCCTCCCTTGGACCACTTTTGGTAGTATTGGTAGTATTGGTAACTATTGCATACCAGGAACAGCCACCAAGACCCAAACCGGTCGTCTAGCCATCACAATTTGGCCCTTGTCAAAGTCACTCAGATCCTTACGCTTGCCCATTTTTCCTGCTTCCGACACATCAACTTTAAGAACTGACTGTTCACTTGCTGCCTAATATATCCCACCCCTTGACAGGTGCCACTGGAACGAAATGAGCAATGTTATTCACCTCACCTGTCAGTGGTTTTAATGTTGTGGTTGATCGGTCCATATGTGTGTGTGTGTGTGTGTGTGTGTGTGTGTGTGTGTGTGTGCATGCGTATCTATACAGTATGTGTATTGAGTAGTATTGTGTATTTTATATATATATATATATATATATATATATATATATATATATATATATATATATATATATATATGTGTGTGTGTATCATGTTTTTGCCCTTTTTTGACAGAAGCCCTCAAAGACTTGAAGGCAGCACACTCTGCCTCACACTCTTCTATCCTCATGTACCTTGGCCAATATCTTCCTCTGACCAGATATCAAACAATGATTTCCGGTGGGCCCCTTGATACATTTGTCTTTTTGTGGTGTCGTCTCTTGATGAATTTGATGTGTTGATGAAGAAGGAGAGACCGCTGATGCTGACTTGAGTAAAATAATAGATTTATTACAAAAGAACAGCATCAGACCAGACTTGCCATGGACAGCCTGGGAGAGAACAAAGCCGGAAGTATTCTCTGTCGAATGCAACTCTGGCGAGCCTTTTATGCTTGACCAAAGACAACATTTACCAACTGGTTCCCCTACATAGGTCACAGGTCACATTTCACTTCCCTTATCACCAGGACCCCAGGTGATGTGCTCTCTCTCTCGGGAGCCCTGGCACCGTCTCTTAGTAATTATCTGACCTGAGTCTTCCCTCAACCCGTAAGATCACCTGAATCCAGTGCATCTCATTGTAAGACAGTCACAGTGAGGCATTATACTTATGCTTATAGTTGCCGCAGCCGTAGTGTTGTTAATTGGCGCATCATAAATGACGTCAATGCAGCGCTCGCAATTTGGCACAAGGGTGCACGCCTCCCAATTCAAGATGGATGCATTCCGAAGGAAGGTTGTGCAAAGAGTTCCGCAGGTACAATCTGTACGCTCCATCCATGCATGACCACAAAAACACACCAAAACTATTTCAATACCTTGGCACTTCTTTATAATGTTTACACCGACAATTTGCACAAACTCATGACTAAACCCTGCACTGACATATACATACATTTAAAAATATTTAATTGAACTGCTCTTTTGTAGTTATTCAGAACCTTCCCTCAGGACTTCTTTGTAATGCAGTTATTATAGCAGTTAGTACAGCAGTTATTACAGTTTCCCCTGCTGGTTTGTGCACAGCGCCCCCTGTCTTTGAGGAGAATATCGCCACAACATCTACACGACAATGCACAACTACTGTATATGCTCATGCCCGGCTGCTGGTAGTGTGTGGACCATGAGTCGCACGACTCGCTTGCGGCGCACGACTACTGTATAACAGAGCCTTTATGCAGCTAGGTGTAACCTCCGACATGACAGATGTTAATGCCGTCCTTTGAGCTGCTTCAATCGAAACTTCGGAACAAATTACAGTGATTCACAAGGTCAGCCAGAGTATTCCTGTCCATGTGTAATTCTCATGGGGCTTTGATCCAAGGAAATTGTTTGTTGTTGAAACATGGGGTGACATGGCGTGGTTTTATAATGTATTCGCTGATTTGTACCTATTTGCAAAACAGATGAGACATCCTGTTCTATTTTATTGCATGCATGAAACAAATGTTTAAAGAGGAAGCCTTGGGATGCCACTATGACATTATTAACAGAAGGGTGGAATTATTTTAAAGCCAGGTAAAAGACGAGTCATTTTACATAGTTTTGTGTGTTTTTTATGCACGCTGCCACTTGACAAGTCTCTCGATATGTTCAACAGACCTCTTGTTAACAAGGTACATGTAAGAATTGACCCAGTGCTCAACCAGCAGCCGGGGGCCACAGTGAGCTATGTGGCACTAAACGCTCAGCCTCGCATCAGCAGCGTTTTTACAGCAGGACATTCAGCACACCCTTCTTTGCATACGATGACATTTATGACATGACCCAAGGGGCGACTGAATAGGAAATCAGGGAGCCAGTGGCCAAGTCCCCCTGAGCACACTGTCCTAAACCCCCCCACCCCCCAATGAGAAGCTCTGTCACTGTTGCTGTCATCAATATTTTTATGGCGAATGTAGAATCATTGTGTGACATTGTGGGGTCGGTTCAATAGTGGTTCCCTGAGGGTTTTCTTGCTTTCAGACTGACTCAGAGGATGGACACACACACACATTCACACACCTTCACACACACACACACACACACACACACACACACGCACGCACGCACGCACGCACACACTTCATGGTCGCTGGCCGATACGAATGCCAAGAAGCCCAAACCTTTCCCCTGAAACAAACTTAAGTTTGACTCGTGCACAGCAAAGTTTTGGATGCATCGGAGGTGACCGAGTGCGTCTGAGGTGCCAACATTTTGGGGGTGTGCAACTCACCGATCTCCGAAAATAACCATATTGCGTGATTATGCGAATGTCTTGCAAGATTGCACGCCTTTGAGCCGCAATGCCGACGACTGCCCTCTCCATGAACCCCCCCCCCTACACTCATCCCACCTCATTCCTCACCCAGCTCCCATCACCATCAAATGGGTAGGCTGATGGTTTTTCATTCAGCGCTCTGCTCATCGATAGCGTTCCAATTAAAGTGGCTATCATCTTCTCCCCCTTTCAACCCACTCAAGCCCCCCCCTGCCTGTCAGCAATTTCAAGCACGCCCACGGTTAATGAACGTTTAACGCATGTGGTTACCAGCTCGTCCCATTGTGGTTATTGTCTGGATCTGATGGTGAGGGTTGACATTTGAATTTAAAGCGGCGCCATCCAGCTCCACCTCATGAATTGTGGGACCTCTGCACTGTAACACAGTGCAGAGGTTAACACCCCCTGAAAACAAAAAACGTAACCTGAGACCTTGGGCCGTCTCCCAATTCCCCAGAGTCGATTGCACTCTTCATCCTTTTTTCTAATCTTAAAATTCCAAACCATCTCTATGGTTCAGAAATCATGTCACCGCACAACGTATCGACACCAACCCAGGTCGTGGCATGCCGTGGCAAGTACCCCGTTCCGGGTCCCCCCCGTGTTGAGTAAATATGGCCGGGAATAGATATGGCCGACCAAGGTCTTTGACACGAGGAATGTGCGTGAGGAAGCTTTTGATTTATTGCCTCCTCATCTCTGTGACAAGACGGTAAGCTGCAAGGAATTCAATGACAGGCTTGTGCTATCTGTTGTAATTACAACAGATTAGAACTCAAATCCTGGAGGGAAACAGTCACAAGAAGAGATTAGATAAGATATGTCGAGTCAAGTGATGACAACATGGGCAATTTACATCTGTCATTTCAATTTCACAACTAGAGAAGAGTACTGCTGGAGCGCGAAGGTTGACTGCATGTTTCTAATGAAGACATTTTTGCTGTCATTTTCAATCATTACACCGAATGGATTTAGTGTAGATTTCCTGCCCACCATACCAAAAATAATTAAAATTAAAAAAAAGATATGGATCCCTTGTTATGACATTTCATTGTGTTCAAATTGATGTGCTCTCTGCAAAATAAGAAAGAAAGAAAAGCTTATTATTATGAAGAAGTATTATTTATCTATATATATATATATATATAGTATATGTATATAAAGATGTCTTTAAATTTTGAGTGTCATAGGTACTCTGTAAAAAGTTTATAATTTCATTCAATGATAATAGCTGTATCTCATATTTCACATATTTCAAGGCTACTCACTCAACTATCTCAAAATAAAAAAAAGCAATTTATTTTCCTTTTCGATTTCTTGAGCTTGGATCACAATCTAAGTGCAATTGAAAAAACACCACCAACAACACACCCAAATGCAAGAAAAAATATAATTCAGGTTGAAAATCGAGATATGCACATTTCAGATTAGATCCCTTGAATTGCGTCTTTTCCTAAAAGGCAGTGCTGCGCATCATTCATCTGGGACGCTTAGAGGGAAATGAGATGTGTGTGTTCTCAAACTTTACAAGTACGAACCCAGGTCTCGAAAAGAACAGAAGGGAAGAAAGAAATAGAGAGATTGTTGACATTGCGCCATGCCCGTATCTGCGGACAGACAAACACTACAGGAGACGAGGGACAAAGAGCACTCAAAGTGGAAAGGACTGTCAGTTATTAAGTTGGGACGTTTGAAAGGTCTCCATCTTTCCAGCCGCCAAGGCAGCGCCTGAGCCAATGAGATAAAGGCCTGTGTCTCGTTTTTAGTTTTGTGGCGGGGGGGCAATCAGTAATACTCTGTAGAGACCCGAGCCAATTAATCTCTTTGGTGACATGAGCTTTTCGGAGGAGGGGCGTTAAACTCCTGATGGCATGCTGGGTCTTGGATCCAAACCATTCGGATTTTTTTTCTGTCCTTTTCTGCTTTCATCATGTGGAGCACGAAACCGCAAAGCACAGAGAGAGAACTTTGGAGAGGTGTTGTCTGTGGATAAAACGCTACCTGTTCTTTCAAGCGCAGGGTGGCGGTGGAAGGGAGAAAGAAGGGATGGAGGAGAAGCGCTCTCGGCGGGAATCTGTCGAGCGATCTTTTTGAAGAATTTGCTGTCAGAATAACTTATGCAAGTGCCGAATGCAAGACATTAAAGAAATGTATTTTGAGCCGCTTACGGCGGCGCTCTAGAGAAACTGGCAGGCCACTATGTCTCTTCTCCAAACCCCCTCCCCCGTGGATCAAAGTTAAGGGCAGACAGTCGGAGGACGCTCCGTATCCCTACCCCGGGACCGGACGTCACATCGAGTCTCACGTATTCTCCCTTCTCCGTCTCGTTTTCCCTCGTCCTTGTTTCATCCCTGTCTGTCCGCGCTCTTGTTTCTCGCAGGTCCCCTTTTCTCTCTTTTCACTCTTCTTTTTTGACAAGGCTCGCTGACAGCCGTTGTACTTGGCCCTTGTAAATTTCACCAGGGCCTGAGGAGCTCAAGCACTCACTGTGGAGTGTTCTTATTCCACATTTGACCCCCTGTGTGAATCAGCGGCCCCGCCTGGAGGACAATTGGATAGCTGCAGTGAACTGTGGGAAAAGCAAAAACTTAACCCCTCTGCTTTAAGGTCACCTTCACCAAAATTACAGTGTATTGGACAGTTACAATACACAGCACAAACAGTAAATATGTAAAAAATATCGATAAGCCACAAACTACATCGTGCACACACGATGTAAGTCGCCTGCTGACTGGCCGCCGACCCGCCAACTGCATTCCACAATTTCCACACTCGTATCTTGGAGCAGTCGGTCGCAAGTCGATACAAATTTTCGCGACTATCGCTACTCGTATCTTGGATTAGTCGTAAGGAGATGCAGTCGTAAGTTGAGGTACCACTGTATATGTATATATATATATATATATATATATATATATATATATATATATATAAATACAGAAATCAGCAGCAAGAACAACAAAAACAGCAAAAACAACAACAAAAACAGAAACAGAAGCAACTACAACCACAATTGCAACAACAGCAGCAAAAACAGTGTATATACACTCACCGGCCACTTAATTAGGTACACCTTGCTAGTATGGGGTTGGACCCCCTTTTGCCTTCAGAACTGCCTTAATTCTTTGTGACATAGATTCAACAAGGTGTTAGAAATATTCCTCAGAGATTTTGGTCCATATTGACATGATAGCATCACGCAGTTTCTGCAGTTTTGTCGGCTGCACATCCATGATGCCAATCTCTCGTTCCACCACATCCTAAATGCCATTGGAGTACAGTGAACTCATTGTCATGTTCAAGAAACCAGTTTGAGAGGATTTGAGCTCTGTGACATGGTGCATTATCCGGCTGGAAGTAGCCATCAGAAGATGGGTACAGTGTGCTCATAAAGGGATGGACATGGTCAGCAACAATACTCAGGTATGCTGTGGCGTTTAAACCACGCTCAATTGGTACTAAGGGGCCCAAAGTATGCCAAGAAAATATCCCCCACACCATTACACCACCACCAGCAGCCTGAACCGTTGATACAAGGCAGGATGGATCCATTCTTTCATGTTGTTTACATCAAATTCTGACCCCACCATCTGAATGTCGCGGCTGAAATCGAGACTCATTAGACCTAGCTACTTTTTTCCAATTTTTTGGAAATTTTTTGTTTGTTATTGTCCATTTTTGGTGAGCCTGTGCGAATAGTAGCCTCAGTTTCCTGTTCTTACACAGGAGAAGCCTGTGGAACTCTTACACCAACCCAGATCTGGCCTTCGTCATATGCCGCAGTAACGACCTGAAACCGGAGAGACTGATTAGCTGATGCTAATCTCTCAGGAGACTTCACAGCAGCCGAACTAAAGGCAGCAATCAAAAAACTGAAGCTGGGCAAATCACCAGGTCGAGACAATATCCGCCCAGAGTTTGTCATGCACCAAAGTGAAAGAACATCTCAATGGCTACGAACATTCTTCTCATCATGCTTCCGGAGGTCCAAGCTCCCAAAGACCTGGCGCCGTGCTTCCGTGCTCTGTGATTCTGAAGAGGCTGATCCACAGCCGCATTGAGCCAGTGGTGGACCCTCAACTCCCACCGGAACAAGCCGGCTTCCGCAGTGGCAGGTCAACGGTGGACCAGGTAACGCTACTCAGCCAAGACATCGAGGACAGCTTCCAAGATAATGAGAAAGCTGGAGTAGTATTCCTGGACCTGACAGCCGCTTATGACACCGTGTGGATACAGATTTCCGAATTCTAACTTCTTTATTATAGCATTCTAGCTAAATTCTATTGGCTTAACCCCCCCCCCCCCTTTATCACATGCAGAGAAAACATCCTGGTACCGTTACTCCCCTACGTCATTAATATTTTCAGGAGATCCTTGCTGGTTATCTGAATAAAGACTCCATAGCCTCCACCCCTCCTTCATTAAATTGACTCTGAATAATAACATGACCACAGAAGTGACCTTGAGTTTGAGAAAGGATTTTCTGGTGCTTCATTTCATTTCCCATATGGGCAGGTTCCAGAATGTGATTTACACAATGAAGGCATTTCCTGGATCAGCAACATCCCTGGCTGTTCCTGGATCAAAAGTCCAGTCCCGTTCTGACCCAATGTAAGAATGTTTGCTCACTTTGGTGGTGTAACCAAAATGCAGTTAGGTTTGATAATGAGGGGAGAAACATCCCTCATTCTTTGTTGTGGGTGGATGTTTGTGTCACAGTAAAAGTGGGACAGCTGTCCCTTTTGACTGTTGGTCCTGTAACAGAATATTGACAAGAGGGAATCACTCTCACAAACTAATAGTATAATAGTATAATGTAAAATACTGTCAAATTAATGCAATGTTTCCCTTTGTCGCATAGGCTACTTACATCTCAAGTATCACCTGGTTGCGTTTTTGGTTGAGAATTATTTTTTTGTGACCACATGGTAATGAACGGCCGACTTATTCAAGGTGCTTCCTGTCACAATGGCCGGGAGGTGCAAAAATACTACATCACTGAGACTTGTGGTTCAATACCAGACAACAGGAGTCTCTCCAGAGGGCAACAGGATTTTCAGCAGGAATACCAACAAATACGCTGATCTTATTCAGATCAGAGTTTTCAATGACAATTAATGCAAATGATCTAAAAGTTTAATCAAAAACCCTGACTTTCGCAATGACTCACATCTTTGGGGTAATGCCACGGTTGTCAGAATGCCAAAGAGCATATTGAAGGACGGATTCACTTATTAAAGTGTTGGTTCCCATTATTTTTATATGATGCGTAGCTTGCGGATCCAGTTGTGTCAGACAACTAGATGCCGCCACAAGCTTCCACGCTCTTATGGGCCGGCCTATTTAAGCGCAGGGAGTCGTGAGCAGTCGAGCCCAGGTACCTCAAAGGATGCAAAATAAATAAAGATAAAGTAAGTTAAAGTAAATCTAAGAGTTGTATGTCAGAGCTTTTTACTCTTTACTTTAATTTAACACTCAGCTTCTCACTGTGCTTATGCTGTCCAACGGGGCAAACATTACACATAGCACCTCCACATAGCTACTATGTTGTCTTTTATTAAGATTTTCTCTGTGAAGCACCTTAACTTTGTGATGGAAAGTTCTCAATGAGATTATTATTATTATTATTATTATTATTATTATTATTATTATTATTATTATTGTTATTATTATTATTATTACTACTGCTTCTTATGACTCCTGTACAAACATAAACAATACATATAATAGAATACAATATTAAAGAACATTGTGGAGTAGTCTGTCAGAATCTTTTATCATACACAAAACAAACATCCACTCTGATCGGCGTCCTAATGATGAATATGTGAATACTAATGATGATTGTGCTTCACAATCCTAGAGTGAGCAGCATCCTCAGGACAGGAGTATTAACTAATGGCAGTTTCAAATGGCTCATAAGCGGGTGAGGCAATGTTTTGACAGGACCTGAGCCCCCAGATAACCGAGCATAACAGATCTGTCGGCTCTATTTGTCCATCTTCACCCAGTGCATAATCCTACATGTCTGTTAGCCAAACGAGCCTCACTCTGAGTGCGATACATGAAACGGAATGTGACAGTGGGGTAATGGAACAGGCTTGTTGTCTTCATGCATTCAGCGCTGCATGCGCATGCACGCCCTCCTGCCAACCCCCACCCCACGTGCTCTCAGTTGCTCTGGACAAGGCCCAAATCAAAGCTGGGTTCAGGATGATTGAAGTTAATCTCCTGTCTTATCGCGTTGTGTCGGATATGATGTGACAGGGACGAGGAGGACGAGGAGGACGAGGAGGACGAGGAGGACGAGGAGGACGAGGAGGACGAGGAGGACGAGGAGGACGAGGAGGACGAGGAGGACGAGGAGGACGAGGAGGACGCGTCGGCGGGGGTTTGGGAACAGGAGAGTGGTAGAGGCTGATGAAAAGATAATGGAGGCACGCACCTCGCCACGGGGATTCCATCTATGGGGGAGCGATGGGTATCTCCTTTCCTCTCGGAAAGTAGGCATGGTGGCGGAATGAGGATTTTGTATATCAGGCGTGAACGTCACCGTGAAACACTCGCCGCACCCCGCACCCAAATCTTACGTTTTCTTAGCCCCCCCCAGTCTCTGCGGAGATAAATTGTGTAATATATTTTCATAAGGAACTGTCGTCTTGTCCTGTGTGTCTTGTCAGCCGTTTGTGTCATGTATTTGTCCTCAGAATTCCCACGTCGCGCTGTATGTAGAACAGTGTCTCGGCTTGGATAAATTATGGAAATCGACGGTATTAATCGGAATGAATATTTCCATGGTACAAATGATTGCAGAGAGCATTATTAAAACCAACACAGACGACGAGTTTTTCTTTATTTTTTTTTAATTCATGAGTCATTTATTACTTCCAATCATAAATGCAGTATCACAGAACCTCAGCACTAAAAGGAGCCATTAATATTTAGATTGGGCGCACCGCTGCATATTGAAGAAAAAAAAGAGTGCAATTTCCTGTGTGCCAGACTGGCTTCTGCAGTAGGCAACGCCAATAATTGAATAACACTCCAACTCAACTGTATCCCAGTTGGAGAGGATCAAACCACTGCAGCATCACCCTTCAGATACAAAGGTGTGTGTGTGTGTGTGTGTGTGTGTGTGTGTGTGTGTGTGTGTGTGTGTGTGTGTGTGTGTGTGTGTGTGTGTGTGTGTGTGTGTGTGTGTGTGTGTGTGTGTGTGTGTGTGTGTAGGTGCGCCATTTGTCGGTTTCAAAGCTGCTGGACAGCTAATCTAAAGGTAAACAAATAACTTCAACTTCAGCCCAGATTATAATGACAGTGAATCAATGGGGCCTCAATAACAAGGCCCTGATTTAAATATGGATTTAAATCCTGCTGTCTCAATGTAGACCTATAGGTAACCCCCCTTTATCCCCCCACAACACCGAATGATCCAATATAATTACTTTAATGGGACATGGCTCTTTGAAGTTGGAGGATTTAACAAACTGCAAACGAGTGCGGGTAATTTGGGGGGAAAAACAAGTGGAATCTGAGCCAGAGACTCAGTTATGGGAAAGTTAATGAGTTTAATGATTATCTTGATTGAAGGGAGCAATTAGCAAAGGGCACATTGATGGAAAAAACACACCTGCAAAATGGAAAATAAATAAGATAGTTAGAAATAGCACACAGGCTGTGATATAGGGAGCCTGCAACCCTTGGAGATAGGTGGATGGGTGAAAATGTCTTCCTCATGGCCCAGCCAAGCCCAACACCCTAGTTTATGGACACACACTTATACACACACACACACACACACACACACACACACACACACACACACACACACACACACACACACACACTCACACTCACAATCATACATACACACACCCAATAGCTTTCACCACAAAGACACTCCTCTGTTGTGGCTAAGACCACACATGCATCACATCAATGTATCATTCCCCCAGGGGAGGCTTTGCAAAGACAGCAGTGGCCCAAGATAGGCTGATATAAAAAATGGCCAGATGCTGGCTTCCTTGCATCTCAATATGCTGAGATGGCAGTGTCAAAATGGGGATTAAGTCATTGTGGCCTTGCAGCAAGTAGAAACAAACTCAATGGCATCAATATTCTCCATTGTAACATTGCTATCTCTGCCCCAAAAGGAATTGGCTGACTTTTATCCCCCTTCCTCAAACGCCCTATGGTAACAGTGGCAGGTCAGCAACATGACTGTAGGCTTTCACCTTGTAAGCCAGATGATTCAGATCTTAATTTTCATTTAAGATTCTGTTTGTTTTCCCTCTAAAAGTAAAGAAAAAAGGAGTGGCTGCTGTTAGAACCTCTGCGTCCCAAATTCCAAACTTGTGCTCTTGTTTTGAGCAGTTTGGAGGGTTTGCACTGTAAAATCAAACAACCTCACCAGTGTACTGGTTACATTACATATCAAAAAGCTGCAGGGCAAGAAAAATAATGAAATATCCCAATAGTCAGAAGTTCAGTCGTTGTAGAATATACTGCCAGTTATGGTTACTGCTGCGGAATGAAAAATTCAGTGAAAATCCCAAGGTGGTTCCTTTAAAAGAGGACTACTTTCTCTCCTCTGTCATTTTTATGCCATCATAAAATCACGAAGGCTGATGTTTGATGCACATGGCACGTGATGAGATGGGGTATGTGATTGCGCCCACTGTTAAATTCTGCTGCTCGTAGGCGGCAGAGTGGCTATGGTGGCTCAGTGGTTAGAACAAGGGATGGACATGATTAGTCGACTAATCGATTAGTCGACTCAGGCAGTGACGTCGACTATTGATTTTTTTTCTGTCTAATATTTATTATTTTTTTTTACACAATTTTTCCTCCGGGACTGTAGCACATGCTTCACAAGGAATTCCGCCTAGACTCTAATAAGTGTAGCACACAGAATAACGTGCTTGTATGAGAGCATGATGGCAGTGGGACGAAGTGTGGCATTATTTTAAACAAGCTGAGAACAAAGTGGAGTGCACTTTTTGTGGGATGAAGCTGTCTTACCACGGTTCTACTAGGGTGATGCGGAGCCATTTGCAACTTTGGCACCAAAGTATTAAACTGAAAGGCAAAGTAGACAACAGAAGCAAGTGTAAACAAATATGGAAACGGATTGTATCGGAAATTACTCATTGGATGGATTACTGTATTCACAACATTTGCCCGTCTGCTACCGCGCTGCGATAACATACTACTTGAGGCGTTGACAATCGATTATTATCGAAATACCGACAGTTCAGGTGTGTGTATTGAACGGTAGGGACCCAAACGGTTCGATAACGTTCCATGTACATTTGCATCCCTCGTAGTTACATGCGGTTAATTCCGCCTACTGTCTATTTGTTTGGGGGGGGGGGGCAGGACCTATCCCAATTGGTTCCGGTGTATAAGGTCGTTATTATGTCATGGCGCCTCCAAGCAGAAGCAGAAAGGGCCCCGAAGCCACCCCGAGTCCTGCAGCTGCATAGATACCCGACGGCTGCAGCAAAGCCCCGGGCACCCCGCCCTGCAGCCATAGAAGACCCCCGGCCCCCAGAGCAGCCAGAAGCCCGCGGGGCAACCCCGACACCCGGGTCCCGAGTAGCATAATCCAGTCCCAGGAATGAGGAGGCACGAGGAAACCCCGCACCACTGAGGCGCACACACCTGGCGCAGAACCCAGGTCGCGGGCGCCAGACATGGACCGCAGGCCCGGAGCCGGGTCCCGCGCTGACACATTGACACCATGCTCGAACCGCCAACCCGCCGGGCAGGCCGGTGGGACACCCATGCCCACCCGTGCCCAGAGCCAGACACCCCACCCGGCCACGAGCCCAGAGTGCCCATCGACCTGGCCAAGTGAGCTCAGTGCAGGGCACCCGGATGTTAGCCCCACCTCTGCCGACGCCAGCAGGCCGCCAGATATATGGGCCCTCCACCACCCCCGGGACCTGGGCCACCCGACGCAGAGAAGCCGCGCAGTGGGAGCAAAGACCGACAGCTGCCTCCAGCACCCCAACCCAGACCCACAAAGGCAAGCGGCCCCCCAGGGTCCCTGGAAGTGACCCAGCATCGCTCTCCTCAGCCCCACCAGGTCACAGCACACCAGAAACCACCAGGTGCAAGCCGCCAGGACTTGAGCCCAGCTGGCAGGGGGCCCACCTGGCCGCCCCCTGGCCAACCACGCCCCCACACCAACCGACCAGCGACCCACCACCCCATAAAACCCCAGTACTCAATGTTCCTTAAAATTGCGGAGTGTGGGGGTGCGAGTCCAACACGAATCACTCACACCGCAGCTTGCTCCTGCCATGAAGACCCTGGTCTGGTGGAGTGTTGTTCGGAGTAGGATTTGTGTGCGAGTGTATGTGTTCTAGGCTAATATGAGTGGGGTTAAAATTTTGGGACAGACGAGAAGCACATTTGGGCAGGAGCATGATGGCTGCCCTAGCCCTAACCACCGCCCCAGTCACAGAACCAGAGAGAACGAATAACCAGCCCCGGCACGATGGGCCACCACCCCACACTGGACGCAGAAGAACACGCAAGCCCCACCACCCATGGGGTAGGCGCCGACCTGCTGACCACGGGGCCAAGACCGGAACCCGGAACCCACACCCCTCGCCCCCATCCCAAGCCTCAAACCTGCAACCACGCCTCAAACCAACATAGAGACGCCAGCCGCAAGCACCCCTGAGGAGCACCGCCCCCACCCTCGGAGACAGGCCAGCTCAACCCTGGAACAAGAGCGAGCGCCACCACCCGGGCCCCCTAACATCCCTCTGGTGCCCCAGGACCCCCACAACCACAGGACTAAGCACCACGGACATCCCCACACCGCCGGGAACCCACTTTTTGCAGATGATGTGGTTTTGTTGGCTTTATCAGACCGTGACCTCCAGCACGCACTGGGAGGGTTTGCAGCCGAGTGTGACGCGATCGGGATGAGAGTCAGCACCTCCAAGTCTGAGGCCATGGTTGTCTGCCAGAAAACGGTGGATTGCTCCTTCCGGTTTGGGAGCTAGTTGCGGCCCCAAGTGAAGGAGTTCAATATCTTGGGATCTTGTTCACGAGTGAGGGGAAAATGGAGCATAAGATGAACAGGCGGATTGGTGCGGCGTCAGCAGTGATGCGGGCGTTGTACCAGACCGTTGTGGTGAAGAGGGAGCTGAGCCGGAAGGCAAAGCTCTCAATTTACCAGTCCATCTACGTCCCAACCCTCACCTATGGTCATGAGCTCTGGGTAGTGACCGAAAGAACGAGATTGTGAATACAAGCAGCAGAATAAGTTTCCTCCGTAGGGTGGCTGGGCTCAGCCTTAGAGATAGGGTGAGGAGCTCGGATCAAAAGGAGCCAGTTGAGGTGGTTCGGGCATCTGATCAGGATGCCTCCTGGGCGCCTTCCTTTGGAGGTTTTCCGGGCATGTCCAACTGTTAGGAGGCCACGGGGTAGACCCAGAACACGCTGGAGGGCTTATATATCCCAGCTGGCCTGGGAACGCCTCGGGGCCCCCCAGGAGGAAATGGAAAACATTGTTGGGCAGAATGGGGCCTGGAGCTCCTTGCTCAGCCTGCTGCCACCGTGACCCAGCCTCAGATAAGGGGAGGAAAATGGATGGATGGATGGAGATGGCTATCACTAAATACTGTAGTAGTATCTGAAGTTTGGGGCTCCTAGGCCTCTGCAGTCTTTGATTTTCTGTATTGTTGCTAGTTTAATTCTCAGTTTCTTGTATTTCCAATAGAATGTATTGATTATTGAGTCTAGAGTATGAAACCAAATAGCTTATTTTGATAGTATATTCATTTTCACTGCTACTATCCTACCAACTGAGTGAGATGGGTAAGCTGTTCCATCGAGTTAGGTCTTCTTCAATGGATTTAAGCAATGGAGTGAAGTTAAGGGTAAACAAATCTGACAGATTGGTGGATATATCAATACTAAGGTATCTAATGTTGCCCTTGCGATGGTTAAGGGAAGTTTCTGGGTAACAGCATTCCAGATCTCCCCACTGAGTGGTAAGACCATGGTTTTAGTCCAGTTTATTGAATAGTCTGAGATAGCTGAGATATTTAGATATAAGATTGAACACTTCGTATTTTTCGAGCTTATAGAGCTTGTGCGTAATCACTGGGTGTCATGACATTTCACTGCATATATGTACAACGATGTATGTGACAAATAATCTCTTGAACTTGAACTAGAACTTGAACTTGAACTTGTGTAGGGATGATATTTGGTTCCGTAAGTATAACAAAATATTGTCTGCATACAAACTGATTTATAATAATATAAATTAAAAAAAAATGTAAAAGACTTAATAATACAAAGTGGGGGTAAAAAATAGAAAGGAATAGCGTTATGTATATTGGATTGGCAATTTGTATATACAGATACGTATGTGCAAAAGAGATAAGTCCAATTTACTCTGTCAAATGCTTTCTCGGCATCTAAAGATGCAATAACAGTATTTAAGTTTTTCCTTTGAGATATGCTGATCACCCTGTATAAACGTTGCATATTGCTGGATGAGTGTCTGACCTCTGACCAGGTAATTTATTGTTGGGTATAGAAAAGACAGCTATTCTGAGTTCTTCTAGAGTCAGCGGTTGATCTAATGTGGTACCCTGCTCTGGGGAAGAAATATTAGGGAGGTCAATATCATTGAGGAATGAGGTATTGTTTGATATACTTGATTCATAAACTGTGATATAGCTTATTTTAAAAGTCTCTGATTATGTTATTGATGTCTTGCAGGGTATATGTTATCCTACCCTGTGGATCTTTGATGGCTGTAATAAGCGTTTTTTCTATATCGCGTTTCAATCGATTTTCAAGAAATGTACCCAATTTGTCATTGAATTTGGTTTATCAAACACAGGATAAGATGTAAATTATTTTGTGCAAGCACATACCTAAGAGTGTCGTGATGAATGGTAGAACGTCTTGATGTCATCTTGTCGTCTTGGTGATGAATGGTGGGAGCTGGATACGCATCATCAGTAGTATATCCTTGGATCTTGGGATGTTTCGGCCTCTACACTATACACCCTCCCCAAGGTGGCCAGCTACAGGCTGATCGGACCTGAGCTTGCGTGAGTCCAGACTCGTCACGAGAAAGAAAGCCATATTGGTGGCAGACTTCTCGAGGGACTATGCATGGCAGGGGCGTCCTACTCCCTGAGTCAAGCCAAAGCTGATCGCATACCTAATGGTTTGCTACTTTGGGCCCAACAGGGGTCTTTCCTCCTCATAAAAAGCCACTGGCTGCTCCTTTCGGCTGCCTCTGATGCAGCTTTGATGGCTGAGCGCTGGTTCTGGCCTCTAACTCCCAGGTCAGCGAACAGTCTGGTGGTAGATCTTGCCACAAACCCTCTGCATCCCACCTCCACTGGGCGGACCTCAGCGTTCCAGCCACGGTGTTGTGCTTCAGCAGCGAGCTCGGGGTAGCGTAGGTGTTTTCGCTCATAAGCCTCATCCACTGCGTCCTCCCAGGGTACTGTGAGTTCGATGATGTACACCTTCTTCAGAGAAGGAGACCACAGCACCAGGTCAGGTCTCAGGGTAGTAGCAATCTCTGGAGGAAAAACCAGCTGTCGGCCAATGTCAGCCAGCATCTTCCAGTCACGGGCTAAGCGTAGCTGGCCTCGCTCAGATGGTGTAGAGCAGCTTCTGGTTACCTTAGCCCCCTCACGGACAAAGATAGTTGCCCGTTGTTGGTTGGATGCTGGTGGTGGTAGGGAGTTGGTGGCAGTTGGTTTGTCCTCCAGAGTGGGTGCAAGGACCTTCAGGACTTGGTTGTGACGCCACGTATAACGTCCTTGGGTGAGACTGGTTTTACACCCTGTAAGAATGTGTCTGAGGGTGGCTGGCATAGAACATAGGGCACACCCTGGGTCTTCACCAAACCACTGGTGAAGGTTGACTGGTGTTGGAAGGACGTCGTATGTAGCTCTGATGGAGAAGCTCAACTGTCTCGCTTCCATGGCCCACATGTCTTTCCAGCTGATCTTCCTCCTCTCCACACTGTCCCATCTTGTCCACTGTCCTTGTTTGCCAAGAGAGACTGCCTTGGCCTATCGTGCAGCATCCTCCTGGTGACATACTTCCTCCACCACCATCTTCCTCCGTTCCCGTGCTGTGGCCTTACTCCACGCTGGGGGGGTGGCTGTTAGCCCAAAGCCTCCTCTTCCTTGCTGAACATGGCCCACAATGTCAGCATGTTTGAGGGCTGCTGTTGCCTCCTCCACTGCTTTGGCTGGTCTCCATTTGCGGCCAGTGGTTAAGGTTGGTGCATTGTTGCTCACCACTATGTCTCTGGATTCATTCAGTGTCATCTGGAGTCTTGTTTTTGCACACTTGAACTCCTCTGTGAGACTGGTGAGGGGCAGCTTGAGGATGCTGTCTCCGTAGAGGCCTATGGTGGTAAGGCATCGTGGAACTCCAAGCCACTTCTTGATGTATCCTGTGACTGTTCTTTCCAACTTCTCTACAGTTGAGATTGGTACCTCATAAACTGCGAGGGGCCACAACATCCGGGGTAGGAGTCCAAACTGCAAGCACCAGGCCTTTAGCTTCCCAGGCAGTTGGGTGCTGTCAATGGACTGTAGGCCACTGCTGATGTCCTTACGCAGTTGTTGCACCTGGTCTTTGTCCTTCAGGCTTGCATCATACCACCTCCCAAGGCTTTTTACAGGCTGCTCAGACACTGTTGGGATTGGGTCTTCTCCGATGAAGAATTTCAGGTCAGAGAGCACTCCCTTCACAATTGAGATGCTTCGTGACTTGGATGGTTTGATCTTCATACGGGCCCAACTGAATTTAAAATTATTCGCTCTTGTTTGTTGCATGAGGAATTGTGTCTTTTGATGGGTGATATTATCAAGTTCAGATGGAATCCGTCCAGATCTCATTTTGGATTTGCTCAGTGGGTGAGTGGGCTTGCTGGGAGTGCTTTTAATCTTCTAATCATTGTTCTAATTTATTTTGGCATTCTTGTCCTTTCTTTTTCTTGTGAATTGAGAATGAAATAATACTACCTCTCAGATCTGCCTTCGCCATTTCCCAGGGTAACGATGGTGATATTTCTGGAGATTCATTCAGTTCAATGAAGGAAGTCCATTCTCTGAAAAAGAAATGGTTAAATTCTTCATCTGTTAAAAGTGAGATGTTAAACCACCACCTGCCGGTTGGTTTAATTTATTTACCATCTCCATTGTGAGATTCTTGGTAGAAGTTTTTAGATTCCGTGTTGTCTTTTTGCATCTCACCGACCGAGCGGTGCCGGAAATCAAGGCTGGTTTTGATCTCGGAAATGTCTCGGAGAAATGACCCAAGCATGTCCAGCTTCTTGTTAATCTCATCCAAGACACTAACCTCTACAGCGCTGGATATTTTATAATCGGTATCGGTTGCTGAGTCTGCCTTCTTTCTTTTCGCTGGATTGTTCCGTTCATGGTCCTCTTCCATCATGTGCTCATTAAAATAATAATCTATATAATCCTCGAGGTCCTCCACTTTGGTTTTGCGCAGTGTTGTTTTTCTTTATATATATATATATATATATATATATATATATATATATATATATATTGCAAGCTTTGTTATTTGTCTGAGTTGGAGCAGATTGTTAGTGTTTTAGTTCATGCAGCTGGGCACTGCCATGTTTGATCTGTACTCACTTCCGTCTTCTCGCAAGATCACTGCATACTCCTGTCTCTCGATCACAGCATCTTCCTCGATAAGTTTTATATTTATTTAAGACTGATAACAGGCAATCGTAGAGCAGTGGTGTAAATGTGCAATGACTCTCCAATGGAGAATCTTCCCCTCCCCTTCCCCCTCTGACACAATTATTTACTTTGCCACATGGATAATTGCGATCAGACGCAAAACAAGGGCAAATTACCACACAGCAGAAAAACTTTATGGCCATATTTGCGCTGACATATTATGAGCCACTATCTTTTGTGAATTGGATGCTCAGACGATGCAGATAGCGGGCGCAATTGATACGCAATTCATGGTGCAATTCGCAGCCACAAGCCATTATTTGTGAATTCGCCCCTATGTCTGTGGACAGATTAAATGTTTCTTAAATGTAGAAACGAGAAAAAATTGAGATTCAGGAGTGATTTTGATCTACATTTATAAAGACAGAATCTGCTTCGGTTAATATATTCCAGACGTCCTTGGGTGACTTGGAGCTGGAGCTGAAGGAGGATTGATTTAACCTTCTCCCTACGGTGCTGGCGGTTTCACACCTGGAACATTTGCCCATTTCCCTTGAAACATGGCCAAACCACCACTGTGATGATGTTCACAAATTTACATCTTCAGTGACGGTCTCAATTGCTCTCTCCAGCATTTTGCCGTGGTTTGGTTTAAGCCTACAACTAGATTCAGTCAAACATTCTCGTCGGGTCTTATATATCCACCGGTGCCACAGTGGTGGGAACAAGCAACAGGCAAACTGGAAGTATTCATGTAGCTTCTGCAGTAGTTGAGCCTTGATAACAACTTTTAGTGTCCTATTGCCTTGTGTTCAAGAGCTCAGATTCGTGTTAACTCCACTGACTCCACTATGGTCGACCACTGAAGTTATGTATGGTTTGGCCATACCTTTCTTTGCTCAACACAGCATCAGATGGTCCAATAACCAATGGTTTCTGATTGATTGTTCTCCTTAATCCAGCAAACAGGGCCCACTACCTTTGTGTGAGTCTGACAAACAGGAGCTAGAAAACCCACCTGCTTCTATTAAATCAGTCGCATTGGGAAAATTTTGCGTTCCCAGTGAACTACGACAGCATTGAGAGAGCGACTGATGGATCAGATGAGGACGGTGTGTCAGCGTTGTTCCACAGTTGTAGAGTACTGTATATGTGCGGAAACAGAGTGAAACACTTCACCAAATGCACAAGTTTTATTTTTTTATTATTCTATTGTATATTGACATTTAAAAGTCTAGACGCTGAATATTGAAGATATTCCAGGAATATGAGACAAAAAAAAATTATCTCATATTCGGCTCAATACGGTAAGTCATAGGTAGCTAACTAGTTTGGCAAAAAGACAAAATAATATCTAGTGTTTAGTGCTTTTCAATCCAACCCCTCCCCGCCCCTGTCCCCAACCCCTTCTTTTCCTACTACGAAACAGTTGGTTGCTCATTCCTGCTCATCAGTTGCCATGGATGGCTCACTACATAGAAATAGAGCACAACCTTAACTTGGACCAGGGGCTGAAAAAAGCCTGGATTTAGAATAATCAATAGATGATGAATTCACCTAGGGAACCAATTTAAGAGGCCTTTAGGGTCCAGCTCGTGTTCAGCAACAGGAGAAACATCGGACCGGTGTTGGTGAATAGGGGCTGGGGTGCGGGCCAATATTGCTTTTTTTTGGGATCCTCTTATTCTTGTCATTTGCGTTCTCTTTTTTCTTTTTCTTTTCACAGTTGATCTCGCAAAAACATCAGTGGCGCACACCCAGTTATGAAAACATTATCAGAAAACGCCGTTATATACAAAACAGGCTTGCAAAATTATCTTGCTCTAACCTTTTTTTTTTTTCGATGATATGGCCTATCGCATAAAGGAAAGGCCTTTGCGGTGCGAGCAAGTGCAAACCCAGCAAACCCAGTCAGAAGGAGCAAAGCTTGTTTAATCCATGCAAGACTAAATCGGGGGAGAGAGAGAGGGAGAGCCAGCGAGCGAGAGATACGATGTCCTTTGAACCTGAACACCGAGCCCTGTGAAATAGTCACCGTCAGCGAGATATTCAAGTCCCAAAACAGGTTGGAGGGCTCCGCATGGCTGAGGTCACAGTACTACAGGTAATGACCACCCCGGGGGAGGAGGGGGTTATACGAAGGAAACTAGATGCCTATAGATGGATGTCTGGCTTCCTGGGGCCGATGGCACAGATAGCTCTTCCTACAGTTAATTCCAGCGCTGTGTTATTCAAACTCGGATAGAGTTGCTCTGGGAGCAGAAGTATTTGCAAGTGGGGGATACAGCTCTGGTCTCACAAAAACAACATCTACCTAGGAAGTGGTGGCGCATGTCCATCATTGTCCTTTCTAAGAGATCAAAGAAATTGGGAAATGGGAGGGATTGGTGTGATGGGGTTCCGGTTTCGGAACTGGGCCCTGTCTTTTTGTCGTACCGACTTGTGCTAATTATAGGCGGGCCTTGAAGAATCTCTCTCTCTCTCTCTCTCTCTCTGATTCTTCCTCCCTCCCGATGATAACTGACAAGCGGGGAAAGATGCAGGCAGTCGAAAAGGCGGCGATCAGCTGTTTTTGGTCCGCCACTAACGTGCCCCTGCCTAATTTACGCATGTACTGTCTTCAAAAAACCAAATCAAAACTGCCTCGTATCACGTTTAGACTTGATAAGCGCACTGCAAACAATGCCGTTTAACTTCCAGAGAGGCAGAGATTTACTTTTTTTTTTTTCTTTAAGAGAAAAAATAGCCCATCTGTGTTGCGGGAGAAGGAGATGCACTTTCACCCTTCCTGCAGTTCTCGTCGTACACGTCTGCTCTTCACTAGTACCGATGGAAGGGAGAAAATGAATCTAGTGTTCACAGAATCACGTCTACAGCTGATTTGACACCATGAATGTAATACGTATGTATGTATGTGTTATTTGCTAAAGAGTTGACAACTGACGAATCTCTTTGGCCACGGTTTATTTATATAACGTGTGTTTCAGGTAATGTGCTCCTACAAATTCAGAATACATTATACCACACAGTGTACAGCAAGGGCTTTCGCCTTTAAAGTAAAATTACCATGCATTGCATCCTCGTAATTGTCCAAAGACATGTTACTATATCCTTTCTGTAACAAAGAAAGAATTAACTTGCTAAATCATTTGAAAAATCTGTCTACGAAGTTCAATTTTCTGTTTTTCTTTTTTTTTTTTATAAAAAAAAAAATTGTTATTTGCTGAAGAGTTACAAGCTCATGTGAAGTCCCTGAATCAAATGCATTAAACAAAAATAAAACCTCTCTTTGATTTTTAGGTTGATTATATTATAGGATTTCCTGTCCTGCTTCTTGATTCAAGCCCAACTCACAAAATGTCAGGTCAAACTTTAGGTCTCTATACTAATAATAATCATTCAATCAATTTCAATCAATCAAATTAAATTAAGTGTATAACCACCATGCGGCATGGTCTGGATACACTTCACAATCAAGAAAACGACCAAACAAAACAAAATGACAAAACAGTGACATCAAACACATCAAATTCAAAATAACAAAGTCAATGAGATACCTGCACATTGCAAAAAAGAACAATAATAAATAACAAGCATAAATAACAAAATAAAACAACCAGATTAAAAACATACATTATAAAAAAATGTTTGAAAAGATCATGGACTTGTCTCTATTCTTGGGTAGGCTGTAATGAAGTGAATAGAGGTAGGTTTTTAGTGTTGTTTTAAAGATTTCAACTAAGTGTGCTTCTTTGAAATGTACTGGGAGACCAGTCCACAGATCAGGGGCCTGGTAGAAAAATGCTCTGAAACCAAAGGATTTTTTGTTAACTGAGGGAATGACCAGGAGACAAGTATCGAGAGAGCAAAGGGGGTGTGCTGTATATGCTATAATTATCTCATAAGGTGGTGAGACAGTCCAGTCCGAGTGTCCCCTGCTACCGCCCCCACCCCTTACCTTGAAATAACATGGGTCCTCGCTTATCGACCAATTAACTAAACAACCTTTTCCTATGAACGGAACTCAGTCGTGAGATGAGATGTATACAGTCTATATAGTATATATAGTACAGTGGTACCTCGACTTACGACTATAATTCATTCTATAAGAGCGGTCGTATGTTAAAACAGTCGTATGTCGAAGCAATTTTTCCCATATACACCACGCTCATATTTTTCTATGATTTCCTTCTTAGTTTCAATGGGAATCATTGCCTATTTCTTTTTCCCATCATCCTTCTTCTTAGGACTCATCATGAAGGGTGAAAATAATCAAAATACACAGCACAAACACAGTAAATATGAAAAAAATATCGATAAGCCACGAACTGCGTGCACACACGATGTAGGTCGCCCGCTGACTGACTGCTGACTGACTGCTGACTGGCTGCTGACTGACTGCTGACTGGCCTCCGACGCGCCAACTGCAAATTTCCACGCTCGTATCTTGGAGCAGTCGGTCGCAAGTTGATACAAATATAGCATATAAAGGGGGATGCGCAATGAGATGCTTGACGCTGAAATGCCGCTTAGTGTACAATATAGACTGGTCAGAGAGCTGGTCATAAGTCCAAAGGGTCGTTGAAGAGGTGGTTTGTTAAGTGAGGACTACCTGTATTTTATACATAAAGTGGAGGGACATCACAAACATTTAACCTCAACAAGCAACCAGGTGTCTTACAATACTGTATGTGTGAAATTAAAGGCAAACCTGCCGATTTTACTCGATTGATATTAGATGACCATCTATTTTTAACCACTTCATCCCATTCCCTCCATCCCCACAGCTCACCGAAATGACAATGCAATTACATTGATGTGGCCCTCATTATTCATAAGGAGGAAGGAAAAATGTTTTGCCATTGGCAAGGAACCCGTATTAACTCTCCAGCGATCGAACAATACCTATCTAACCCGTTCACCAATCTTGTCTGTTTTAGAAACTATTTACCCGGGACCTGTCTTGGGGTCAGACCGCTAGTGAGAGGGTTGCAGCGTGAAGCCAATCAGATCTCCTCTCATCGCCAGCTCTCTGTGCCCCTGGCTTTTGTGGGCGTGATGGCTCAAAATCGACTGTCTGTTGTGGGCACGCTGCACTGGAGGCCATCTGTGTCAGGGAGGCCTATGCTTCCTACTTCTCTGCTGAGGGTGCTGATGCATGAAATAGAGAGCAAACCTTCCATTTGTGAAATATTATATATTCCCTAATAATATTATGCCAATAAAGTTTTCTGAAATTATAAAGAAAATTATTAAATTGTTATTATTGTATTATATTCAGTTGTAAAAAGTTGTTGGTTAAGAAAAGATAAAAACATACTATTGCAAGAAATACACTCACTACAGGACGACCTGTAGTACACACAAACAACATTAATTAAATAACTTTTACCACTTACAGCACTCGTTAAAAGAAAGAGAAATTACTCAATTGCTAATTTAACATTTATTTAACCTGTAACAGACAACAACACACATTCTCGCACAATCACAAACCACACACAGCCATTATGGCATGCCGTCACTGTACTTTCTATGAGCCTCATACAACAGATGATTATACTCCTTCTCTCTGGGGCCAAAGGACTTCAGAAGTGGCAAGAGGCTCCTGATATAGAACCTGTCTGGATCTTCTGGAGGGGGGTTAGATGTCTAGTAGCAGCCACCATTTTCTGCTCAAAGAGGGTGAGTATAATGCTGGAGCATCTAGGCCTCTTTGCTCCCTCAGAACATGACTCTGGCTCTCCTCCCTCTTGCTGCAGTGCTGGGGACTGGCTCTGGGTGGGGAGAGGGACCTGGCTCTGATTGAGGAGGGGGGCCTTGGTTGTCGTCTGTGAGGGGAGCTTGGCTCTGGGTTGGGAAGGGGACCTGGCTCCGCGTGAGGAGGGGTTCCTAGCTCTGGTTGATGAGGGGGGCCTGGCTCTTGGTGTTGTCCTCATCCATATAGTTGCCACTTGTAGGCCGTGCCTCCAAAAAGTTACATAAAAGCTATGTAAGTATTTCCATTTCTGTTTTGCAGTCTTCCACTACACCAACAAAGAATTCATAAATAAAACATTGCTCTCTCCCTTCCCATATTTAACATACATTAAATAGATAGAAGTTGTGTGTATAAACAGTACTTAATATTTTCATTAAAATGGTGGCGCTGTTAAGGTATATAGCTATATACCTAATGAAATAAATATCATAAAATATTAACATGTGAGCAAAATATGTTATTTATTCAATATCAAGTGGGGATGCCCTGTGAGTTGGTTTTCATAAAAAAGTACATTTCAGTACATAGTGTATATTTCCTTCTTATTACTGTGTGTTGTAGCTTTGACCTACGAACTACCCAGAAAGACTGGACAAAATACGTACAGCCCTATAGGCCTATTGAAAAACAATATTTATCGGGTCTTTCCTTTCGTCCCTTAAAATAAAGAATACAATTTATGAGAGAAATACAATGATGTGTTCCTTATTTCATCAGTGGTTTAAGGGCTGTTCCCTTTTGTCACTTGTGTGCAATGCGATCTGCACTTCACGCCGTTGACATGAATGTCACTAGGAACATGCAGCCTTGGACATCTCCTACTGCCAGTAATTTTTTTTATTAATAACCCTGTACATTGTCAGGGACGCATCGTATAAAATGTAAACCTCGGACACCACTACAATGAGCTTGTCCTCAATTTTCCTTTCAGCGAGCAGCAATGCTCCTATTGGTTATCGCTCGGTGCCCGGCCCATCTCATTTGCATAAAGTTGAAGTCTGCGTAACTTTCTCCGTGAAGCCGTGAGCTTGTCACCGAACGTAGCTCCGCCCCCTTCAGCCAGATGATGCCAACCTCTGTTTGAAATGCATTGAAGCTTTTCGCATTGAAGTCTGTTGCTTTTGAGGAGAGCCCATTGTCAGGGGTCCCGGTGATAAGGGAGGAGAAATGTGAACGGTGACCTATGTAGGGGAATCAGATGGTCAACGTTGTCTCTGGTCAAGCTTAAAAGCACCTGCCCGAGTTTCATTCGACAGAGAATCCATCCGGCTCGGTTCCCTCCTAGATGTCCATGGCAAGTCTGGTCTGATGCTGTTCTTCTGTAATAAACCTATTATTTGACTCAAGTCAGCGTCAGCGGTCACTCCCTCTTCATCATGTGGCACGGTGGCGCAGTGCATTGCACTGCTGCACGGTGGCACGGTGGCGCAGTGCATTGCACTGCTGCCTCACAGCAAGAAGGTCCTGGGTTCGATTCCCGCCTGGGGCGCTGTTGGCACCGTGCTCTGGCGGGTTATCTTCCAAAAAAAACAGGAGCCTTTCTGCGTGGAGTTTGCATGTTCTCCCCGTGCTCACATGGGGTTTCCTCCACCTCACGTCAGTAAGGACCCCCACCAAAAACATGCACCCATCAATGTCTGACCAGCGATGGACACTTATCACCTGGTCCCCGGGCGCGTCCACGTATGCTGCCCACTGCTCCTGGCTGTGCCCCCAGAGGAAGGACAAGCCAGGATGGGTTAAAAGCAGAGGAGCCATTTCACCGGCCACCATCAAGCATGTGCATGTGTGTGTGTGTGCAAGCATGTGTTGTGGAGTGTCGTGTGACAAATAAAGACTGTTTCTTCTTCTTTCTTTCTTCAACACATCAAATTCATCAAGAAAATACACTTTGCACTGCATGTGTGCCGGCAGTGTGACCCTAGCATAATTGAGGAAATAAATTAGTTCCTTTTCTGTTGATGCCTATTCATATAAGCTTAAATACCTCAAGGTAAATAAAGACGTGTTTCACACGGAGACGTCAAAAGAAATTTACAGCCTAAGAGACATTAACAAAGTGGAAATTAAATAAAAGTTATGCGCTCAAATGTGTTGTGTGTGATACAGTATATCTGCTTTATTAACAATAGTTGAGTGTTGAATGAGAGCGGTAATTCAAGGAAGAGAGACAACCCCATGTGACAAAAGTTTGAGTCAAATAAATCTTGAGTTGAAAGAAAGCACTGCGTCATCTGCAGAGGCAAGCCGTTCTTTCAAACATCTGCAGGTTTCTCTGTGTTGCGATGGCGATGATTCATGTGGGTTATTCGACAATTTTAATACATCATATTCAGAGTCTGACTCCTATCCAAGTTGTGCATACAGCCTTAAAAAGACATTGACACGTACGAATACCAACCGGATGGAACTAAAATTATATTTGGTCTATTTAGATGGCTATTTTTGGTGCTATTCTGGAAATTAAATTCTTAGACTTCAAGCTTACCTCAACAATTCAAGTAAAACACAAAACAAGTTGGAATACTGTACATTGCTCAAATATATTCCAAAAAGGGACAGGGAGATGAAAGGAGAATAAAAAGGGATCTCTAGTTTCCAACTGAATGAGGGATCAAACGGTTCAGCCAAGTGTGCATAAAAACAATGTCACAGTTTCCAAGGCGTCATTGAAAATCCTTCCCGTCCTTCCTTCCCATTTCTCTGTTCTCAGCCCGTCTAGAAACATTTGGCTGTTCCCATAAGCAGTAAGACTTAATTACGGAGAGGTACATGTTCAAACAACAATCATGAAACTGTAAAAAAAAAACCTAAAAACCAAAAACAAACAGCATAATTGGTCTTCCTCGCAAAAATATCTATAACAAAGCAGTCTTGTGAATCTTTACTCATTAAAAACGTTAGATTTTTTTTCATCTTATCACTATAATTTACTTACCTCAATGACATGGATGGAACTGATTCCGTGTTGTTATCTAAATAACTCGATTCCCTCATCGAGTTAGCGTTACTCAGCTAAATATACATGTCTTGTAAAGTTTGTAACTAGCTTTCACTTACCTTAGCGACTTACACTCACCAAACCAGTCATCAGATCTGGTGACTGGGCCATTAAAGAACATTGAACTCATTGTCATGTTCATGAAACCAGTTTGAGATGACTTTTGCTTTGAGACATGATGCATAATCATGCTGGAAGTAGCCATTAGAACATGGGTCAATTGTGGCCCATGCACATGGTCAGCAAAAATACTCAAATAGGCTGTGGCATTCAAGCAATGATTGATTGAATTCCCCACACCATTACACCACCAGCCTGGACTGTTAACACAAGGCAGGATGGGTCCATGGATTCACGCTGTTGCCGCTAAATTCTGTGTGCAGAAATTGAGATTCATCAGATCAGGCTACGTTTTTCCAGTCTTCAACTGTCCAGTTTTAGTGAGCCTGTGCCTACTGCAGCCTCAGCTTTCTGTTCTTGGCTGACAGAAGTGGAACCCGACGTGATCTTCTGCTGTTGTAGCCTACCTGCCTCAAGGTTCAATGTGTTGCGCATTCTTTTCACAATTGTACAGGATGGTTATCTGAGTTGCCCTAGCTTTTCTGTGAGCTTGAACCAGTCTGGCCATTCTCTGTTGACCTCTCTCATCAACAAGGCATTCCTGTCCGCATAACTGACGCTCACTGGATGTTTTTTGTTTTTTGCACCATTCGGAGTAAACTCAAGAGACTGTTGTGCGTGAAAATCCCAAGAAATCAGCGGTTACAGAAAAACTCAAACCAGCCCGACTGGCACCAACAATCATGCCCGGGGGAAAACCCTTAGATTAATTGCTTTCCCCATTCTGATGGTCGCTGTGAACATTAACAGAAGCTGCTGACCCATAGCTGCATGCTTTTTTTGTATTGCACTGCTGCCACACGATTGGCTGATAAGATAATTGAATGAATAAGTAGGTGTAAAGATGTTCCTTATAAAGTGCAGTGAAAAGTGGTAGTGCTAGTAAAGTGACTGCAGTTTTTACTTATCTTTCCTTAGTTTTTACTTACCTTAGCTTCTTAGTTAGTACTTATATTTATTTAGCTTACCAAGTTACACAACCTTGCAATCCTATGCAGTTTGGCCTACCACCTGCCACCCAAGTGGCGTTTCAGGGACCTCTGGCACAGAGACACAGAAGACGGGGGTTGTAAACACCAGTTTATTGTAGAGAGTGGGCCAGCTGGAATTGGCCCAGGAACAGATAGAACATGTCGTGAAAGGGCTCCTCTCCTGAGTGTGTGTGGGGATGGGGGTTTTACCTTTTGCTCGTTAGACCAACCAACGAGCAACAGGAATGCAGCCACTCTGATCCCAATCACCTAGATCCGGGTCAGGTGCAGCTGCTCAAATCAGAACATCCCCACATCACATTTGCATTTTGACAAGCTTTGTTGTTGGTTGCTATACTGCGATATGTTCACCATTAATTTCCATTAATTTCCATTCAATGCTATTTCCATTCATTCTCGATGGCTGAACATTATGCTCATCCCTTAAATTAGGTCATTTTCACTGAAACACTGAGAAGACAAGGTTTTGTTTTTTCTTTTTTTTATCCTGGAATGGTAGTTGCCCATCTTTGAGGTCCACCGCTACGACACTGACTCATTCAAAGAAAGACCGCTCATTAAAACCAAACCTGCCCTGAATCCAAGCTCACCCCCTGTCCTTGCGTCCTCATGCATATAACGACTCTGCCTCTGCCTTTAGAACTCTAAACTGCTTCACTGGGAATATAAGGACGGAAAGCAAGGGGGCCTCTTAGTCACTGGAACTGGAATAATCGAGTATGATTCACTCCTCAAAGTACCCTTTTGGGATACAAGTCCCTTTCTTTATGTGTACATGTTTTATGTGTCCGCAATTGAATGAATAAATACACATTTAAAATCGGCAGCCTTAACGAGGGTATCGTCGAATAGAGGTGTTAGGGGAGAAAAAATAAGAGAGGCATCAAAATTCTTCAGGGCCTCATCATGATGTGAGGAAGGGAGGGAGGCGGAGACGAGGACTAAAACATGGCAGCATTTGCATGCGGGTGCAGATGCTCTGCATTTTAAGTGTAGCACGGCTGTTTCCGAGAGGTTAAACAAAACAAAAAAAAGGAGAAAATAAAAACATGTTGAATTTCGCTGAAATTAGGGCGGGGGGGCCTACAATCTTGAAAATAGGGCAATAGGGAAAATTGAAAACGGGGGACAAAACAAAAGTCACGTTAAGTCATGTGTGTTTTTCAGATTCGATTTTGTGCCGTAAACAACAGTGGCGGTAATTTGTCCTTGACATTGCCTTCCTGTAACGGAAAAAGGCAATAATGTGGGATGCTACCTGGGGGAGGCTGCTGTCTGCACTGACATTTGATTCTGAAAAGGCTATGGAACCACTTATCCATCTGCCGTTCAACTGCAACCCGCCGCAATTACTCAGAGGTCTTTTAACCGCGATATCATCGGGAACGCATCCGCCACCCAATCATAATAACTCCTAATTAAACGAAAAATGAATCTACACACACACACAATTGCACACCTACCTTGATAAGGGTCATTCATTTTGTGCAACACCTGGGGAGGACCGTGACTGAAATTGGCGACATATTTTCCATGAGCTGCTAATAGCATTAAATTGTGGTGACAAAATCTGAGAAGGACGACATGAAAGGCGCAGGACTTGCTGTGACTTTGTGGTCAGGGATATTGCTGTGACGTTGGTCCAAAGATGAAGCTCAAAATCTAGTTGGGGGGGGGGGATTAATTTATCAGCCCCATGAGGCACGTCGGCCTTCAAAAGGAAGCAGCAATTAGGAGGAAACTTCAAAGGCCAATGTTCATTTTTGACATTTTATGACTTCAAAGTTCTTAATAAGTACAAAAGGTCCGGTAGACGTCAAAAGCTCCAGTAGAGACATAATTATTATACATGAAGTCAGTATTTTCTTTTTGACATGCGTGCAGTATAGTGATTTTATTTATAGTTTATTAATATTTTCATGGATCACAATACAAACGTACCAACGAGAAAATAAAAGAAGAGCAAAATGCACTCTTGACAAGTGAAAATAAAATAAAAAGGAATAACATAACAATGGTAGACAAAGATGAATAAATAGAAACCAAAGAAATGCAAAAAGCCCAAGACGTTAGGATCCTATAATATAGTCTGTAATCATACCATTTAAACAACTTATTGTGCTCAGCCCCAACTGCCTGTTACCCAAACTCAGGCCTGTGCAGAGATGTTAACAGGGGCAGGTGCTCAAAAAAAAAAATAGCACCTCCACCAAATAGGACCTCCACCTCCGGTTTTGGGCATTTTGCCGTTCTGGGCAATCTGTCAAAAGAGGGATGTGGGCAAGGGTGTGTGTGTGTGTGTGTGTGTGTGTGCATGCGTGCATGTGTGCGTGCGCATGTGTGTGTGTATAAGCAGGCCTGGATAACCACGCTCTAGCCCAAGGCAACGAGCTGAAGATAAACTACTTGGAACGGACCCGAGGCCAAGGGAGTTGACCTCTTTGGCCACATTAACTGTTACATTTCTGGGTAGGGGCGGGGGGGGTGTTGTTCAGTGGACTCGGAGAGATTTATTCCCCCCTTTCCACCGTGGATTAACTCAGGATGCCGTGTCCTTAAACCAGCGATAAATCAGCACAGCTCCAGCTGCGCATTAACCACCACCTCTTTCTCCGTGTTGACTCATTCCATGCTACTTTATGGTCCCCGATTACTTCATGCTTCGGGTCTACAGAGGCATGGTTATGTCAACTCCACACTCTGTTCCCCTTCTGGAAATACACACACACACACACACACACACACACACACACACACACACACACACAGGCACATTGGCTGTGTGTGTGTAGGCAGCCATTGGATCGCACATGCATACAAGGTCATGCAAGGTCTGCCGTGGTGAATGCCATGTGGACAGTAGGCGTACTGTCCACTGAGTTTGGGAAAGGGTACAGAATACCTTTTTTTCATGGAATAAATGTGAATGTGAACCTGTCACCCATTTTGACACGAGGACAGAGGATATTAAAATCGGCGTAAAGAAGTGGGTGTCGGGCATTGTCCTAGTGTAAGATTACAACAACTACCCAGACGGCTTCTATATTGCATCTGCCATTTATCAAAAAGGACACTTATTTGCTTACGTGTCGGCGCGGTAACGGTAAGACGCGCCGTGAGAAATGAACCTGGGAGAAATCTATAAATCATTTCTTGCCACATTCGCCCAATTCGGAGCCAATTGCCAATGGCAGCCGATGTGTCGGCCATTCAGCGTCCAATTCCAAAGTATGTAACAATACGGGGCTTTGTGGCAGCTGATGTGTGTTTTTGTCTGGGATTTTTTTGGTTTGTTTTTCTCACGGCATGTTCCAAGAATGAAAATCACATTTGTGTGAATAAAAACTGAAAAAGAAATCTATCTTTTATAACTGAGAATGTAAGTATCCCTTCTTGATCCCGTCTCAAGTGTGGGTGAGCAAGACGCTTAACCCCTAACTGCTCCCGATAAGCCTTGCCTTCCCACCTCCATTGGTGTATGTTCACTGGTACTGGCAGGTTTGAACCCAAAATCACATCGATGACACCGTCCAAGTTGCAAGGAGAGTTCAGTTTACTAAAATCAACAGGCAAGGTCAAAACAGGTCAGGCAGGGAATCCAAGGTCCAGAAAGCAGGCAAGCAGGGTCAGAGATAGGCAGGTCTGGAAGAAGCAGGGCTGAAAAACGATGGAATGCTTGACGAAGCACACAAGGCAATCTGGCAGCAAACAAAGGGAAGGGGACTGTGTATGCTGAGGGACTATGAGTTAGACAAAACTACGGTAACTAAAGGGAAATGATAATACTCACAAGTACTGTTTATGCGTCACTCTTTTCAAAGGAAAAAAGTGCAGCAGATAAAGGCCCTCAAAGGCCCTGTCACCATTATGGTGACAACATCCGTGAAATCTTGTCAATGACATCTTTAGATGGCGGTTCAGGCCATAGAATCCAAGACGACGCTTATTTATTTCTTGGTAAATGCCTCAAATTATACAGAGTAGAGTAAATGCAAGACCACCGTTTGAGATGAACCCCTATGCTGCTGGGAGACCGGGCGTCAACAGAATCAGAATAACGGGACCATAGTGCTTCAACCTTACGTTCCCACAGTAGGTAGCGTTTTTGGAGAATGCCAAGGCTTCCGGGCCTTCTGGGAAAAAAAGATAAATAAATAATTGTAGAGCAACAGGAAGCGAAGGTGAAAATGGCCATCACCATATGCGTGGAACGCTGAAAGGCTGTGAGATGCAAACCTTTTCTATCAGCGTAGGCTGTGGAGACTTCTCTAACAGCAGGCTCTATCATCAATATGTTTTATTTCATGTTTATATACATATCATTCTATGATTCTGTTATTCAAAAGTTTTCTTTGGAATAATATCAACTTGGGACAAACTTCTAGAACAGCAGAAATATTCAGCTGTTTAGGTTGTAGAAATCAAAAGAACAGCCTTCACACTTCCCATATGCATCAACTTTAACGCTAAAGCATGACATTTTTGTAATAATGTCACTAAAACAAGACGTAAAACATTGTGTTCCCAGGCAGCCACCTTCTAAAACTTTATCCATCTCTGACATTAAGGGGCGGAACAATTTATTGTTTTTCAACCCCTTTTCACCCACTCCAAGGGAATACCACTTCCGGAATGGAGTGGCCAGAGGCAAATGGGCTGCATATTTTCGAAGCTAAAATAACTCCTCTTCAAGTGGGATGAAGAGGAGGAGTTCATGAATCAGACATGTTTTGTATATGATTATTTATATACATATTTAATATACATATTTATTATGTTAGATATAATTGAGAGCTATAGTAATAGTCTTTACCCTTCTGTGGTTATCAGCAAATTGAAAAAGAGGTATAACCCATTCTGGGTGACTTGTTATCCCACATTGGTTGAATTTTTCCTAAATTGAATATCTTGCCAGTAACAATTATAAACAAATGTATTGCCGGGTCGACACTTCAGATATCGGTGCCATGAAGTGAAAATGTCATCATAGCAGAGAACTTTTTTATGACATTTATGGCAGATCCATGTGACACAGTACTCTGCAAATGTGTGGTGAAAACCTTCTAACATGCAGATGAAGCCACATTGTGAGTGTAATTATCTTTTAAGCCTCCCGACCTGCCCCGATCCATGAGAAAGGCGTTGGCGTGAGACATGCTTTTGACTTTCATTTCATCATTTTCATACTCCACTGCATGCATGCCTGCATGCCTGCCGGCCTGCCTGCCTGCCTGCCTGCTTGCCTGCCTGCCTGCCTGCCGGCCTGCCTGCCTGCCTCCCTGCTTGCCTGCTGGCCTGCCTGCCTGCTTGCCTGCCGGTCTGCCTGTCTCCCTGCTTGCCTGCCGGCCTGCCGGCCTGCCTCTCTGCTTGCCTGCCTGCCGGCCTGCCTGCCTACCTGCCTGCCTGCCTGTCTGCCGGCCTGCCTGCCTGCCTGCCTGTCTGCCGGCCTGTCTGCCTGCCTGCCTGCCTGCCTGCCTGCCAGCCTAGCCCGGCGCGTGTTGCCGTTGATATTTCACATTCTTGCAAATGCTCCACTTTGAATTACAGATAGATATGTTATGTTTTGTGGCGGGCGCCATTTTCGATTAATAGTCACAGCTGATTTTTGCCCATCTTCCTCCTGTGGAGAGCTTTTGTGCTTCTCGCCAATAAAACCATTAGCTACGATAACGTTATTTGCTAAATGGCAATTTGTCTCTATAGGAGCAGAGCTAAGATGTCAGCGCTAACACTCTTCCCCGCCCAGGCTTCCTCAAATGTTATCTCGAGATCAAGGTGTATCGAACTGATGCGATGAAACCAGAGATAAATCAACGACCGCGACCAATAAAATGACCTTGGCCTAAAGAGTTCTTGTGATTTTGTCATCCAGCGCCAGCGCCATGATTATCAGTCTTCTGGCGTGGCGCACCAGACAAGCCGGGACCAATTGGAGTCAGCTCGGGGCCTGGACAGAGAAATACGTATGTTAATTGCCCCAGTACTCTTGTCAGAAATTAATGAGGTCTCACCTATTAAGACAGATGTGCGTCTCTCAATTCTCTTCATAAATTTTGAAGTTGTTATTTGTCAAAAAGTTCATACTAACTGTTAAATAGTGGAACTCACACACACAGAGATCACTTACTGTAGTACAAGTGCAAGTTTTGATGACAAAAAATACTTTGAGGTTTATTGCCATTCTGTTGTCTGTTTGAACGTGTATGCTTATTTTTCTAGTGGTTTTCTATGTTTATCATTAGGTTTATTGTACATTGCCGATTTATTCTTATTTTTAGGTTCATTCTGATTTGCTATTAAGTTTATCTGTTCACAGACTTTTCATTTCTTGGCATTTTCTTTTTTTAATATTTTTTATTCCATTGATTTATTATGCTTTTACTATCCATCTATCTATCTATCTATCTATCTATCTATCTATCTATCTATCTATCTATCTATCTATCTATCTATCTATCTATCTATCTATCTATCTATCTATCGATCTATCTATCTATCGATCTATCTATCTATCTATATATCATTCTATCTGTCATTCTATCGTTCTATCGTTCTATCTATCTATCGTTCTATCTGTTGTTTACTAAAAAATGGTATCACTTATTGAGTTACTTTTTCTCAGTCTGCATGCTTGGAACACAGCCTAGTTTGAATTGACACAAGATACAACCTACAACATACATGAACGCAATGAATTGATGAACCAATTATATTTTTTGTAAAAGAAATCTCCAAAACACATACATTTCTTACTCATGAAGACTCGTTTACCGCAAAAATCCTCACCTGATGGCCCATTACAACGGTACAACGGCTTTTAATGCATTTCAGACCAAACAAATTTGGATTTTTATCTCTGTAACGAGCAGTAGTGACATCTGCATCACCGTCGTTTCTGTGGCATCAGTAGCAGTTGAACTTTGACGCAAACTGCAGTTTAAATATAAGCAATATTGAAATGACTTTGAAAACTGACTATAGTGAAGTACAGGACCCAGGTAAAAACCTACAAAAACATTGTGACGAGAGTAGTAGAGAATAGCCACCGTGCCTCTACCATTGGCATATATTTCATGTAAAAATATATAAATAAAATAACATTTTCCTGGTTGCTATGGTGTGATAGGCCCGTCACACAAGGGCTGGACAGAAAATGAAAATGATGAAAACTGCCCATCTGAGGCCACCATCCTGCCCTCCCTTCATCAGGAACAGTAACTACAAGAATTAGAAGGAAGACGGAAAGAGCCATTTCAATTTTATATCACATTATAGCCTTTTAGCGATGTGTTGTCATAGCTGTCGCCGATTTCCACCGAGTCAACGTTTGTGCTATATTTGAACGTGGCTTAAAAAGAAACGAGAGACAGTGAAAAGTTCAGCCACAACAAACCTGCGCGATCTTTAAAAGGAAGCACTCGACTGTGAAATTTTTGCACAAAGGCTGGAATAAGCTTCTGATGAATTTGCCCGACCTCAAACGGTGGAAAATTGCCCCACTCACGCACGGGAGCCGAAGTGCCATTTCATGGTCCTATGGTTTACCACCAAGCTGTCTGGGAATATCATTTCAATTTCCTCTTCCCAGTTGCTTTTGAGATTTCCTTTTATTCTTTTTTTCTTCTCCACAATGTTTATTTTTGTCCTGAATTTTCCAAAATAACATCTCATGCATATGCAAATTAAATAGGAAATCTGATATCAAAAAATGATGTCAGCCCTGTCACAGCGCGACCGGGTTTGTGAAAAGATCTCTTCGTTTTGATGACATATACTGCGGTAGGGTTTTTTTTTCTGTCTCTGACTGACACTCTACTAATGCTTTGCCTGTAGCTTGTAGCCATGTTACTCATTTGGTGGGGGGATGGAATGATGAACGATAGATAATTAAAAGGGAAACAATAATTATCAATAATATGTATAGAAGGTTGAGTAAAGACTTCCTTACACACACACACACACACACACACACACACACACACACACACACACACATACACACACACACACACACACACACACACACACACACACACACACACACACACACACACATACACACACACACACACACACACACACACACACACACACACGCACACACTGTGAAATTCTCCTGCATGGTCGTGAGGTTAATCTCCCCCCTACAAGAAAACAAAACTCAGAGTAATAAAGATATTTATTCTGCAGAATAAAGAGAAAGATTGAGAGCTGCTCCAAAGCAATGTTCTGATCAGTCTACCCCAACGACTGACCAAGACAGTTTTATACCAAAGAAAGGTTGTGTGCCATTGTTCAGATGTCATTTTCAAGACTGTGCCCATCAATTGTCTCCCTGGGTGTTACCCTCCAACAGTGATTTCACAGGTACAATCCTACTATCCCTTACAGTGCTCTTTCAAGCTCCCCTGGGGTTATCCTTATCTCCATACAAGGTTTGAATGAGGATGAAATGTGATCTGGTTCTTCAATATTACAATTGACATTGTAGAGAAAGAACAGTCCCTTCACATAAACTCTGGGGGGTTCCTTAAAAGCCCAGAAGCAATGTTTTAAACCCACGCAACATACATAAGGCTATTGCCTCATTCAAATAGTTGATCAAATGCGTTTTACTCTCACAGCACACACACACACACACACACACACACACACACACACACACACACACACACACTCACACATACACACACACAAATGACATACACAAAAATGTGTTTCAGCTAAGTCTGTTCTGCCACCACTGCCCATATCAAGACGTAGACTGTAGAGGGCCACTCCCTCGCTACAGCGGAAGAGGGCAATCGAGAGAGACAGAGACAATGAAAGAAAGGGAGAGCGCGAAGGGGAGAGAGGGACGAAGACTGCTGCGAGACTACAGCGCTCTGTATAAAGATTTCACAGAGCAGAGCCAAGAGTGAAAGTTGTGATTGAAGTTGGGCAATTGGTTGGGCAAAATCACCACGGGCAGAAGCGAGGTTTAATGAATGAGCAGAGTGGCAGAATGGTAACTGAAGCAGCGCGAAGATGGGGCTGCACCAACCGCATCTAGTTTCCATATATGCCTGCAAGCGCCGCAAATATTATATAATGCAAGAGGACTGTCCTTCACCACGATAGCAAATACCAGGCTTCATTACCCCTTGAGCCTTGACTCCTGGGGGGGTAGCTGCTGCATTTACCATCTATTTATTCCAATAAAAAGTGGGGTGAATCAACTCTCACTGGTGCAAATCTGAGCCACTCTTTGCCCAAAATCCTGACATTACTAAATAGGATAATTGGTAAGCTGTTGGTATTTATGCAGCCATTTAAAGTGCAAAATGTGTAAACAACTGTTTATGTCTCCCAAACACGGGCTTGATAGTAAAGGAAATACAAGTGCCTGTCTGTATACTGTATCTGTATATATATACAGGTAGTCCTCACTTAACGACCTACCTGTTTAAGGACCATTCTCTCTAGGACCAGGTCTCTGACCAGTCTGTACTGTACGTTGTGTGTGCGACGTCAAGCATCTCATCCTCACCCTTTATATACTATATATACTGTATACACTATATGCGCTATATTCACTATATACACTATATAGACTATAGATACTATATACACTGTATTCTTCTCATCTCATCACAGTCAGTCAGTATTCACTACACTAGCGTTTGCAATTCCTCGCTTAATGACCTGGTTGTAGGAATGGAACTCAGTCATTAAGTGAGGAGTACCTGTATAATTTGTATATATATATATATACTGTACTGTATATTCAGGTACTCCTCACTTAACAACCTACCTGTTAAACGGGGGACTTAGGACCAACTCTCTGACCCGTCTGTATTGTACTCTGTGTACAATACCACGGTGTCACAGCGTCAAGCATCTCACCATGCATCACCCTTTATATACTATATACACTATATGTACTATATATACTATATACACTATAATCACTATATACACTATATATGCTATATACACTGTACTATATAAACCATATACACTCTACATACTATATATACCATATACACTATATGTACTATATATACTATATACACTATATACACAATATATGCTATATACACTGTACTATATATACTATATAGACTAAAAATACTATATACACTATATATGCTATATACACTGTACTACATATACTATATACACTTTATACACTATATATACTATATACACTATACTATATATACTATATACACTATATATATATATATATATATATATATATATATATATATATATACACTATATAAACTACATATACTACAGTATATACACTGTATACATGTCATCTCATCACCGTTCTCACTACACTAGTATTCTCAATGGCCACGCCCCCTTACAGTGAAATAACACGGGTCCTCGCTGATCGACCAATTGGCTTAACGACCTGGTCATGGAACGGAACTGGGCTGTTAAGTGGGTAGTACCCGTATAGTGCTGGTGAGTCTTGAAAAGTTTGACCTTCGTGACTATTTTCTGGTTAAGCGGTGTTCAAACCATCACCTGGAATCGGCATCCAGGGGGAGTTGTGAAAGAGGACACGGGACTGAAGATTTCAGCTTTTTCCTCTGATAAATGTCAGCCTTTGTGTCCTGTCTCTCCTGGAAAATCTGAGGGTTAAACGTGATGTCCCGAGGACACGAGGGGTCACGACTATTTTGGATAGGATGTTTGAGTAAGAGAAATGTCAGAGTTGACTTCTACATTTGCACTTCACGACAGGAAAATACAAGGGACTTCATGATGTTCACACTTCTGTGGAGTTCTGTACGATAAGGGCACTGTTAAAATAGAAATAGAAAAGCATCCGTTGTGCTATTGATAGAGATTTTCTTTTTGTATATGTAATTAACACAACTGCCTGGGTGCGTGATCACACACCTGTACCTCAGTAAAATGGCTACTGCAAAGAAAAGAAAATAATTTTTTTGTTGAATTGAAAGGCAAGCCTGTGGGCCTAAAAGAGACCAATCTTGCGCGTTATTACAGCTGGAAACATGATAAACTGAATGAGTTGCATGGGCAAATGCATTTGGATAAAGTGCTCTTCGATGGGGTTTGGTGCCGAACAATCCGCTTTCACAAGACTTCATTCTTACGAGACAGTGTTATATGCAGGCAATTTTGTGGTGGGAAGCTGAAGCCTCATTCAGAGGGAGAATTTGTAAACAAGTGCCTCCTTGCCACTTACGGAGTTGCTAGCACCAGACAAAGTAAATTTGTTCCAGAAGCTTTGTCTTAAAGAATCGCCGCAGAGTGGATTGCTGGCATGGCACAATATATCGAAAAAACACTGTGGCCTGTGGTGAAATAACAGACATAATAAATACAGGTACTCCTCACTTAGCGACCGAGTTCCGAGGACCAGGTCGTCAAGCGAATGGGTCGATAAGCGAGGAGTGTTATTTCACGGTAAGGGGGCGTGGCCATTGAGAACACTAGTGTAGTGAATACTGACAGACTGTGAGAACAAAACTGAGACTGAGAACGGTGATGAGATGAGATGTATAAAGTGTATATAGTATATATAGTATATATAGTGTATATAGAATATATAGTGTATATTTAGTGTACATAGTGTATATAGTGTATATAGTATATATAGTGTATATAGTGTATATAGTATATATAGTGTATATAGTATATATAGTGTAGTATAAAGTATATCAAGGGTGATGCACGATGAGATGCTTGGCGCTGAGACGCCGCATACGCAGCATGCACACCGTGGGGTTGTACACAGTGTACAATACAGACTGGTCAGAGAGCTGGTACTAAGTCCCAACGGTCGTTAAACAGGTAGGTCGTTAAGTGAGGAATACCTGTACGGTCCAACTTGCCATTTTCGTGCGTTGGATGACTGCTGAGTTTGACACGTGGAAGAATTGTTGTCTTTGGAAGCCATGCATGGCACTACCAAAGGTGAGGACTTGTTTGAGAAACAAATTTGAGCTACCATTTAAAAAGTTAAGTGGCCCTATTACCGATGGAGCCCCAGCCATGGTTGGCTCACACAAGAGGTTAACTGCATTCGTCAAAAAAGTAACTAGTTGTCTCAGTTTTGATCGCAGTGATTTAATAGCTGTCAATTTTAACGCTAATTAATTTTAATGCCACAAATTATTTTGACGCAGTAATGCTCGTTTTGTTATTATGACCGTTTGCCCTACCCATGGTTCAGATGGTGTGGGAAAATAATATAGAGACACCAGAGAGGCATTTAGGCTTGAACCAAAATAAATAAAGGGCACTTGCCCATATATTTTTGTTCTGGCCAGGATGCACTTAAAGATAATGGTGTTACAGAGAAATCACCAGCAGACACCCAGCTAAGAGTCCCGGGAAGCTGAAGAAATAATGGTATCTAAGAAACAGTGAAATGGGAACCACTAATGTAAGGATCAGTAAACAATTGTATCTAGGGAACAGTAAAATGCTAATGGCTACGTTAAATTTAAGTAAATAATGGTATCTGGGAAACAGCAGAATTGGAACTTCCCAGGCAGAAGGCGGAGCAGAAGTTTAGACAGGAGGAGTTAATATCAAGCATAAAAGGGGTTGCTCTGAGAACTTTCAGGAAGTGTGCACCATGGACCAGCTTGGTTTATTGTAACCTGTAATGAGGCTCAGTAAATCAATATTATATTCAATTCTGTTTGCTATTTGTAATTATTGAACAACAACAGATGTGTTGACAGTGTGTGTAAAAGATCTGAAGACACCTGGCCCAGCTGAAGATTTTCTCCCACACCGACGCGTATTGTGTTTGTAGCCTCGCGATAGTGGAGTTGATGACGTCACACTTCGTCACTGTGTGCGCCCATGGAGGGATGTACACACAAACAACAATGGCGTGTGAGAACTCCCCGGGCATGTGATATGGTCGGAGCCTCAGCGCCAGCAGCTTCATGTCCCGATATCTGTCCCGCAGATAGTCACTTTAACAGTTCCATGTCGTGGGTTGCACAACCGGATGTTAATGAAGAGTGCGATTTCCCCTCCTTTGTGCTTGCCATTAAACTTAGGTATACGGTATTCCATCGATCGTGAACTCGCTGGCCAATAAGACCGACAAGCTGGCTGCCCTGGTGAGGCACCACAAGATCAACAGAGAGTATAGTTTACTGTTTCATGGAAACATGGCTAACTGGCAACACTCCGGACGCTAATGTGGATTTACATACTAGTAAACTCACTACTGTGAGAGCGGACAGGGACGTTCCTCTGGTATGGGGTAAACATCGCCGGCGTGCCCTATTGTTCAGTAGAGAAGCAATTCCCTTAAATAGACAAGGTTTCCGCCACCGTCTTGCAGATAAGAAAAAAGCATAAAAAGAGATCTACACAATGCGTGCATTACAAAAAGTTAAAAGTAAAAACAAAGTTTGGTCACACTACAAACACTATACACTATAACACTATAACTATAACACACTATACTACTACAAACACACTACACAAACAGAACTACTGGAGAGGCTGGCCCTCACATGGCCGCAGGTCAATATGCCCATCTGTTCTGTTGTTGTTTGTTGGATTAGAGTTTGCCATGTTATGCTTCAAGCATATTTTTTTATGCCATAAATGCAGTACATTTGAGGGTTTCTGAACAATATTTGTAATTGTTTTGGGTTTTTAATTGATTTCCAATCAACATACATTTTCATAAAACATGCATATTTGTCCACTCCCATGCTGACACTTAAAATTATTCCTTTTAGGTACATTTCTAACAGATCAGAATTGTGTAATTAATTTACGATTAATCGCGAACTATGGACAATCATGCAAATAATCGCAAATAAATATTTTAATCGATCAACAGCCCTAATGGAACTGCATCACGCATCAACAAAGTCTTTGTGCACAGTACCTGAGACTCAACAATGTAATGTCAACTCTAGTGTCGACCATAAATTTGATCAAAAGCAGAAGGCTCAACAGCCGGCAGTTTAAGGAGCTACTCAGTGATCTTGAATCGGAGTACAGAGATCTGGTTTACCATTTTGAGGTGAGATGGCTGGGATGCGGAAACATGCTCACACGGTTTTACGAATTGAGGGATTAAGTAAAACAAGTCATGGAGATGAAGGGAAAACCTGTCACGGAACCCAGCGATAGCAAGTGGCTATGTAATTTTGTGTGAAGTGCCTCTGAGAGCTGAACGTCAAGCTCTAAGGTCCCAACTAGCTTCTCAGCTCTCTGCTTTCAAACGTGAAATAATTCGAAACTAAATTAAAGCTGTGGAAGTACAACTGGAAAGGGGTGTTGGAGCCAATAATGTTATAACCACCATTAATCCAATAACTGCCAACAATGTAATAACATTTTTGAACCATTAATGTAATAACTATTTGGTAATGTAATAATATACTTAAATCACTTTATAATTTTTTTTTATTGTCTATAAACTCTCACACTTCCATCACAATACCCTGACTGTTGCCTCTTTCAAATAGCACACACACACACACACACACACACACACACACACACACACACACACACACACACACCTACTCGAATGTTGACTATTTATTTGTTTGTGGTACTTGATGGTTAGAATTATCTCCAGCCCTGCCTTCTACTGCTTAACCATTTGAGTACTAAATGAAGTGTGATCACAAGTTTGCAAACACAGACCCTTATGTTGCATAATATGAACTCTATACCTCTTTAAGATGCATCCATCACGTCTTTCCATGAAAAATATAATAATAAATTAATCAAGTGTATTTAAATAACTTCTTCAACTAAACTTGTGCTCAACTTTCAACCTATTACTCATGCTCTCCAGCCCTGCTGCACTGCATTTCAACTTTTTCCGTGACTATGCTTCATCCACTACTTCCTCCCAACGCAGTTAGCTCCACAATGCATAGGGATCTCTGAGGAAGACCACAAGACCAGGTCCAGCCTGGGATTTGTTGTCATGATCTCTGGTGGAAAGATGAGCTTCTGCTCTAGATCCACCTGCATCTTCAAGTCACGGGCTGTATCCAGCAGGCTTGATTCTCTCCTTGTAATTGGAAGCTTTGGGAGGCAGTGGTGTTAGTAAAGCCAGTTGTTTGGGGAGATAGGGCATTGGCAACAGTTTTTCTTTGCTCCAGGATAATTGCCAGTTGCCTGAGAACCTGATTGTGTCTCCAGGTACAGAGGCCTTGGTTTTGCAGCCTCTAGGCGTATGCCTTAGAGTTGCTTGTGATTTGTAGAGTGGACATGATGGATCTTCTCCAAACCCCTGCTTTAAGTTCTTGGGAAGGGAAGCACATCATAGGTGGCTCTGATGATGGAGATAATTTTACCTCCTTCCATCTCCCACAGATCCTTCCAGGTGAGCTTGCGGTGCCTTAGGTTTCCCCATGTTGTCCATTGGCCCAGTTTGGCCTGTGAGACTACCCTCACACCTCACATTGCCTCCTCTAGCCTGCAGACCTCAGCAACTACCAGCTTTAGCTGCTGGGCTGATGTTGACCAAAGACCAAAAGACCAAAAGCACCTCTCCCATGCTGCACCTGACCTACAATGTCTCTGTGCCTAAGGGCAGATTTTACTTGCTCTACAGCTTCAGACAGGGTCCACTTTCTCCCAGTTATCAAACTGGGAGCAGTTGCTCGTATCCCAACGTCTTGTGACTTCCAGGGTCGTGTCCAGCCTCACAATGGTGCACTTGTATTTGTCAGTGAGGCTGAGACAGGCAGTACCAGTGCACCATTCCCATAAAAGCGATATTGCTGAGGCAACGCAGAAGTCCAAGCCATTTTTTATGTAGGAGATGATTGTTCTCTCCAGCTTCTTGAATTTGGTGATGGGAATCTCATAGACTGTCAGAGGCCACATCAGATGGGGAAGCAGTCCAAACTGCAGGCACAACAGTTCGAGCTTGCCAGGGAGTAAGGTCTTGGCTATGCTGACCAGTCATTTTATGGTTTCTTCACTAATTTGGATGCTCTGCACTGTGTCCTTGAGGCTTGCATGGTACCACCATCCCAGGCTCTTGACAAAATGTATTTAAAAAAATAGGAGAGCAATACAGTGACACACTCTGAAACAGTTACACTGCAGTCTAACCTTACATTTGTTGGAGGGTGTTCTTACATAAAAAATAGTTGGGCGTTCATTGTCTTATCTTTTGCACACATGCTAGAAAGTTGCTGAGTCATTGGTGTGAATTCACAAAAAATGGATTGCGGCCGATAATAACAGCAAAAATCCTGTATCAATTGCACCACTGCAGCGTCTTATCGTCCGATTAACAAAATATATTCCATATTGATATGGCAGCTCAAACACTCCCATAAAGTTTTGCTGCTGAGTGCAATTTGCCCTTGTTTTATAAAACATGTTTATTCTTACTGTTAAATAAAAGTATTTTTTATAAACAAAGATATGTGTCGATGACGCTGTTCAACATTCCTTCAAAACACAAGAACAATGCAGAGATTGCCCCCATTCAGCAGGGTGTCACGTCCCCATTTATCAGGGTGTCAAGTGGCCATGTTACAAGTAGCCATGCGGCTTTGGTCCTCCAAACCATTTGCATTCTGGGAGCTGGCTGGATAGGTATATATTATGTTCGGTTTAGAAACTATTGTGCATGATCTCCAGGTGCCTTGCAAAGACATTTCACTGCATATATGTATGTGACAAATAAACCTCTTGAATCTTGCATGAAGCCAAGTGTGCCAGTTGGGAGGGGGTTGGTGCTGGGGCCGCCCGTCGAACCATTGCTGGCTCCAGGGTACGTCGGGCAGCCCTTCTGTGTCCCTTCCCTGAGCTGGAGAGTCCCAGCCAGTGTGGCAGATTCGCCGCCGTAGTGGCGTTTTCAGGGACCTCCGGCGTAGAGACACAGACAACGGCGGGGTTGATAACACCAGTTTATTTTAGAGATGAGGCTAGGTGGAATTACACATTAACATACTGTACATGCAAGTTATTGGATTAAATTAAACTGGCTATTTAGAAATGCATGGCTATGAACACCATACTTTTTTTTTTGTTCCACCTCCCCCTCGCTAGATTTGTCAACATAATATTTATATACATATATATAAATATATAAATATATATATATATATATATATATATATATATATATATATATATATATATATATATAAATCTTCGTATTCCCTAAAATGGTGACCGGGGCTTTTATTTACTTCAACTGCAGAGGGCACCGGGCCTTTATTGGAAGCAGGCTAATAGTAGAGGCAGGCTTTTATATCTAATTCAGGGCCAGCAGCCCAGTGTTTTATCTTATTTTGCTTTAATTTTAAATATTTCTTATAAATATTTCTTCTATTTTTCTTATTATTATCTTGGTTCAGCACTTTTGGACTGTTGTTCTTAACTGTACCTCTAATATGTTTCATTCTCATTGCTGTGGCTGCTATGACACCTGAATTTCCCCAAGAGGATTAATAAATGTTTATCTCATCTCAATTCCCTCTGTTTATTTAGTATGAAGCCTCCAATTGTTTTCTGATCTGCTCCTGTTTGCCTTGTTACATTTTTGTTAGTGCCTTATACTGTTAATAGGTTACAAACTCAACACTTCCTATATCCCTTTTAAATTAAAACCATACAGTAGGACACACAGTATGCAACAAAAGCCAGACGGATTAAAGGACTTAAAGCAAAGTGGATCAGAATGAAAGAATCAAGGTTTCTGCCAAGTATCCATACTATATATATACTTTAGATTTTATAATAGAAAATTTAGATTATAGTTTTATTGATTTGTTTCCACAATCTTTTCAGCCTTTAAGCCGTTTATCAGCCCCACCAACGCTTCCCGGTCCAAGCAGAAGTCCGATGGGGCTTAGCGCACTTCCCTGCGCGAACCCCTGCGCGAAGAGCACTTTGCTGCCATGGGTTTGTTCCGATAAGTGAAGTTAATACGTTTATTTCTAAGAGCCGTTCAGATGAACCGGGTAGCCGAGCCACTGCCAGAGCCTGCAGCATCCCCGCACACCTTACACCTCCACCCGGCTGAATCAGTGATAAAACCACATTACAAGGACAGTAATACAGATACTATCAATAGTATTAATAATATTCATCCAAACCGGGCTGAAAGAGCAGCGGGAGAGGAGGCTCAGAGGCCATTGGACTCCGTCGCATCATTCCGGCGGAACATGAAGGATCGCATCAAGCGATCAGTTCCTCACTCACCTTGTACAAATTACAACAGATTATATAATCACCAGGAGTTTATCCATCCTTTGTTTTCCCCGGTCAGAAAACTAAACTAAAATATGAGACAGGAGAAACTATTCGTTATTGTTTGGGAAATAATTCCCGGAATTTTGAAGCCTCAAACTATCTGGAACACTAACTTCAGCATAACACACAAACACAGTCTTGTTTGAACAACGCTGTCACAAGACCTTGTGGTTGAACTTTTATCCAAATCAATCCACATGCGGAGCAGATATTAGTGAAAAACTGATCAAAGTTTTAGTGATTACACAGACGAGCCAGTGCATCTGACGCCGAAATTCTACCACACAATGTTCCAGGAAGAGATTATTGCAATAACAGAATTGCCGACAAGACAAATCATGTTTCATACAACATTCCAAATAACGTACGCAGATCCCTTTACTGGCTTTATTGGTGTAGATTACTCTGACTCTGCTTTGTATAATATAGCTATGCAAATTGATAGAGCACTTAAGAAAAAATGTTAATGTTTATGTTAATGTTAAAAACTGTTTAATAATGATGATACATGTTTATTAACTATCTTGGGTAATACATGTACAATTATCAAAAAGGGGTCGTGGTATGCAGTTGTTGATTCACACGCAAGGATCATAATAGGTCTGAATGAATATGACTAGTTCTGTAGCTTAAAAAAACAACATTGGATCCGCCTGTAATTCATTCTGCCGAATTGAGTATTTGAAATCACCAGTATACACACCGATATTATTGACACACAACAATAAAATTGCGAAACACCCACTCGCAAAAAGATATTGGTCTAAAGAGCAACAGGTAAAACCCCCATCCCCACACACACACATGAGAGGAGCCGTTGTCATCACATGCTGTCCACCTGCTCCTGGGCTTGTTCGATCTCACACCCCCTTTCTACAATAAACTTGTGTGTCTGAAACCCCGTCGGCTGTGTCTCTGTGCCGGAGGGCCCAGAACACGTCATTTGAGTGGCGTGTAGCAGGCGGAACGGCCACAACTTACTTTCAATTCCTACCTTTGACAATATATCAAACAAAATAAACTTGGCTTAAAATGTAACATTTCACATGAAAAAGAAAATATAAAATACAGAAAGCTTTAACAAAGCGCTATTAAAGCTAGCTATTAAACAAATTTCATACAATTTGTCTATATTTCATTTTTTTTATTTTCATAAGATTGCCATTTTATCGTAAATATTTATTGTTTATTTGAAATGTGTTTATAATACTGTGATATTTTTTTTATTTTGTCCAGCTGTATTGGACAACTGTTTAATAAAACAATTTTCTGACTTGTTTTGTCATTTGTTGTGCTAATTTACTAATTAATCTGCTCAATTTCAAAACATGAATTTTTATATATATGAATTTATATTTGGAACAATTATTTAGAACTGCCCTGTCTCACACATACACATATGTCAAAATTAGAAATTAGATCAATGTTGGACGTCTGCTAGAACTTGAACTGCTCCATACTTAATGCCATGAAAGATAGATGCATGATGTCACATCGACGTAACCACATTATGTTTACATGTCCAGGTCAGTCACAAAATTAAAAAATATATATTCTATGGACATAACTACATGACATAACTCCACAATGTTTGATATTTGATGACGTTAAGTATATTGTGATGCATTTCACATAACACAAAGAAAACTGTAATACTTATCTAAAACAAATAAGCTGGACCCCATGTATTTCTGCCTGCAGCTATATTTATTATTATTATTATTATTATTATTATTATTATTATTATTATTATCATTATTATTATTATTACACACAAGTGTAACTGTATGTTTAATAAATTGTGCTGCATTTCACATGACACAAATAACTGTAATACACGTACCTTTCAAGAATAAGCTGGACCCTGTGTATTGCCACCTGCAGCTATATTTATTAATATTATTATTATAGGGAAATACTAATTTTAAGTATATTATTAGTGTCTGTTGATCCCTGTTGCTCTTTCGAAGAACAACTAATGGCCGCAGTAAACCAATTTTGAGTGACGACCGAAGCAGGCCGCGGATAAAGCCTTGGGCTACCTATTTGTTTTCCCTTAATAGTTATGCATGGTGTCATCCTAAGGTCTGGAGCCCCAACACCTAGCCCAAACATGTGCAAATGCAAACCGACTGACGAAAAATTTCACATTCCAATGGAGCAATCAACCCTATTTCACAAAAGACCCTTTCCCACTTGCTCTGAAAGCAGTAAATCCACTGGCAATGTTCTGTACTGGCGTCATGTAGGAAAGGAATCTGGTGTTGTAAAAGTCGCTCCGAAAATTTCCCCACTGTGACCTTGTATAATTTCTGGGAAAAAGTTGGTATGGCTGTGAATGGAAGTCTTTGTGAATGGAAGCAGTAAGATTGCCGTAAAGAAGGGGTGAAGCAGAATCCAAATAAAGGACAAATAGTGGGTTTTACAAATATTTATTCCATACAAATATATTTTTGAAATTGTTTTCGGGACTAAAAAAAAAGTCTCCAATCCAATCCGAACCGTGGAGCTGCAAAGACAAGAAACTGAAACATGTCTAGTCTCTACAGAGACAGGGGTTTTTATTTTCAAATTGTATTATTTTTCTTCTTAAAAATGCCACTAAGATCCTTGACATGTCTTTTACAGTTAGGGGTGCAGTGCATTGACCTTGGGCACAAGTGCTTTGCCCACTGGCTGCATCGCAGCGCAGTGCCTGGGAGGGAGCAAGCGGACAGGGAGAGGTAGAATGGGTGGAGAATGTTCCTTCTCCGGAGACAGAGAATGTAGTACAGGTTGAATATTATCACACTGATTTAAAAACTTTGTGTTAAGGTTATTACGGACGAAAAAACGTTTCTGTTGCCTTGTCTGGCACGAGCATTACATACTGTATCCGTAACAGCCATCTCATGTTGGAACAGACTTTTCTCTACAGAACCTTTCCGTAAAGGAGGCCAGTGTGGGAATGACTACCTCCTACCTTTGCCGGATATTTTTTATCCAGCAATGTTATGGATTCTATGTGGAAAAGGGGTTTGAGAGAGGTGAACCATCCCCCAATGGAATTCAATGGCCTCTGTAGAGGAGGAACCAGTTAACCGTCATACAGGACTTCTTAAAAAATGACTCCGGGGATTGGAACATTCCACCATGGGGAAAACGTCCTCTGTCATTTCCATCGGATTGGAGGGAACCATTGGAAACTAACCATTGACGTTTTCTGCGCTTTTCACTCCGTGTCCTTGTTGGGGTTCTGTGGAGAAGTTGAAACGGGGCTGGGAGGCGATAGATTAGGTGAACTGGATGCACAGGCCAGAGAGGTTCCTTCACCTTAAGAAGATTTGGGGCTGTAGGGCGTCGGGGGGCCCACTGCCTGAGCGTGTTGCGAAGCCAGGGCTGGAGTTGGGTTTGCGTTAAGCTAATTGGTCAATATGGGAGGACCAGTGTTATTTCACGGTAAGGGGACGTGGCGATTGCGAACGCTCGTGTAGTGAATGCTGACAGACTGTGGGAACGAGACTGAGAATGGTGATGAGATGAGATATATATAGGATATATGTGTCTAGCGCATTTCTTAAATTGCCAGGAGCAGCCAAATAAGTTGAAAAAAACCTTTCATGAAGGAAAATGAGATTTTTCCAGATTCGTGTTCCTTTGTGGGGTTTTTTTTATCGCCGCTGGGACGCCGCGGTATTGCACAATGCAGACTGGTTGGAGATGGGGTCGTAAGTCCGAACGGTTGTTAAACAGGTAGGTCGTTAAGTGAGGAGTACCTGAATATAATAACAAACGATCTTCCCGATCTATGCTTTTCTCACGATCCACCTGATCGATACTTTCCATGATCCTTCCTACCCAACAGATGCTGTTAGTCTCAGTATGTTCTCACCTTGTTTTATTCGGGATATCGTATTTTCTCTGCCAGACCCGCTGCCACAACCAGGCGAGTCCGTCTCGTCGATAAACTTTCTTTTTTGTCCAGTTCGGTCAACGGATGTCTTATGGTCGGTACCTGACCGCCACTGTGCACACAACCTGAAGACAAAAAGGTCAGACAAAGTCAAATTTGAGATGCCATCCTCTTCACCAGATTGTCGAGGAAATTCCACTGCGTGGTCAGCAGTGGCGTCGTTAAAGGTGGGCATATGGGTTTATGTTTTATGAATAGCTCCCAGGCACCCAAATGTTTTAATTTTAGATGGAAGTTATTTTGATTTATTCAGTTTTCTTATGGAATGAAACAAGCACCGTGCGTAATGAAGACACTTTCTCTACTGCCCCCCACGCCCCCTTCTGTTGACTCGAATAAAATATACTTTGCAAAATAGGAAAGCAATACAGGGATACATTCTGAAACAATGGCACTGGAGTCTCTCTGTAAATTTGTCGCAGAGAGTTATTTTACAAAAAAATAGTTGGCCGTTTGTTCTTTTATTTTTGGCACACATGCTAGAAAGTTGCGAGTCATTGTCTCATCTTCTGCGTCATCGTGTGAATATGCTATTATTTCCTGTTTGTCCGTTAGCGTAATTTTGTTGTTTCTTATCCCCTCTTATCCTTAAATACAAACTCCAAAACATTGTTTAAATGAGCACAACATGAAAATATAAAAAGAAAAAAAGGAGCTATAGAAGGAGTTATATGAAAATCACCAGTTATATGACAATAAAATAGAGGAAAACTATGATTCAGTGGTTATAAAACATACGTATCCATTACTGATTTATTTTTCTAGCACAGCAAGTGGAAGAAATCAAAGGAGGAAGTGTGGAGTGGATCCAAACGCATTGGCTAGCTCGAGGAATGAAACATGCAGATCTCTTCCTTCCTTCTTTGCAGCTTGAATCTGGTGCGTTATCATGCTTGTGTGTTCCAGGCATCCTGGGCAGCCTGGTATACGGGCATTCTGCGCTGACGTGTCAAATCTGGTTGTTCTGTTTCAGGTCAGTTGTCATCCTTTGAGCAATGATGCTGAAGAACATCTTTACTTCAACATTTAAGAGATTGATTTGTCGTAATTGGTCGATGTTTGAGGCATGCCTTTACGAGGGATTAACAGGGACCCCCCTGTTCTTCGCCATACTTTTGGGATAGCTTGTTTCTTCCATGCCACTTTCATTTGCTTCCAGAGGAATCTCATGACATCTGGAGCATTATTATACAACCTGTATGGAACTCAGTTTGATCCTGGGCCGAAGCTGACCTGGCCTTCCTCACAGCTTTCTGGACGTCACTCCATCTTGGAGGGCTGTCATCCAGCTGGTGTTCTGGTTGAGGGATGGGTGGCATATCTGGAGGTATGACTCTCTGTTCCTGTTTCTGATCATCGGACCATATTCCTCCCAGTCCAGGAGATACTGGTACCCATGGCCTAGGTGGCACAGTCCAACAGCTGCCAGACCATGTATGCCAGGTGGTCATCAATGAATCTGGTGGGTGGAGGGGGAACCGCTGGAGGGCATAATGGACGGACGTACACTGGTATTATATGGGAGACATGAAATGTGTGGAGGCAGTTTGAGCCTGACGACAGCGGGGTTGATAATGGAGTGGATTTCATAGGGTCCAATATAACGGGGTGCCAGTTTCTTAGAGTCTGACTTTAATGGTAATTAGAGGATAGCCACATCTTTTAATCTGGTTGGTAGTTGGGGGCAGGTGGCCTACAGTGGTCAGCAAGGCATCAGTTGCGATCAGCGGAGTGGAGTAGAGCGGAGAGGATATCCCCCCACACCTTGTGGCAACGACAAAGGTGGACTTGGACTGATGGGACGAAGATTTCCTCCGGAGCTGGGAACAGAGGTGGTAGGAAACCTATGACAAGATTCGAAGGATGACATACCTGTGGCTGCGCTAGGCAGTGAGTTGTGGGCAAACTCGATCCACGGCAGGTGAGTGCTCAAGGAGGAGGGGTTTTGGAATGCCATGCAAGTAAGTGCTGCTCCCAGGTCCTGGTTGGCTCACTCCGTCTCACCATTAGTCCGAAGTTAATACCCAGAGTTTTTGAAGAAAATACTCTCCGTAGCTCCAAGGGCTTGACAGAATGCTTTCCAGAATTGTGATATTAACCGGGGCCCACGGTCGGACACAATGTCTATGGGGATTCCATGGAGGCACAAGACATGGTTCACGTGGAGGTCGGCTGTTTCTGACACTGTGGAGCGCTTAGGGAGGGCCACAAAGTCTACAGCTTTGGAAAACGTATCACTATGGTGAGCGCAACAGTGTTGCCTCGCGAAGGTGGGAGACCACAGACAAAATCGAGGCCTATGTGGGACCACGGGCAACCGGGGACTGGCAAGGGGTGGAGTAGGCCAGCAGGAAGGTGGCCTTTTCATGGGCACCTACAGAGCAGGCGGCCATGATGGCACGGGTATCGGCGTCAATGGCAGGCCACCGGAAATTCTGCTTTAAAAGAGACAGGGTGTGGCTGGCACGGAGATGGCAGGAAAACCGGGAGGAATGCGCCCACTGGAGGACCTGGGAGGGAATGCCGGCAAAGAAACAGTTAGCTGGACCATTACTTGGATGCCTTGGTCTCGTTGACCACCAACTCAGGTCAACCCAGGTCAATGCTGGGACACAGGACAATGGAAGTATGGTGTCTGGGATGGTGGGAGTCGCTTCTACAGCTAACTGGTGAGAGAGGGCGTCTGGCTTGAGGTGAAAGTAAAGCAACCAAAGAACAAGGCCCAGCAAGCCTGACAGCAGTTGGGGCATTTAACAGATTGAATATATGCCAGGTTTTTATGGTCTGTCCACACAATGAACAGATGTTCGCTCCTTTAAGCCAATGCCTCCATTCCTCCAGGCCCAGTTTAACAGCCAGCAGTTCCCGGTTCCTGACACCATAATTCTGCTCGGCAGGGGACAAACAACTAGAAAAGACACAGTGACAAAGCTTCTGGTCCCCGGGCTCGAGCACTAGGCGAGAACCAGCCCAATCCAGGAGTTAGAGGCATCGACCTCCACAATGAACTGTTGCAAAGGGTCAGGGTGATTGAAGATGAGTGCGGACGTGAACCGTCTATTAAGCTGCGCAAAGGCCGCATCAGCCTCGAGGGAGCAATGGGGCACATTTTGCGCACCTGTTTCCCCCCGATAGCGTGCCAGAACAGTGTGTTTTTATTTTAATTTACGTCTCTCAATGGAACGAAACGAGTGCGTAATGGGGACAATTTCTTGAGTCCTTTGCCCCCACGCCTATAGCGATTATTTTAACCCTCCTTGCTGCCCCCGGCTGAGACCCGGTGCTCCGGGCCACGGTGCGCTGTGCATGGCGTGTGCTGCTGGCAGAGCTCAGAACACCTGTAGAGCCTGGACAGCGCCTCTTTTAGAATATTGCGTCTGTTTCTTTTGTTTGTTTTGTTTGCCTGTTTTCAAATTTAATAAACATAAAGCTGTCCCTGAGCATACGGTGTATGTGGATGTGTGCGCGCAAATTTTTTTTGAAAAAATAATAAATATCTGCTGAAACACTGCATATTTTTCGAATGTTAATTTTCAGATTCAAACAATTACAACGTAAGTCAAATAGTTAAATAAAGTAGTAGGTGGAAAAACTTCTACCCCTTCGTTTGGTAAAAATTTACAAGCCCAGGTGTCCCCCACCACCTAAAAGCATCACTTATATTCAAATTAAAGCCTTGCAAAGTTTAGAAGACACTAAGTGCTGCCATCTTGTAAGTGAGTGCTCAAAGTTTTGAGTTAATGTGATGACGTCAAGTGACATGGACACGCTTGTTCAATCTCCAAAGCACATACGTAAGAATCGTATCTCCATTCATAATGTACATCTACGCAGAAAGGCAGTGTAGCCCCATGCTTTTCCACGTAGATGTCTAACAGACTGCACATGTGCCCTGTGACACTGTGCCAGTCCCACTATTGGACAGGCCCAGCAAATTATGCGCATCAGAGGGTATTTATTAGTGGGTATACACAATGCCAACTGAAAAAGAAGTAGGTATACACTGTATACCTGTGTATACCCTGTATTACACCACTGTCTATAATACAGTATAAAGTACTACTGTGCCACTATAGTCATAATTATACCCTTATACCATTATACCCTTTTCCCACTGCACCAAAAACCCAGTAACACCCACTAACATCTGGCATTCGTCATCCGTGGGAAAAGAAGGACCCTGATTTCAGTCCCGGGTCAAATGACCCTGCAATAGACACAGGTATTTATCTGATCGGTGAACCCCCACGCTCCCAGCCGGGCTACGAGCCACTCCAGCACTGCCCCAAGATGGTCTGCGAACCGGAGGAGTGTCTGCAAAGCAGAGGAGCGTCTCCAACCCGAGGAGCGTCTCCGAACAGGAAAAGAATCTCCGAACCGGAGGAGCATTTGCAAACCGGAGGAGCCTTTCCGAACCCTAGGCGCATCTCCCAACAGGAAAAGCATCTCCGAACCGGACGAGCAAGCGATCTGATTCTTTTGAACAGCTCAAACTACTTTTTATTTTTCCCAAGTTTTACAGCTTTATGTTGGTGTTTGTTCATAAGTTGCTGTCTCCTCTCCTCTTTTATTCCCAATCACATTGAAACCATGACACAGCCCTTTTCCGACGTGTTCCTGACGTCAAACGTGACACAACAGAAAAAACGGCATTGCCCAAAAATGTACCTCCTGATTTTGGTGTAAAAACGGTAAAAGTCATCAAATCATAATAATTTACAAGGATACATGAATATAAATCCTTATAGAAAGTGAAGTAACATTAACTAACGATGTTGGAATTCTAACTTTGTTAGAATGTAGTAAAATATAAAAGTACAAAGTTTAGATCTATGCTTTGAAATGTATTGGAGTGAACTTTAGTCTCGAGGAACGATTCCATGCAAACTTTCTTTGAGTTACTCCCCCCTTAAGAAATTTGCAATATTCAGATGTGAGGAAGGATAAAGCATTGGCAGTTCCGAAGCTCGATGTTCACTATTACTATCTAAATAATGGTGCAGTAACCAACACTAGGGATTGGTGCGAAGTGTTGATCACTGGTTGCAGGATTTGGGGAAAAGTGTCTCACTCCAGTGTAGCATGAAATACCATCTTCCTGTGAAATCAATTAAATGTAATCTTCGCCATATTGTGGTACACAAGTTCTCAGTTTAAGATATTCTTAATTTCATATAAACATTTTAATAACATACATTATTATTTTATTATACATATTCATTTCATGATTTTATTATATTTGAATACAATTCGAATATTTTTTATTTATGTCTTATGTATTTTATTTCATGTTTTATGTGTATCATGTTATGTAAATATTTTTCTATAAATTTTGCTCTTGTTCTTTTTGTTCTATTTTGTTCTTGCTTTTCTTTTGGTCCTGTACTAAGAGTATTGAGAGTGGTGTTACTGGTGTTAGCATATTTGGATAATAAAGCCTGATTATGATGAATGAATCTTTGAAAAATGTTAACAAAAAATATATATATACATGTTTAAAATTATTTTTGAATTGAAGAAAGAGAGTTTTAGTCTGAAATTATGCATTACGCTACAGCCTAGTTCAAGGTGCCGAACCTCAGTAGATTTCTTTTATTTCTTTTACATGAAACTTTGAATATAGCAGATATTGTGATATTATATTGATACTGTGCAAATTCCCTGTGATGATAGCGATAATACATTCTTTCATACCCCTACTGGCTTCCTGTAATCTCAAAGGAATGAGCATGTACAGTATAGTGATGGAGCTTTAGAACTTAACAGGGGACTCTCTTTGATCTTTAATAAGTTTTGTGCTCACAAAGCCGACGTGCTTGCACTATTTTTCGAAGCTTGTTTTGTACGGCATGGTCACGGTTGTTCATTGACGATCATGTTGTAAACGTCTTTATCTGTATTTCCCGCAGCACACCTTGTTATGTTGAAATTTGAGGCGACGGCTTTATTTCAAGACAATGCAGATTCTAGTGATGGGACTGTGTTATTTATAACAAGAAAATGTGCCTCTCGTCGAATTGGCTATTGGATTAATTAAGCTTACTAGATTGTTCAAAATTTTGAGAACGCGTAGGACCAATTCACTTAAAATTAATTTCAAAACTTATTTTCATGAGCGACATTGTTGTGTTTACTGCCGTGCCAACTGAATGGGATTAAAATCGAATCGGAGCCTAATAATTAACAAACAAATTGATTCTGGAGATAATCACTCCATAGTCTAGCCCCATGGTGACCTCTCCAGGAAGGTCCCTGCGAGAGGGATAACACCAGCAAGATAGACTAATCCGCGCAGGGCAGCTCTTTCTCAGCACGGCAGACAGTTTGAAAAAAAATAAAAAATAAAAAAAAATTATAAATAAATAAATAAAATAAACCAAGGATCAATCCAACAACGTTGCTCCTGTGCAGCCACACCAGCCATCTCATGTGGAATTGATGATCAGCCAGGGAGAAAAAAAGTGAGTTCGATAACGAGAGTCAGAAGAGTCACTTCAGCTCGAAGTTGTGAATGGAATCCTTACAAGAATTCATTGAATTATGTCAATATTATTTATTTCGGAACAATGCAGAGTGTTAATCGAAAAATAGTTCTGAGAATAAAGTCAGAATTCCGAGATTAAAGTCTGAATTCTCTGAATTGTGATTTTATTTTTAAAATAAAGAAGCAGAGGCAATCTCCTGAACCGGTTTGCGAAACGACTAATGAACAGAAAATAATAAGAGGATTAAATTAATGTAAAAAAGATGGTGAAGGCATTTGGCATAATTCATATTGAATGTGACTGAATGATATGGAAGAGGATTAGGGGCAAGTGAAAAAAAAGCTGTATTGGCCAGTGGGGGGAAAAAAATGCAGTTCTGAAAATGAAGTCAGAATCTGGAGAATAAAGTCAGAATTTCACTGTCTCCTTGTGTTTACTTCAAAATGGAAAAGTACTTTGTGTCACAGCTAACGCTTAGTGCTATCTGTTCACACAAACCCATCAAACAACCTTAAGCTAATACTCAATACTGATTGTGAGCCCTTTCATAGACACTTTCATGAGTCGCTGTTTGGGCAATTCATTCGAAAACTATGTTGTTCGTATTTTAGAAGCAAAATATGTGTAGCTACTGCTTGTGCATACATGACTGTGTGCACCAAAGGTGGATAGAGTTCCCCAAAATAATGTACTGTTTAAAAATTGTTGTTTAAAAATATAGTTTTCTACCAAATACCTTGAGGAAGAGTAAGAAAGTGCTGTGTCCGACAGTAAGTGACCGACTACTATTTTTCAGATTCTAATCTTGGGGCACGCACAACCAATTCAGAGTTCACAGAAGTTGCTTTGTGAGTGGCCCCTGACGACTGAGTCGTTTCAAGGATTTGTTCGCTACAAACAAATCATTTGCAAGACTTTCATCACGAACAAGAAACAGGAAAGTTCTGCTCCTTGACGGTCAGGCGCAGGGACAGTAGATGTAGACGATATTTTGTGGCCCCCTACTTGACATCAAAGTTTAGTGTTAGTGCGGCCTGCACGTTTTTCTCACATGCACCTTTTTGCCGGGTCATTGCCCTGGGCATTTTATATATTTTTTTATCACGTATGGGCTACCGTAGCTCAGGCTCGTGACAGCTTCCGGTGGTGTTCGTTGACAAGTTAGCAACGTTAGTCACGTGGTTGAAAAGTGATTCCGGAGTGACACCAAGTGGAAGGAAAATATATCCTGCCACCCAGTGCAAGGTACAGAGGACTTAGGAAATGGGCGGACTCAACAAGAGTAATCAGTGACCTCATAAAGACAGCCGAGTGTTGCAATAGGAAAGGAAAAAGAATTACATGGATGGCAAATAGCATGAGATGGGAGGCAAGAACAAAAGCCAAATGGTGGTTAGAACCTGAATATTATAAAGAAGAAGTTATAGATTATTATTACAAGAGAAATAAAAAGAAGGAAAAGGGAAAGATGTGTGCGATCGCAAAAGAAAACAAGTTTACCAAGAACAATTTAATCAAAGAGAGCAAGAAATTCAAAGATATAAAACATGAGACAATGCACTTGATGTTAAGAATTAAGACAGGTGCAGTAACATGGACATATGTGTGTGAAAAGCTCTTCACCACCATGAACTTTAATAAGTCAAAGTACAGGTCCAAATTTACTGATGAGCATCTTCAAGCCGTACTGAGGCTCTCAACCGCTTCCTCCCTCAAGCCAAATGTGGCTCAGCTGTGGAAGAGGAAGCGCTGCCAGGTTCTGAACTGTTATTAATAAAGATTGAGAAGATTGGATCAGTTGTACTTTTTTTGGAATCCTTGAAACCCTTTTTTTGTGCGGCCCAGCCTCACCCAGACTCTACCTCCAGCGGCCCCCAGGTAAGTTGAGTTTGAGACCCCTGATGTAGACACTCGTAGATGCACTGTCTATGAGTCCGTTTTCATAAAATTGGTTGTTTTGTTGACTTTTCAGTGTCTCCAGTTTGATTTGTTTTTAGATACAACATGAACCGGTAACGTACTCCTATGTATACAGGTTGTGGTATACCTGCTCTTTGTTGTGTACAGAAAATTAGATACAAGGCAAAGGGTCGCTGTAGTATTTTCCCCTCTCTCTCTCTCTCTCTCTCTCTCTCTCGCTCTCTGTCTCTCTCTCTCTCTCTCTCTCTCTCTCTCTCTCTCTCTCTCTCTCTCTCGCTCTCTGTCTCTCTCTCTGTCTCTCTCTCTCTCTCTCTCTCTCTCTCTCTCTCTCTCTCTCTCTCTCTCGCTCTCTCTCTCTCTCTCTCTCTCTCTCTCTCTCTCTCTCTCTCTCTCTCTCGCTCTCTCTGTCTCTCTCTCTCTTGCCATACAAGTTGAAAAAGAAACAGAAAATCACTTAACCACAAATTGAACCTGAGCTTTAATAATTACTTGTTGTTGTCAGCAGCACCGTGAGCCTGGACTTGCGGGAAGCTCCGCGGCTGGACAGAGTGACTTCTGAATGCAGCGTTGCCGGCAACACTGAAGATTCCGGAGTTTTCTTTTCAAATTCCCTAAACGCTGTTGTTCGTAATTCGCAGTTTGCAGTTTCCTGGGTTGCTTTGTTGATGATGAATGGAAGTCTAATTTTGGAGGACTCATTTTGTCGACGTCTCCTTGTGTTTACCGCTAAATGGAAAAGTGTTTTGTGTCATCTCAAACCTTAGTGCTATCTGTTCCCACAAACCCATCAAAACAACCGCCGCTTGTGTTCAATGCTGATCGTTAGTCATTTTAAGTGTAATCAGTGTTTTTAAAAAGAAAAATAACCAAAAGTCAAAGTCGGAAGAATACACATGAGACGTGAGTCGCTGTTTTTGCAATTAAGTGAAACTATATGAATTGAAAACTGTTTACATAAATATATAGAAAACAATATGTTTTTGTAGCAAATTATTTGTAGCTATGTGCATACATGGTTGTGTGCACCAGAGGTGGGAAGAGTCCTCCAATATAATGTGCTGATACTTTAAAAAGTTGTTTTTCCAATACCTTGAGGAAGAGAAAGAAAGTGCTGTCTGCGACATTAACTTGGTTTGCGTCACACTAAGTAGCTGACCGACTTCTATTTTTCCTATTCCTATAATAGGGCACGCACAGCCAATTTCAAACTTAAAGGAAGTTGTTTAAAGTCATCGATTGTGTTTTTAAAGGCAGGGGCCAAAAGGGGAAATGTAGACAGAAGCGAGGAGCAGGTGCTTACATTCTTCAGTAAAAGTTCTATCCTGAAGGCAGAGAAAGAAATTACTTGGACAAATAGCTTCACTCAATTAAAAGTTCAAAGTATTCTTCATTATATCCAAGGACCTAGAGTAGTTCCAACATTGGAGATTTTTTTGTGCCTATTTTCCTTGTTGTTGAGGAAAAAAGGCAAAAAGAAGGAAAATAGATGGACACAGACACAGAAGTTAATTTCTGGTCACTGAGACAAAATCTCAAATAAACTGCTGTAGATCGTGAGTGTATTACCGGAAGTGTTTGCCCTCGACACGACAGCTGCAGCATTGTGCATTCAACATAACTTGCACACGGTGAAGTATAACCCAAAAAAAATGTACGGTTCAGTGCTGTACCATTCATACTTGGTTAGGTGGAGTTATGTGAAATGCGATGGCGAAAGCAAGTTCGGGATGAAAGATGTATTTTTCTAGCGCAAGCCCAATTCCTCAGCCTGGGCCCGGGTTCTGTGCTGGCGGCTGCGTCTTGTGCCTGCACCCGGGTGTTGGTTGTATGTATGTGCCTCTGGGGTGCGGGGTCTCCTCGTGCTCCCTGGGACTGGGTCATGCTCCTCGGGGCTGGGTGTGGGGGTTGCTCCACGGCCCTCTGGCTTCTCTGGGGTCCTGGGGGTCTTCTGTGGCCGCAGGGCAGGGTACCCGGGGATTTCCTTTAGCTGAGGGGTGTTCAGGGGGCTGTGGAGTTTGGGGGGGCTTCGGGGCCCCTTCCGCTGCTTGGAGGCGTTGCAACATAATACCAACCTACTACACCAGTACCAATGGGGATAAGTCATGTACACTCACTGGTGGACATTATACACACACAGACACACACACACACACACACACACACACACACACACACCTGTCTCAAGTGCACCCCAGCACCCTCCTGGTTGCATTTCTCTCCTTGCCTCCCTCATTTGCTGCCATAGCTATGACAGGAAGAGGCCATGTGACCAGTTTCCCTGGACCTAATTCACTGTTTTTCAATACATGTTGTCGTCCAATGTTCATGATTTTGTGTAAATGTTGTTTGTTTCTATATTTATTTGTCTCACCGTGGTGATTCTCCCCTCTTGGAGTAGTGATCAGTTGTGTATAGACCCAAACATGATAAATAGTTCTCCAAAGGGGGGTTGGTGGTGGTTCTCCATAACCAAAAACTGCTCTTGTCAATTTACAGGTCGTCCACAGGACAGAGTTATTGCAGCAGTTCTTGATGATTTAAGAATGAATAAAGAGTTGCATTGCAGGTTGAGAACTTGAACTCCACTTGCAGACTAACGCTGTCCTGAATGCAATGGCATACAAATACTCTGTGTTGTATGCCCAGCATGCTGACAGCACAGGTTAAAAAAAAAAATATGTATATATATATATATATATATATATATATATATATATATATATAGCACTGCCAACTGCTACAACCACTCCGGACTCCCTGCTCCCCTTAAGGAGGTCTCAGCAGTCACAGCAGTCATGTGTTGCTAAGCCTGCCTTGTGGACATCAGCTTGTAAATAATATTTTTCTTTCTTGATAATTTAATTTTTAACACTTAAAACTGGTGTTCTTATGTTTGAGAAGCAAATAGACTGGAGCTTTTATTTTAAGCTTAGAACTATTTGAAAGATTAGACATTTGTTCTAGCCATTGACCTTGAAGGAGTAATTCATGCAATTGTTGTCACTGGAACTGAGTTCGGAGGGTGAGAAGTACCAAATAATACTGAAACACTTCTTAATGGATATCATAGGTTTAATACAAGCTTGCAGGTTATTCAGTACAGCATGCACTTCACAGTGCATACAGTAGAGAAGAACAATGGTTTGAGGGATGGTCCCTTACTTATATTGCCCACTGACGCAGGTGTGATGACATGTTCATCCTGTTTTCTAATAAAACGTTGTTATTCAGGTTCTGTAGTAGTGCTTCTGTGTTTCATTTAATTTTTTGTCCCCTCTGTTTGCACAAGGCATTTCCTTTTCTTAGTCACCGGGACACTACCTTTTCTGACCTTAGCCGTTGTAATACCGTTTTCACACCTAAATATGCAGGTTTTTTTAAACCCGGGTCAACCAGCTAAAAGTAATTTAGCGATTGACACCTGTGGTGTGGTGTGTGTATGGGATGGTTTGAGCAGCCACACCTCACCTGGAACTAGGTGATTGGGTCAGGGTGGCTGCATACCAGTTGCTCATTGGTTGGGCTAATGAGCAGCAGGTGAAAACCCCCATCCAACACAAACTCTCCGGAGAGGAACCCTGTCATGACATGTTCCATCTGCTACTGGCTAATTCCATCTAGCCTCCTCTCTACAATAAACTGATGTCTACAACCCATTGTTGTCTGTGTCTCTGTGCGGGAGGGCCCTGAAAACATCACTTGGGTAGCGTGTGGTAGGAGGAAATGCCACTGCCAGGAGAAATGACGTTTTTTTCACGTCACGTTCAACGTCACGAACACACCGGGAAAGGGGCGTGTCATGGTTCCAGTGTGATTGGGAATAAAACAGTAGAGAAGACAGCAACTTACAAACAACGATATACAACTGTAAAACTTGAGTACAAATATTTTGAGCCGTTCAAAAGAATCGGTTCGTTCATGAACAACCCAACACTACAGTAGAAGCAGCATTGGTTACCATCAGCATGGAGTATCTATGCTGCACTGGTCCTTTGGTGTTGGGGAGCGGGGTACCGCGGGGAGCATGGTTGGTTCTCTACTGTGCTCCCCACAGTGCGATTTGTGGAAAAACGTCAATAAGAATTTCAACGTGCATGGCATCGTGCAGGTAAAGGAGCCAAATTAAGCAGGTCGACCTGGGTGTCCTATTCACATCAGGGCCGATCAGAGGTGGAGCCGATTAAAATCTGTTTGCTGGGTGATTTAACCCTGGACTGAGACCCCATTTTTTCCTTTCCCACTGATGACAATTACTGGACCTGGAGCTGTTACCGGGTTTTTGGTGCAGCGGAAGTGTGGAACTTATGATCTTCTGAATACTTCCCCCATGACTAGGGATGAAACGGTATACCGTTTTAAGTTATCCCGTCGTATCAAGCAACCACGGTTCTAAACAGTAAACCTTTCCTTGTAATACTGTGGCCACGGTATAAATTTACTTTGCAAAATTGACGATGTAAACTTTAATTCACCCTCACCTTGTGTTGCTGCTGTGCAGTTGCAGACAGCCAAATGTTGTAGTGATCCATCCAATAAGTTATTTCCCCAAGTGCCACATTCCGCCAACTGCTGGTCAACTGCTTACGCTAATAATTTACAACAAAGTGCTGTACGTTACCTGTGGACACACGGGAGCAAATATAAATGAACATGGAGTAACACTGCGCTTGGGGAAATTTCTCATTGGATGGATTATTACAACATTTGGCTGCTTGCTACGGCACAGTGGTAACATAAGGTGAGATGAATTAAAAGTATACATCTTCAATGTTGCAAATAAGTTGGATTTTGATATATATACGTCGACAAGTGCCTTCCCATGCTACGCTGCACCAGTGGCTTTTCCATGTTGTAGCGCGATCGCGACACAAGGTTCTCGCCAAGGACGTGGGACAGGGGGTTTAGCAGGGTTGAAGCTCAGGCACGGTGAGTTTTATTTCACACAGTTTATACACACGCTCCAGTGCAGATCATACAAAAATAATTTTTATGGACGGGCCTTGACTGGGACTCCCTCACAGCGCTCCCGCACCATCCCCGCCATTCCCCTTCTGCAAGACAAGACAGACTAAGGAACCTTCCCAGCTTCTATGATTGGCCAGTCATTCAATTGGGCACAGCTGGCACTGAGGTTGGGAATGCAGTCTACCACGCTCACTTCCCCTCGCTTGACAGGGCCGACGACTCGACGACACCCCCTAGTCTGCCACACACCCCTACCGGCTGACTTAGGCCGGGGAGCCGTCAGGCCAACAAGAACCTCTTTACCTCCTTTTTTGACTTGGGTCTCGGGCTTGCCAGAATCGCAACAGTCTTATCTACTTGGGGCCCCACCAGCCCCCCACCCAAATTGTACCCCAGCTACCGTACCTCCTTCCACCCAACTGCACACTCTTTTGGGTTGGCGGTAAGCCCCGCCCGGCTCAGGCACCCGAGTCCTGCCCCCACCCGCTGCATGTGCCGCCCCAGCTATCGCTATAAATGATTACATTGTCTAAGTAGGCGGCAACATATGCTGTGTGTGGGCGCAGAACCTGGTTTATGAATCTCTGAAAGGTGACTCGGTCCCCGAAAAAGCCAAACGGAATGCGTAACAAATTGGTACAACCCCTGTAGAGTGGAGAAAGACGATCTTTCCCTGGACTCTGGAGACAAGGGAATCTGCCAGTAGCCCTTGGTTAGATCAAGTGTCGTTAAAAATTGAGCCATGCCTAACCGGCTCTACATTGCTGTAAGGCGGCCACGTCTGCCGCCTGGCCCGGCGAGAGATGGTCATCTGTAGGGGCTGGGGTCTCATTGGTAGCTTTTGGAACCTGGGCCCAGCTTGTCTCTCCTGATCACCGAGGTGGTCAGCCAGACGGATGCCCTATCCCTCCATGTCTTTAAGAGGTTGAGGTGATACACCTGAGTTGCCCCACGCCTGTCAGTACGCTCTACCTCACAATCCACCTCCCCGACTCGCCCTGTGACCACAAAGGGCCCTTGCCACCTGGCGAGTAATTTAGAGCTGGATTTTGGGATGAAGACTAGCACCCTGTCTACCGGTGAAAACTGTCTCAGTCACGTCCCCCTGTCATAGAGTGGCCGCTTGCCGTTTCCGGGCCTGGAGCAAATTCTCACGTAACAGGTGGCACAGCGTGTATAGTTTTGCTCGCTGGTCCAGAACATACTGAATTTCATTCTTACTGGTACTGGTGGTGGAACATGTATGTTCCATGTGGAACATACATGTTCCACATGGAAATGACCTGTAACAGCGCTTGTGCAACACTTTTTGCAGAAATATTGTGCAACAACACTGCACTGCACAAAGCGATAGCCACATGCACTGCAGTCTAATGGCCCGTTGAGATGCTCAGTCTTTCTAACAGGACCTCCACTAAGGGAAGGAGTCCCCCAGTGGTCCTAGGGTCGGACGGAGGGGGGGGCCTCCAGTTGGTTCGCAGTCCTCAGCTAGGGTGACGGCCGTCTCCAGGGTGTCCGGCAGATGGCAGCTAACCCAGCTGGCCGCCCGGGCTGGGATGCCCTCCAGGAACCAGTATAGGACCACTGCGTCGATGATATGGTCGGCCGTCCTCTCCCCTGGCTGCAACCATCGTCTGGATGCATCCTTCAGCTGCTGGGCGTAGCCGAAGGGCCAGCCGGCGCTGGTGTAGGACAGGCTGGCCGGCAGGCTGTGGCCCACCTGTTGCGCCTCCCCCGTAAGCAGCAGGAGCAGCCACAGGGCGGTCTCTTCTCCAGACCCCCATCCACCGCCGCCGATAGTTCAGCCGTGGCAAGGAAGGCCTTGGCGTCATCCTTGCTGGTCATCCAGTACAGCGCGACTGGGACTGGAGCATCCAGACACCGCAAGCTGGTGGGTGTTCCTGCAGCAGCTCCCGCAGCGCTTCGCGGTCCGCATCCTGCGTCCGCGCTATTGTATGGTGCGTCTGAGTCTGTTGCTGCAGGAGCATTGTCTGTGCCTCCTGCATCTGGGCCAGGTGGCTGACCAAGTTCTCTAGAGGGGACCGCTCCATCTTTTGAAATCGTCCTTGGAACGATCCTGCTGACTACGCCACTGCAGCGCGATCGCTACACAAGGTTCTTGCCAAGGACTCCCTCACAGCGCTCCCACACCATTCCACTTCTGCAAGACAAGACAGACATATAAGAAACCTTTCCAGCTGCAGTGATTGGCCAGTCATTCAATTGGCCATAGCTGGCACCGAGGCGGGGAGCGTCAGTCTACAACGTTGACTTCCCCTTGCCTCCCAGGGCCCGCTCAACCAGGCCCCCAAGTCTGCCACACATGTGTTTTTATTTTTTAATGTATATTTTTTATTAATTGAATATACAGAAAACAAAGGGGGAAAAATGAAAAACGTGAACTACACGCAGTTAAATATACCGCAGTATTTTGGTAGATACTGTAGCGTACTGTGACTATATTGGTTTCAGCATATACCGCGTTCCAAATTATTATGCAAATGATATTTTTCTCTGATTTTCCAAAGTAGTCGATGCAAATGACAGTCAGTATAATTTTCAAGTCATCAACCGTTAGGGTATAAATCAAATGTTATGAACAAACCCCCCAATTTTTTTTTTTAATAAAAAACTCAAAATGCACTGTTCCATATTATTATGCACAACAGAGTTTCAAAACATTTTATAGGTTGTAAAGAACTGAAAATGGTAATTTGTTGAATGTGTACCATTAGGAGGTCATATTTACTGAAATCAAAAGCTATTTCAATCAAAAACATCTCAACAGGCCAAGTTAACATAGAACCCCTTCCTTGATATCACCTTCACAATTCTTGCATCCATTAAACTTTTTGGAGAGTATCTGCTTGAATTTCTTTGCTGGATGTCAGAGTAGCCTCCCAGAGCTGCTGTTTTGATGCAAGCTGCCTCCCACCCTCATAGATCTTTTGCTTGACGATGCTCCAAAGGTTCTCAATAGGGTTGAGGTCAGGGGAGGATGGGAGCCACACCATGAGTTTCTCTTCTTTTATGCCCATAGCAGCCAATGACACAGAGGTATTCTTTGCAGCATGAGAAGGTGCATTGTCGTGCATGAAGATGATTTTGCTACAGAAGGCACGGTTCTTCTTTTTGTACCATGAAAGAAAGTGGTCAGTCAGAAGCTCTATATACACTTTGCAGAGGTCATTTTCACACCTTCAGGGACCCCAAAGGGCCCTACCAGCTCTCTCCCCATGATTCCGCCCAAAACATGACTCTGCCACCTCCTTGCTGACGTCGCAGCCTTGTTGGGACATGGTGGCCATCCACTAACCATCCACTACTCCATCCAACTGCACCATCCAGGGTTGCATGGCACTCATCAGTAAACAAGACTGTTTGAAAATGGGTCTGCATGTATTTCTGGGCCCACTGCAGCCGTTTCTGCTTGTGAGCATTGGTTTAGGGGGGGCCCAATAGTAGGTTTATGCACAACTGCAAGCCTCTGGAGGATCATACACCTTGAGCTTCGCAGGGCTCCAGAGGCACCAGCAGCTTCAAATACCTGTTTGCTGCTTTGTAATGGCATTTTAGCAGCTGCTCTCCTAATCCCATTAATTTGTCTGGCAGAAACCCTCCTCATTACGCCTTTAACTGCATGAAACCGTCTGTGCTCCGAATCAGCCACAAATCTCTTCACAGTACGATGATCCCGCTTAGGTTTTCGTGAAATATCTAATGTTTTCATACCTTGTCCAAGGCATTGCACTATTTGAGGCTTTTCGGCAGCAGAGAGATCCTTTTTCTTTCCCATATTGCTTGAAACCTGTGGCCTGCTTAATAATGTGGAACGTCTTAATGTCCGTCTTAAGTAGTTTTCCTTGAATTGTGCTCACCTGGCAAACTAATTATCACAGGTGTCTGAGATTGATTTCAGTGATCCAAAGAGCCCTGAGACACAATACCATCCATGAATTTAATTGAAAAACAAAAAATGTAATGTTTATGACACTTAAATCCAATTTGCATAATAATTTGGAACGCAGTGTATGCAGCAGCTATTAAACAGAGCATTTTGTTTTCGTCAGGAATGTGAGTATTAGGTTACTTATTTGATGAGTATACAGAGCAGCAATTGCAGGCGTAGTTAAATGCATACAGTAGCTGTTTCATCACAAATGCATTTCATATAGTGATTATTCTTCCACACATTCATATCTTTGAAACTTGACTTTATTTTGATATTACCGAGACCTCTATCGTCCGATCACATTTTGAACTTGAACTCCTCTACGTGTGTTTTTGTACTTGTATTCTGAGATGGATGTGAAATGGATGTCAACTATGAATCTGCTTTCCACTGTAGGCTCCTAATTGTTATGCGTCACCTTAATGGTATTGTACATGTATACTGTGGCAGACGAGGGGGCGTGGTTTTGGTCTGCAGGTGATGGCACTGGCTTCTTCCCGCCGCACCACAGCTGTACCGGGTCAGCCTAATCAGCCTCATTAGGTCAGACCCGGCTGGAGGAGCTTTCTTATGTGTTGTTTTGTCTTGCAGGGGGGATTGCGTGGTGTGAGCCACACAGACCCTGACGCCAATTGTTTTCATTGCGATTTTATGTTCCCCTTTTGGCCAGCGAGCCTTTCTGTTTACCATAATTGATAAAGACTCACGCCTTGTTGGCGTCACAATGCCGAAAAGACTCAGTCTCTCTCCCTAAACCCATACTGGTGAGTAGAGACTCCCACATATACATTGCATATATTACAAAAGGACATGGAGAGGGAGAACTGGTTACATAAAAACACACCAGTTATGGAGGTAGGATGCTGTTGTTCTGCGAGATAATTGAGAGGGCGGAAGAGCGACTGTTCTGCACTAATCTCAAGAGCTTGTTTAACTACTGATGCAAGAAACTCCCTCAGGAGCAGATATGTTAGCATTAAACATGGCTGTAATACCATCCTGTCGCCATAAAGGGTTGAACACGCAGAGAACAATTTGAGTGTGAAAGTTTTCGAAGCCACAAATTACTACTAAGTACCTCCATGTCCTGGATCCCGGGCTCTTGGTCAGCGAGTTGCAGTAACCCTCCATGAATAAATATTTTCAACTGAATTTGGAATGAGATCAAAAAGCTAATGAAGGACACCACTAGTCATCTAGGGCCATCGTTATCTGATAGTACTCCATTCAGAGGAAATGTTTTTGTTCAATCTAGTAAATGGCTCAAGGTTGATATCATGAAGACAGCCTTATCACTGGCATGCAATCTCACAGTATTGCAATATCTACAGTTTATAATAACTCATCAGAGAAATGACGAACTGCTTTCTGACAACAGATAAGGTACTTTATATTCCAATACTGATTTCACAAGATAAATCTATTATCATCATTATTTATTTCTGTAAATAGCACCAACGGTTGGCTTTTTAATAGATGACATTGACCACCAGCTCTTATCGGACGTCTGCAGTATTATCAGCAATGTTTTCCATTTCCAGAACATTTTGGAAGAAATCTCAAAATGAGGTTACTGTACAGACAAAGCAAAAGAAAAGTACATTTTTATTTGGTCAAGCAAATTAATTTACTGCAGATGAGTTTTCTGCAACAGGCTCCTTTACCATATGAGGGAAAATATATGTTTGTATCAATACTTTTTTGAAAGAGACAAAAGAGGAATTTGCCCTGTTTCAAAAGCAAATCAATTTGCAGGACCGAGGTTGATCTCCCCCCACCAGCCTATTGTGTTTGTCCATTAAGGGTTATCTTACCTCATCTAATATGGAAAGAAAGCCGTGCCCCTCTAACTCCAGGGAAGAGAGAGAGAGAGAGAGAGAGAGAGAGAGAGAGAGAGAGAGAGAGAGAGAGAGAGAGAGAGAGAGAGAGAGTGACGCACAAGTAGTTTGAGTACCACTAAAGAGGATAACATTGGCAAGAAAAGGGCTCCTACAATTCAGTGGTTTGGTTATTAATGTGTCTATTTAAGGTCCTAAGCCTTATGAACCTCCAATTTAAAATGTGTCAAAGTTACATGCACAGATGGCTGACAACACAAACATTTCTTCATGTGAAGCCATAGCACCCTCTGGAACACACTGAAAGCCAAACCATACATAGGCAGTCCAAAGCAAAGTGTCAGAAGTGGGTCTATTAATCCCAAACCAAAATCCATGTGCACACAAGTAGTCAAGTGGCCTACATCAGCCGCTAATGATAGTAGGAACACATAGGAATAAATGAATCTTAAAGTACGCCTGATCTAATTTTATTCCATACTGTGGCAAGTAATGGGGGCGGAAATAATGGAAACATATAACAACATATCAATATCAAGAAACTATCAAGGTTGAGGAACAGCTGCAGTGCTTCTTAGAATCCAGTTTTGCCATCCATCCTGACCTGTATTTAGTAGAGTATTGGATTATTTCTCAGCAACAAAAAATTAGCCTCTGCTTCTTTAACCGATGAAGAAGGTAGAAATCTACTTCACACCTCTTCACTCCAGGAGGGTGAGTGCATCCTGGTGTTCATGAAAGCATTCTTAGTTTTGTTTAGCAGTTTGTATGGAGGTAATATCATTCTGCATTATGGGAACATCATGAGAGAACAGTGTTTGCGCCATAGGGTGCATCTGGTCTTGGTCATAGGCCAAGCTTAATAATTGCTCTGCATGGTTGTGTCCATTACACAACCATGCAGAGCAATTACTGGACCCTATTGGACTCTCACAAGATGACTGCTCATACCATTACAGATCCCCCACCATGTTTAACTGTTATGCAATGCAAGATACATTGTAGGTTCAAGGCATCCTTTCTCTTGACATAAATCCATCTGAATCTAGGAAAATTGGCGAAAAATGGTTCCAGGTTTTGAGCTCCTTACACCAAATAATGTGTCTTTGTGCAAATCGCTTTTTGAATGACAGCCCTGTCATACATTTCAGCTTGGTGAATGTATGTAGTTTTTGAGACTTGCTCACAGATGTGCTGATTCAATTCTGCAGTACGTTTAAGGCCATGCTTCTGTGGAATTTATCCACTATCTTGTAAAGTGCCTGTCTATCCCTGTCAGTGAGCCTCTCTGCTGATAGAGTTTGTCCATGTTGAGAATGCCTCTTTACTGCAGTGTGCTCATGAGATAATTGACTTGTATATGAATTATGACAATCCACTTATTACTTCACCAGATGTGCTTTGGAAAAATATTGGATTGAAATTCTAATTTTTCTGCATACTCATGCAGCACTGCTGGTAATAATCAGAAGGCATACAAGATAATATATAATTTGACAATTCCAGGCATATATTCATATCTGCAAATTATACTGCAAACACAATTTAATTTGGTTGTGCTAAATGTGCACAAAGCCATGTTCCATGACATAACAACAGAAAAGCAATCTACTGGAACAAGGCACACAAAGGGGTACACGACTGGACAAACTTGCTACACAGCGCACATTAAACATGCAGGGGGTGGAAAAATTATATTACCCCAACTGTGAATGTTGTTAAAGCTGTCTAGCACTGTCGGGCAATTATTGGGCAAATCATTCTTATATGACGTACTCCGTCATATAGTCTTCATACTCCATATTCATCAAAGGAGAGACATCTATATATTGAGAATGGCAGCAAGGTTAGCTTTGGAACACAGGATATTCATATATTCAGGCGGAACAACAAGTGAGTAGTAACTGAGTAGTACTACTTAGAGGCCGCTGTTGATAAGTGATGACAAATATGAACCAGGAAGCTATTGACAACGGGATAGAACATAATAATATAGCATCATATAAGCACTGATATTGAAAGAAGTGGACATACTTTTACAATTTGAGGATAAGGCTTTCTGGATACTGTGTACTAAAAACTGTAATAACGTGTTATAATGTGTAATATCTATCACTGTTAGTTTTTCAAAATGTTCAAAATCAAGGGAGCCCTCGATAGACAACTTGGCTTGACTCATGAACAAAGTTCATTGAGTACTCTGTGATATTGGGTTTCTTTTTTTCTTTTCTTCTTTTTCTCCTGTCATTCAGTCCACCCTGGATGGGGCCAGTTACTTACTGAACATTCCATCACCTCACATTCGGAGCCAGTGACTATAAAAACACTGCAGGCCGCACCCTGCCAATAATACCGATGTCTCTGAGTGATCTGAGTCTGGCATCCGCAACAGACTCCATTAAAACCAATTAAAGCTGTCGTTTCAGCAGGAACGGCCCTTGATTCACCGCAGAGGGCGGCGTTTCCCCTCATAAAAACACACGTTTACCATTCAGCTGCCGGGTTTTATTTGTGGCCAAGTCCAAGAGCAAACAGTGCCAAGTCATATTTTCAGTGTTGATATTCATTCGGTCTCCACTGGCGGACAGTTTCGCAGTTATTATCTCTAACTGGCGGCCAGGGTCTGTTTTATTGCTCTCCACTCTTGCAACTATTGCAACGTCTTGCATGCAAATGAGAAATCTTGGCCAAGTCAAAAATGTGAAGAAGCTCCTTATGTCGTTTTAACATTTTGTTTTGTTTTTCGGAGCACGTGTTGTCTACCTGTCTGTCGTTTCCTTCTCCCTTTAGTCTGCACATGCATGCGCGCACACACAAACACAGAAATTTGCGTGCACTCATGCATGAATATGCATGGACGATATTACCAGCGCTGAAAGAACAAAGCCAGATGTAGATGGCTGTAATTAAGATGCACTTGGGCTCATCTGAGATTTAAAGTTTCCAGTTTACTCGGCTACGAATGCGCAGCTGGAAATCGCCTTTTGGAGGGTCTGATTAGTTTCCTTTCGTTAGGAAATTGGGCGCCCACGCGTCTAGCCTCGTGCACCTCAAAGCATTCTTTCCAGTCCTTATTAACCCTGCAGGCGCTACGGCGTTGTGACAGCAGCAGATTGTAATTTCTATGTAGGAGACGGGGAGCTTATTCGCGCTACAGTAGTATATGACGATCTGTCTCTTCTCTGGCGTGAGACTGCGTATTAATTAACCTAATTTAACAGGGATTTTTCAGACGTCCTATTTACCCTCTCTCCCACAGACTGTTGTAGCAGTTTCGGTATAATCGATGCTGAAACACGTTTCGCTATGAGCCATCCCTAAGATTTATTTTTGCACAAAGGACAGCGATGTAACCTTCATGGTCGCGTTGTTTCTTTGGTTTCACTTAACATTACAAAACCATTATTAGAGTGTTATTACTGTGCCATTATGAACTATATAATATTTGGAATAACAATGTGTAAAATCACATTGATACACATTGCTACTTGCTGTGGCAGATGCTGTACTTGTGTAATGTAAGCATATATTTTGAGGTACATAATTACAACAGAGCACACAGCAGATACACTTTTTTTCTGTCACTTATTCACACTGGCTTAAATTAAGCCCAGTGTAATTACATATACACTTCTCTTAATAGTAAACTTGTTCTGGACCTCAACTTGGTGCTTAGAAGCCTCAGATCAAGGTATCTTGCATTCCGTAGGTTTTGGTGAAGGCTAATGTACACAATGTTCCATGATGTAAGTACAGAGTATCAATATGTTGTTAGACATTATTACTCAATATATTACATTGTATTTAATGGTATAGATACAGTGTAACAATTTTTGCAATTTAAAGTCAATCATTGGACATTATTGTATGTTATAAACAAAAATAGGCTTTTATTTCTGTATTGCTCAGAAGAGGCATGAAGAGAAAGACAGACTGTAAGTAAGAATGAAAGAAAGAGTGAAAAAAATTACACCAAGACCCGCGTGACTCATCAAAAAGCGCAGCGGTGAATAAGCAATCGATTTGGTTGGCGGGAGGTCGGAGCTCAAGCTGAAATTGGGCATTAAAATGACACAGTCCATTGCTCCTGCTGGCTAGATTCCTCTTCATGTCGAGGGTGGGGGACGGCGGGGGAGAAGACTCCGTGAGACTACATGATTAATACTCACAATCAGGCGGAGACACTCGCCTCCTTCAGCCGCAACTGTCCGGGTCTGTCAGACAGAATTACGCAGAGATCTCAACGCAAAAAAAAAATCTAATCGTGTAATTGGAACTCGGGAATGCTCAGCTGGGGTCGACACCAACGTGAGGAGTTTTAGATCAAAGGTGATGGGAGAAAAGGAAAACAGTCAAATATAATGACAAAGGCATTTGACGGGACTTGGCGCTAACCGACCGAGTAAGGAGATGATTGATGCTGGATAAGTTAAAAAGTCCACCGGAGTTGAAATAGCTTTATTGAACTACCTATAAAAAATAAAATTAAAGCCGGGACTCAAACGCGGTCCCGGACAGTTTATGGCCCGTCATGTTGCCATTGATCACAGGACTCCTGTGCTCTGGACTTTAAATGTTCATCTGTCTCTGCCTCGCGTCGAGGAATAAACGCAATCTACTTCCGAAAAAAGTGTCAAGGGCCATTTCCAAGAGCAATTTGGTCTAAATGAACCTGCCTCCCCTCAGCACTGTGTCTGTCACGCTGTACATCTGTCAGTTCCGCTCTTGGCTTTGACTGTGGCTGTCGCTTGTACTCACTTGAGCTAAGTGAGAAATTAAGGATGCTGCTCATGTGGAGAAGCTGTTTTTTTTTGTTTGTTTTCGGGGCGGGGAAAACTGTGTAGGAATCCAATTTAAGCTTGGAAAATCATTTAAAACAAGTGAAGGCCATGTTTTTGAGAATTAGACCAAATGGAACCTCCCTTTTCTTCCTTCCATGCTCAGGTCCAACGTAGTCCCGATGTCTTGTGTATTTCATGTAGCACCAGCACCTTCGTTTATCACCAACTATCCGCAAAACCTAATTTATTTTCGCCTTCCTGGTGATAAATTAGGTTTATAGGAGAGTGTGGGGAGAATCTATTATCTTCTGTTTTCTCTCTTCAAATACAAAACGAGAGGAGAATTGACCATCCCTCAGATCCTTTCAGCCACAATAATAAACATTTAGTCACTCATAATAGGCACACACACACATGCACGCACCCAGCACTTTCTCCTCATGGACTGAATGACAATGGGAGCATATGTCCTGTCTGGCATCCCCGGCGCCAAATTGACGCTTACGCACCACGTCATCCATCGGAAGGGGGGCCTTGACGGCGAACGCCGTAGCCATGTTCAAAAGCAAGTTCCTCTCCTCTTTTTGTCTCAAGTCTTCCCCGCTGATTTTCCCAAGCTGCTCCGAGGAGTAAGATTGGATGGTCGTGTGCATGTAACAAAAAAAAGAATAAAAGGGAAAGCATGGAAATTCAATCTGCACAGTCGAATTGACGCTGATCCCCTCGACGGTCGGTGACGGAACAGATGGTATTACACTATGAGGACAACGCTATTAACAGCTCCATCCATTGTGCGCGGGGATCATGAGAGCGGCACCGCCGACACGGAGGAGGAGACTCAGAGACAAAATTGTCCGATGGCCGCTCTCTGCCAGTCAGACAGCAAACAAGCGGCGAGCTGAGGCGTTGCTCGCGCCGAACCGCAATCTAGAAGCCTCGACGTGCAACCATCAACCACACTCCCCAACCCCCTTGTCCCGAGCTCTGAAATCCCCTCCCTGTGTCAGGCTGCGAATCGTAAAGATCCGTGAATCATTGTGCAATTCCTACTGAAAGCCTTCTTGATTGATAGCATATTTGGGGAGCGAGGCAAAGTTAAGTGCTGTATGAATATTTCAGATCCCCGTTGTCTAATTACCGAGCACTTAATTAGAGTGATTAAGAATTTAGAGAGAGTTTCTGCTGTGGTAAGTATAAAGACGAAATAGTAGCTGTCAGCCCCGCTGAAAATATGAAAGGGAGATTCTTAGACGCCGCGACACCTTATCTTGGCTTTGCGTTTAAAAGGTGAACTTGTAGCACATTATGTACATAGGGGGAGTTAATGGCCACAGTGAGGTGAGCATGGGGATCATTTTCAAAATGGACATTAATTGCAGAAACTCATTTTGTTCCTTTGTGCGCGGGCTAAAAGCTTTTCAGAGTACAATGCCAGATATTAATCAAAAGCGGGAGTACCGGACAAATCCAGCTTACTGGAAGCAAAGTGCAAAAGTTGAATGTCCTGTAGCCCTGCAGCTGACAAAGTCGAAGTCCTGCAGGTGACATTGGAAAATGTCACTCCAACTCCAGATGTGAAGGAAATGAGCGTTAACCCTAGAATAACAGAACTTTGATCGCTAACTTTGACGCTTTGATGTGAGCTTTGATTTCTGGAAATTCAAAGACATCTTAATGAAGCTTCACCGTCGCTATTTGGCTCTTCCCAGAAACCCGTTCTAGGAAGCTGCACAATCATTTTCGGTCGTGCCAGTTTCCGAAGCAACTCTCCATAGATTTGAACATCCGTATGGCATGGGGGAGGCCTTCTTTTTCCTCTCCTCCCTGGTTAAAATCATCCTTGGGGACATGATGGATATATTCCTGTTAGGATCAAGAACAGCCACAGAATTTTACTTAATGCGGCCTAGTCCTAAACTACACTAAACTGCCGCTTCCTTGCACTTTCAGAGCAATCAGGTAAAGTCACCAAACACAAAAAGGAGCATTTCAAAAAACAAAACTGATACATTTCCTTCCAACACTTTTCTGTGCTGTTGAAATTCAATTTCTCCGGACAGTGCCATCACAGGGTCTCAGGACAAATTTGAAATGGCGTCCCCGGTATCTTCGGTAGGAGATAAGATGATGATGCCGTCTGGGGCCGGCATTCGCCGTTTACTCCATATAGAGCAGGAGGGAGCGCAGGGCGCATTCTCATCCCTCCGCGTGTGAGATTAGAAAAGCCGTTTCCAAATACAGCTGGCCCTCCCACGGGGGAGATCGCAGCGGAAGATGCTCATTCCCCGGAGTGGCTGGTCGACAGCCATCTCACCCCCTTTGATAAGCTCTCATGGGCTGCCTGTGCTCTCAATCAGCGTCTATATGTCCACCCTGCCGCCTGACTCCTGCCCCCCCCCATTTCCACTTCATTGAGGAGGAGGGCAGAAGCACCATTAGAGCTTCTGCCCCGCGCCGCCACTCCCCAAAAGGAGACCTCGTGCTCCACGAAGTGGAGGGGGGGGGGGTTCTTCATATGATTGAAAATTGAAAACGATGAAATGTCCAAAGAATTTTTTGTTTGTTTTTTTAAGCCAGCAAAGAGCGGGAGGTTCTTGTTCTTACAGGTATAGTCAACCCCCCCCCGCCGTAACATTATTTGCCCCATTTAAAATGATTGCTCCCTTATCTGGTCTGAGCAAAGACTCGCTGCCAGGAGCAAAGCATTTAATAGGATACGGCTGAGCTTATTGGAGGCAAAGGTGAAACAGCTTTTGAGGATAAACACAGCCTAATATTTTTCTATCTGGCAATGAATAAAAATAACGATGAATGAACCCCTGTGATGGCTATTCACTTTTCATCGTGGGAAATATATAGATTTTTATGTTTTGTCTCCATCTTTGCTGAGAGCTTATTCCCTTCAAGCAATTTCGCCGTCGCACAGTTTCAGGGCAGAGACAAAGTTACAACTAGGGCAGAGTAAAGTCAAAGGTGGCTTATTAAAACAACAAGACGACTCACCATTTGCAGAGCTCCACATGCAACATTTCACTGTTGTTTTTGTTTATTCCTTTAACCAGAGCCCGGGGAATTCAAATTAATTAAGCTCCATATTTTTTTCATCGGTGTATCAGAACAGGGCATATTGCCTCCATTAGCCATACAGTCAACAGATGGATATTGATAGTGATACTGTAAGTAAAATAGCAGGCTGTATTGATTTACAGTTGCCAATCAAATTAGTTTTATCCTTATTATCATTATACTGATAAAGTGGGTGCTAGAAAAAAAAATTATGACCAATATGCCTTGTGTCTCAATGCGTCAGAGACAGTTGGGTGCAACGCCTGTTAAAGTCAACTGGAAAAGAAGAAGTTACCTCAGACCAAGAAAGTCTGAATCAATTGCAATTGCAACAGCAGTTGAACTGCCGTGGAGTTTTTAAATTCAGCGGCGGTGGAGCAGTCACTCCAAGGTGATTCCTTACAGATTGGGACAATAGGACCTATTGACTTTGTTCATTATTAATTCAGTTTCAAGCTCATGGGAGCTTCAGCATCATTCCAGAGGCAGAAATGAGAAAATAGTACATCCAGAGGAGTAATACTTTCTGGATTTTCTCTTTTGGGCCCTGCCCGTCAATAGCTACAGCAAGGAGATGGAGGTTTCCGATACAGGGTCAGGACACGAGGCAGCAGTGGGACTCTGGGAAGGTATTCCCCTGGTGAAATAGCTCTGAAGGAGATTTTTAGGGGAAGATATATTGTTTTAAATGTCAGGAAATACAGGACTGCGCAGTGAGCGGCCAATGGGCTGCTAAACTTTAAAAAACCTTTTGAGCTCAGAGATGTTGAACATTAGTGGAGAATTTGTGCACCTTATTTCATTGACGTGATGCCATTTGAACAAAAACATAAACCTCACCGGTCGTAAATCCTTTATCTTCCCAAAGCCTCCTCAAAGATCAAGTTATTTGTCTGTTGTAAACATTGTGTAATTAGCGTTAAGATGGTCAATAATCTTAACAGCTCACTACAAATTTTTGCTGCCGTGCACAATGGGCCAATAATGAGACGCTGGGGGAAAGAAATGCTGCAAACACAAATAGGATTATAGCAATTCAATATTTCTCCACACTGTGAGATGTTCAAAGTTATACGCATACTGATAAATCAGCAGCTGTTATCGCACAATCCATAGTCCATCAAAAAATATAAAGTGTTATTTTGCTAGGTCGTCTGTGATTCTGTCGATAAAAGAGTGGAGCTCATGTTGACTTTCATCCTGTTGATCGCTGTTTAAACTGAAAACCTCAATCACAGACGGTCCATTTCTGAAAGTAATGGCCTTTTTTGACAAAGAAGAAAAAGCGGTGAAAACAAAACAACAAATAAAAATACATAATAACATAATAACTTGGATGTATCCTGGGCTACACTGTCAATAGAAAGTGCTTTTTCGTCAGAACAGCCGCAGTGTTTTGTATTGGATTGTTGAGTTCGGGCAAGGTGCATTTCTCAGCATGCAAAAGAACAGCGAGATAAAATCAGCACATCAAAGCCGCCCATAAAGCTCAATTTAAGCAGACGCTGCAAAAGATCTGTGGGGAAAGGTATTTCACTGATAGGGCCGAGCTTGAATTAATCCACTCTGCAATAAAGTGGAGTGATTTGTCATTATAATCGACCCAGATAGAACCGCACACATACGGTCTTATGTAAAAGAAGAAAACTTGAAATTCAATTTTCTCAGGAAGTAAGTTATCAGTGCCTGTGAATGAGACACAAAAGACAACTGTAGAGATGCTTTTCGAAATTTTATTTCACAATAAAAAAAGTGGGGAAAAATCTTGATGGAAGTCCAAAAGCTCTGGAGTCTTTCCTCCTTCCTTTCAAACAAAGATCTCCACAGCTGAATAAACTTACCGAGCTGTCCGAATCTGCAACACTCTATTGCAAAGCAGCTGAGTGAAATAAATGGATAAACAAATCAACAAATAAACACCGTGAGCTAGGCAGTTGTGCAGCGTGCATGCTTGTCATCTTTCCTACATTTATGAATACAGCAAATAGGCACTATTGTCACATCGGCCCTGCATGTACCGGCTGGACAGCTTGTGGAGTCAGACAAACACAGCAGAAGTCTTAAGGCGGAGGCCACCAATGATGAGCCGGCTCCGGAGGCAGATGCGGCACATTTGGTAGTCTGTCCAAGCTTATCAGCAAGCTCCCGTGCTCAGGCACATATGCTCCAGCTGTCCCACCAGGAGGACCTACCCCTCCCCTCCTCAACAGGAGGGCCCCAGGGAGCCGAGAGGAAGACATCTCCATACTGAGATTAGCTGAAGAAGAAGTGCGCCTCATATCATGTCAAAGTGACTGGTGTGTGTGTGTGTGTGTGTGTGTGTGTGTGTGTGCGTGTGTGCGTGTGTGCGTGTGTGCGTGTGTGCGTGTGTGCGTGTGTGCGTGTGTGTGCGTGTGTGCGTGTGTGCGTGTGTGCGCGTGTGCGCGTGTGTGCGTGCGTGCGTGCGTGTTTGGTTTGGGTGAGTGAGGTACTAAGCCTGGTAGATGGTGTGATTTAGGAGGTGTGTAGGAGCATTACCTGCAATGACAACAGCTCCCAAAGTCTGTATCCCATTGACTTTGAAGTGGAGTCGTTTGATAGGGCGCGCCGGGAAAAAACATGAGCCCATCCAAATGCGTGCGGATGCAAAGGGAACAGATGTTGTTTGTTAGTTTCATTCACTTTGAATTATCCCACAACATATTCTGACATGACCAAGGTGCCACGAAGTACGGCGTTCTTGCTGTGTTTTTTTTTGTTTTTTTTTTCATTATTTTTTTCAAGATTTAACATTACAAGCAATTGCGTTTTCTACAAGGCAGTGACAGTGGGGCGGGTATCGGTGAACACCCGAAAACACCTTAATCCTTCACCCGTCAAATATTGGACGACATCAGAACAGTTATTTTATTAAGCCGATAGCGACTCTTGTTGATCGGGCTCATCCAAGAAAGAACAGAAACTGTCCACAGTGAAATCACACCAAGTCCACGGTGCCTTGGGCCTCGCTGTGCAGCCATTGATCAGCCCCGTGCAATGAAACGCATTAATGAATTACCATTTCAAATCTGAAATCAAAGTATGGTAGTCTGAGTTTGGTAGAATAAAATTCAAATCCAGTGAGCAAGATAACGATCAACTGATCAAAATAATAATTGCAATTTTTAATTGACTCAAATTTGACCCTAAATAAAGATTCTTTTATTTAAAAACTATTGCATGAAGTCATAGCCATACAATTACTTCATTAATGAAAACAGAAACACAAAATAGTCAAATGAGCCAATCAAAATGAAGCAATCAAAATGAAGCGATCAAAATGAAGCGATCAAAATGAGGTGTAGCTTGCAGAGCTAGTTGTGTCAGACAACTCGACATCACCACATCCTTCCACATCCTGATGGGCCGGCCTATTTAAGCAGCCAATTCCTACTGCCCTACCTGCTGTGCTACCTGCTTTGCTTCACTCCACTTCTCCTGCAACCACCTGTTGGGCTCTACTCTTGTATTCAATGGGGAATTCAAGCTCATCTGTCCTATGTTTCTATCTCATGTAATTTGTGGCTTAAGAATGCTTATGTTTGCTGTACACCCCGCAGGGGCGGTGGAGTAGAGCCTAGATGTCAACCTCAAATGATTCAAAATAAAGATTTTTTATTTTGTAAATCTAACAGTCTATCAGAAATGTATTTAATGGCAATTTCACATTGAACACATTCTACCTGCGGCTACACGGTGGTCACCCTGAAGTGATTACAAGAAAAATATACACGAGAAGCCAGAGTAATTTTACAATGCCTTGAAGACCATCTGTTTCCTTCAGATGTATAAGCCCTAGCGAGTGGACAACTTAATGCCAGCCACAAATCAAACCTAACTTTCATTTCCCTCAGAGGTAATTCTGAAGTTACTGAAAGTAATAAAAGAGATCTGACAATTAGCACTTTGATGTGTGAATTTCCAAAGTAGCATAAGGCAACAAAGAATGGTTCAAGAGGCCCCATACCCATAGTCACTGTCTAAATTCCAGGTGCCCGAAAGCTAAAAAATGATTAAATGTACCAAGGGGAACGGTCTGCAGAAAATTATCACAACATATGCCGAACACAGACAAACTGCATCATCAAAGACAAGGGGCTGCAGTGGTTGTATTTGGAAGCTTGTAAACTTATGAGGATAGAGTGGCCTCAGCCAATTAACACCCACCAAACTGGTGTTGGAGCGGGGCATGCCATGGTTTTTGGTTTTTCCTAAACACTTATTCGGTGTACTCAATAGTATGCTTCCATGCTAATTTCCATGCCAATGCCTATTCCGCTAAGATGGTAGGCCGCCTATGTCTGTATGGACCAGCTTGAATAGAAACGGCAGCCCGCCTGTGGACAAAACAGTTATGTTCTCCAAACAAAAGTGAGGAGCCCGCCCTCAATACCGCCGCTTTGATTAATATTCACTCCCTGTCGCCCGTAGACAAAGCCTGCTGACGAACACAAAGACTACCGACATGTTTCAACAATTTCTGCATGTAAATATCAATATGTATAAATGGCAAATGACAGGTGCATGTAAGTCAATCCCGGACACAGTGATCCAATGGGCAAACAAAGCTCTGGAAAATGAAAGTGTCTATTTCAGACAAGAGATGACAAGCCGCGCCGATAATTGGTATCGAAAGATTCACTGTGGATTCTATGCGGCTAATTTCTCGTTGGGTGTTGGTTTTAATGTTTAGATACAGGTAGTGCAAAGAGAATTACCAGTTCATTGTTTGTTCTGGAGCTAGATAATACCGGTCTCATTCTATCAGGGGACAATTGGTTGTTTGCACTACCCCTGCCCCCCAAAATAGTTGGGACAACAGAAGTAAACCTACCAAACCAAAGTGGTGCACAGAATATTAACCAGACATGAAAGTGGTAATCTGGTAGTTAATGACATTAAATTAACCCCAAATATGATACCTTTTTTATCTGACACTTAATAAGAAGCAGCCATTCATTGTATTTCACTTGTGTATGTGCTCTTCTACATGCTGCAGTCATTGTTGGTGGCAGGGATCCGCCACAAATGCCAGGAATGCAAAGATCAGGAATACCAAGAAGTGAAAGGAGAAGGTCAATTTGATCATTTGATAAACCAACAAATCAATAGATCAGAAGAAGGCAAAGCTTTTCAGAGTAAGCCCAAAAGTTGATAAAAACTCTGTTTTAAATGGAATTCTCAGACTTGCAATAGTAATCCGCCCAACACAGACAATCTTGTGGTTTTCCACTTTAACCAGATTTTACAACATATAAGGAATTTGTTAAAAGGATGCAGAAAGGATATTGAATCTTTAGTGATATGAGGCTATTATATGGATATTTGGATATCTTGATTAGAGCTGTTATCACATCATAACAAAACTCATCATAACTCAAGACAATTATATTCATCTTGTGTTACGTTCATCAATGATGAGACACAGATGCATCAAAATGATTTTGGTAAAAACAGAACAATGTCAAAGCTGACGCGTTTAGCTGAAATTCTGAAATTATTTTTTCTTAATATCTTCTCAATCAATACACATTCTGCTTTAAATTAGCCTGATCATACTGCATAACCCAGTCATATGCCAACTGGCATATGCTGCTGTTGGTCTAAATGGATTTGAAATGGCCAAACGTGCTGGTTCGAGTTAAATGTGAAAGTTATGCATATCACACACACACACACACACACACACACACACACACACACACACACACACACACACACACACACACACACTTGGCAAGCGTCACTCCGTCACCCTCTAGAGTTATTTTCTTTTTCAAGTTTTTCAAGCTATGGATCCCAGCCCAGTGCTGGGTCACAGGATTGTCAATTTTGTTTTTCTTCTTTACCTAATTGTAGAGGGTAAAACAAATCCACCATCACTACACACATTATATGTTGACGTGAGATGTAATCGTAACAAATATAAGCGAAACGTTAGACTGAACATTTTCAGGAGCCTCTGGGCTGTCTGTTGAGCTATTTAGCTCTACTCCGTGGGAGAGCAGGAGGCTTGGGATTTTGTGGTTGTTGAGGGCTACATCACAGGAATCCCTTCGTGTAGGGAGATGGCGGAGAACCAATTTAATTCTGCAGGTTAGCAACATATGGCGTCACTTTTGCATCGTTAACATCAATGTCAGAGTTCCCCTCATAGCTCATAAATCTCTCGGATTCTGGGATCTTCTTTACGTGAATAAATAATATTCAAGACAGTTGTCAAGTTAGTTGGAAAACCTGTGTCAAAATGAGCAAAAGTGAATCTGTTTTTCGAAGTCAACTGCAGCAAAGGCTAAATGACACTAGAAACCTTTTGTTTTCTTTGTTTCTTGACACGCTACCAATTGTTTAAGGACACTTGTGAAGCGGGGGATTGGCTCAACTTTCTAACGCACAGTGTTTTTGTTGATTTTCATTTTGCAGTGTCCCAGCAGCCTTGCTCCGCCACGGAAGCCCGAGCTCCGGGCGCTTAAGATTGTGTGAATTCCTCTGGCATAGCTTAGTGATTGGCAACGGATGGATGAGCGAGGCTGGAGGCAGCCCCGTGTCGGTGAATATCAATCACCGCTGATAAACAGCCCTCTCTCCTGGAAACGAATGTCCACTCTTTCACTGCTGATTGAGATGAATCAGCCAAAGGACATCAACATCAAACTGCATCTGTTCGCTGTCTCCTGGCGGCTGAAAATTGTGCTCTAATCTTGGAAAAGCTCGATAATGATTGTTCTTCCTCCCCCTCATCCCCCTTTCCTACATTTAAAAGAATCGTATTGCTTCTACAATCATCCGGTCAGTTGGGACATGAAGGGGAACTCGGTATAGTATTTTCCCCCACCCTTTGTCATTGACATTACTTAGTGTTGCACTGGGGCTTTGTGGCCAGGGCTGAATTATTTGGCATTCTGGGAGCCCTGGGCTACCTCTGTCTTGGGACCCCTACCAACACAGCAATACATCCACGAAAGGAAAAACAAATACTGATTTCCTGTAGACACACTAAGGCCATTAAGTGTCGAGACACAGAAATAAAACAGCCTACACGTGGCCTCACTGAGGAGGCATATCTACGCAAATGGCATATTGTGACTGTAATGATTTGAGGAAGCCAACGCATTGTGTTGGCTTCCAAAAACAAAACAGATAAAAACATTTTAACACACATTGTCAGTCAGTCGGTTCTGCCCATTGCAGAACCGACCATGACTTTCATGTTTTTGTGGGCCATGTGACGTACATGGCCCAATCCGCTCATGCTTCCGAGCTCAAGTTTGCACTCATCTGACCCCTTCTTTGTTTACTCTGTGACACATGGTTGGCGAGGTGAGAGGTAATGCTAGGTATAGTGAAGATATAAGGTTATCTAGGTATCGCCGCCATAGAAACTATGGATATTTTCCAGACAGCCCGGTGCACGGTAATGCCGTTTGGACGACCTAGCAGAGGACTGGCCTGACGCACTCATGGACCGCCCTACCTCCCTCACCCACTCACCCTCCAACACAAGCTACCGACGACCCCTCCCTTCCTCCGCCAACGCCCTATAACCCCGTCTCTCACTCCCAAATCATTCATACAGACACACAAGCACGCACGCACGCACGCACGCACGCACACACTCTTCTTCCCCTTCAACTTGCCAGAAAGGCTGTCCGGGTGAAATCTAGATAGGTAATTATCTGACGTGAGCAGTGAGAGCGAGGGGAAGAGAGGGAGGGCAGTCGCCACGGTATGGCCAGCCTCAAACCCAAGACCCTTCTTCCCGGAAAGTGGAATATTAATTGCCGTTTCACTCCGCCCCTTGGGGTTTATATTGCATTCCCTTGTTTTACTAAACAAGCCAAAATGAGGGCAGCGCCTGCTCTCTCCCTTTCCACCTCACCCATTGATTGTTTACTTAGCAGGTTAGGATTTGAGGGGTTCTTCATCTCAAGCATTATTAATTGAGTCCCTAAACTGACAATGACAATTTTTTTCCGTCTTCTCCTCTCTCTCTCCACACATGCATCAGTCCGTACATTGCAAACTGATTGGTTGAGCCTACGTCTGTTTCTGGTGCCTTGGTGCCCCCTGTGGGCCATAATGATGGATGACAAGGACGGCAGCTAGTCACTCATTATTATTATCACACCACAAACATTATTTGGAAATTTTTCAAATAATGTTTGTGGTTTTGTTGCGGCTTCTTTCGTGAGGTCGGCCACAGTGAAGATGGAGATGTGCAACAGAAAATGAGGAGTCTAATTTTTTTTTATTTTTTTTTAAGCATTGACAATGTTTCATCATATTAAAACTGACGCCTTCAGAGGGTCTACTCGGAAGTTTTATACTATCTGGCAGCCTTTCCTAACCTTTGTGAAGAATATGGAAGCTGACAGCACAACAATGTAACCAATTTTTTATTTTATGTTTTTCTGTCATTTCACTCTTTTTGTGTTATTTATTTTCCTTCCTTGATGTCTGGCCATGTACTGTATGGTGTTCATATGTTTATGTCTGGTATCTGGAGGTTGGGGGGAAGGGGATTTGAAGTTTATTTTTCTAGCTGTCGTGTTTGGACCTGTGATATAATGTGAAAAACAAAATAGAAACACTTTGGGGATAAAAAACAAAAAACGACGCCTTACCTTCGACACCTTGTCCTGAGGTGATTTCTCTCTCGCTCTGTCTGTGTCTGCATGCATGAGTGCTTGTTCATTTCAAGTCTTCATTTGCATATTTGAGCGTGTAAAGTGAGAACGGTGAAATGTGAAAAGAGTGTGTTGTTCCTGTAAATGTTGCTTGAAAATATAACAAGCATTGATTGTTATATTAGGCTACATTGAGGAGAATGGCATGTTGACAGGCTAGGCGTGTGCATCTCTCCCTTATAATCCGATGCGAATCTAGATACATGGGCTACGTCACGATTCAGGGATTATACATTTTCATGCGGAACAATTCGATGCAATACGATACGGTGCAATCATTTATAAGGGAATTTCTGTCACTTTATGGTATTTAGATATAATAAAATCTCATATATTGTGATTCTGATATAATATAACATTGTAATTACCCTGGATGTGTGGGAGTATTGGTCATTGTCAGTTATAATGTGTTTTAGTGTGGGCATTTCACAAGTCTCGCGAGAGGGAATGTGGGCATGTGTTCTGGTACGGGTCTATGTGCGGCGAGACCGAGGCGGACAGAAGCGACACGGCAGCGCCACGGCAACGCTTCAGATACGCTGCCATTTGAATCAATATGGAAGGTCACACCTAACAGAAGGGTCAGCGTCGCAGAAGCAGAATGCTTCTGGGCTCCTAAACCCCTCACATTTTTTTTACGCCGCGGCTCTATTTTTCCGGGTGCATAGCGTAAACTAGATTTCCATAGAGGTCCATTTAAAAGATGTATTTAGTGAAAATATTTAATTACCTAGCCTTGTATGCATCATCCACATGGAGTAGATAAAATCGCTGATGTGTGGTCCTTATGTGGAAAACCGATAAATACTGTTAAATTAACAAACTAATACATTTTCCCCACAATAAATGAAACCTCACTTATGTAAAAAAAATATTATCATTCCAGCAGGAAAACAAATATTACGCCCAGAAATCGACTTTATATTTTACGTCACACTTGGGAAGTCCTTTTTTAGACTTTAATGTTCTGGTATACTGTACCTGTCAGCAACACAGAAGCAGGACGGGCTACACTACAAAGATTTTTGTAGTGGAGAAATATGTTGATTTATTTATAGGGTACCATTAAGCCGTTAAAATGTTATGAAATGTACAAGAAAATATCCATTGCATGTTTTCTTCATTAAATAATCCAACCACAAATAACTGATTAAAGCAAATAATTAGAAAACACAGAGACATTTATTGCATTTATTAGAGAAACAGCTCAATAAATACACATATATAGATTATGGAAATCCCCTGCATCCTCCTCTGGTTAATGGGACGAACCCACCGCTGCCGTCCCTGGCTTCTCCCTTGCACCCACTGAGAAGAACCAGCATCGTCTTCCTCCTGTTAAGCTGCAATGTATTTATAGATGATTACTCATTCCAGTGTTAAACACGTTGTATTTATAGATTATTGCTTAATCTACCAATAAAGCACATTATATTTATAATGTGAATTTATTTATTTATAGATTATGACTCATTCCAGCAACAAAACGCATTGTGTTTATAGATTATTATTTATTCCAGTGATAAAACGCGTACAGTGAATGAATCCAACGACGTTAATAAACAAACACATTTGAAATGCGAAGAAAATGAAAAGTGAAAGGTTGAACTCTAAAGCAAAGATTCACTTACCCATTGAAAGTGGAGAAATTCGAATTTTGCGAATACGTGAGCACGTCGTAGACGGAATAAAGTCGGACCCGGAAGAAATTGAGAAAACCCTCAAATGCTGTCGTATTGCTGACGTGTCGCTGACGATGTTGATTCTGGTGTGGCCCAGGGGCAGTCTTCAGCAGCAGCTTAGTTTATACTTCAGTAGAATTAGCAGCAAAGTTTCAGTCAACCAATTTGTAACTTTAGAATCTGGCCATCGACCGGTTCATGGTACATTCAGATTGATCCAGGGGTCCGCGTATCAATGTAGTCACATCTTTAATGTTAAAACCGGTTTCTGATTTGTATTCTGATATGGTGAATCGCTACACCCTTATCACAGACATTTAATAGTAACAATCAACACAAACGATGAACCGCTAGTTCACTAGTCCCCAACTAACAGTGTGTTGCTTGCAAACAGATACAAACCGCTGAAAAAGCAACAATAAAAGGAAACACATAAACAGCACCACAGCGTCTGAAATAGTAGAAGCTAACATGTGCCATTTGCCGCAGTCCCACAGAATCACCTTGCGCTAGGGTACACAGCACGAAAGCCTTCTGACTGGCTCCCTTAAATGAGTTCAAACATGACAGCCTTGACAGATTTACAATTTCAATATGTTCCAGTACACAGGGATTATTCAAACTCATGGTCCTATTGATCATAGCTAATCCCCTCTCTGCAGCAAGTCATCAGTCACATCAACGGAGGGGTCAGGCCACCTTCAAGTCCCCATCTCCTTGGTGGTCTGGAGCCTTCTTGAGCAACCGGTGACCCCCACCCCCTGCCCCCGGCTCAGATACCCTCCACTGACTGTTTCCCCAGCACCCAGGCGCAGGAGGTGGTAGTGGTGTGGGGGTGGGACGTAGTCAGAGGGTAGGGGCCTGAAGTTGAATTCCCGGAGTCGCTCTCCTCTGAAGCGTGCCAGAGCCAATTTTGGTGAGATGAGCCAGGTTTCAGCGGGAGTTTGTAATTAGCCATGTAGGCTCGGGCCTTGTTTCACTAAAGCCTTCTCTAATAACGACCACTGTGAGGAAACGACTAACACTGGTGGTTTAAGGCGTGCCTGTGAAAAGAAGTCCAAAATGAAGGGGAGCTAGCTGTTTTGCACAGATCTGCAAGAATGCCTATTGCGTCGCACGTGATATATGCCATCAGCCATCAATGAGAGAGAAAAAAATACCAGTAGAAGTGGGTCCCCGGTGATGAAGAGCTGCCTCTCTCCCGGGGCCTCTTTGTCTCCAGGGACACATCATCTTCCTGATAGTTTTTTGGAGCCAGGCTCGGGCCTGCCGACATGATGACAGAGAGAGGATCCCAGCTAACCGCTCCTCCAGTCTGGTTCAGGAGGGGGAGCAGACAGCTGCATCTAGGCGTATTTATCTTACCGATGACTTTATCGCCCCGCTCCTCGTGTTTTGACTTCACTGCTTGATGATTGAGAGGGTGTCCTACTGGTCTGATCTCCCCCTCTCTCTCTGATTTTCCATTATTTTCCCTCTGTTTCTTTTTTCTTTCTTCCCTTCAAGAGACGTCCTCATGTTAGTTTCAAAGCAGGTATTTTTCAGCTCCTGCCCTCTCTCATAGAACCTACAGCTAATTGCTTTTCATCCGGTTTTCCATACCCTTATTCTATTAAAAGGCATCCGTCTGCGAAGAAGAGGGCTCTCTTGTTCGCTTTCTTTTCATTTTGAGCAGAAGAAAACCTGATCGTACCTTCCCTAATTAGCCAACAGAGAAGCTCTTGGAGTTTGCAGTTTGTCCTCTCAGTAGAGGTAATGAGCACCTTTTCCTTCACAGCATACAACAGCAGCTTCCTAAATAGTTGTTTCTCATGGTAGCCCAAGCAGAGTTGATTGTCGCCCCTGGTTGTATGTACGCCCGCAACTCCTATGGAGACCGACCTATATGGAGGAGAAATGTCAAGCGTGAGGCGGGGAACAGATGAGGGAAACACAGGGGAGAGACAAGAGACAAAAGCAGACCCACCAAAGCTTGCCTTCGGATCCACTCATGCAGGAAATGGAGGAGAGAGCAGAAAGAAAAAAATAACACCCTCAATCCCTCACCCGACCCCTGGATAGTTCAGCTCTTCTCAAATACGTGTTGAAAATGGTCAGGTGCAGGCCAGGGTGCCGCATACATGTCACTTTGAATTGTTATCGAGATCAAACCCTAATTAGAAGCAAAGAGAATGTTTCAAGCCATAAAGCGCCGCCAATGACACAGAGGTGTATGTGTGCGTTTGCAAAATCCCAGCATTTCAAGAGATCGCAGCGCTGAGCTCACATCCACTGGGACCCCACTGCACCACACCCTATGGAGATGTAAAGCAGGGCGGCGAGAGGCCGGCTTCTGTAAATCCCTCGGCGTTTTTTGTGCCATATATTTTTGCCGCCATACGCTGTGAAACAGGAGTAATTCTGTTATCAGATAATGGCTGTATATGAGTCAGACAGGGACCCAAGCCTCAGGCTGCTTTGAAAATACATGATGAAATACAAGCAGACACGGCGGCCCCACAAACAATGAGAACTTATTAGCTTGGCTGGCGTATCATTCGACTCATTATTCACGCGGCATTGCCTCATAACATGCCAGCGTTTCCGAGGCTTTAAAACAGAAGCTGGCTGTGATGAATCCATCTTGGATGCAACCATGCTCCGTCAAAGGCAGGTGATGAAAAACAAAAAGTACAGAAGAGCGTGCAAAAGGCTCTAGACCTCAAGAATCCTGTTGTTTGCTTCAGTGAATACGTGGCAGAAAATAATTTCACCGCGCCTGGGTAAGTTTGTCATGAGTGCCACCATCTGTAGGTGTCTACAGTCTGGTGGGGATAAGACCCGCCATTAACACAACGATTGACAGCCAATCCAGGGATGTCTATCAAGCACCTTGTGAGGTTTCTTCTCCAAGGAAGCCATTTTTGTAATGATTGACAACTGATTTGGGAAGGCGTATCAACCTGAGGGTCTTTCTTCAGTGAAAGGAAAATAAATTCCTCTCTATTTTTTGGAGATTGAATTTTATTTTGGCAGCATTAGTATTACCCAATTTGATTACGGGAAAATTATCCAATGTGAGAGCCAAGAAAAGCGATGAAACATACAACATCATGTCGAAAAGCCCTATAGGGGCATTTGTCACTTTCAAGTACAAAGTTGGTGTGGGTACAGGCAGAAAGTCATAGCACTTTGTACATTGGTTTTCCTTGTGACCTTTGATCTCTCGAGAGTAATCTTTGACTCATGACCTTTGGCTTGTCCATTAAGCAGAAACAACAGGGCCAACAGCCCATGTCATCTCCCTGGGTCCAATATCGACCTGCTGGTATGTATGGGGGGGGGTTACCCACAGGGACTGAGACCTCAGTTAAGGCAATTTGTCACATTCATAACTAACTGGTCCGCTGTGGCTCCATGCATCACCAGCTGGGTTGGCAGCATCTGGCAGAAATGTCTCTGCAGCTGCAGAGCTGTGGCTAGAGTTCCTCAAGGTGGTGGTGGACACTTGAGGTCAACGGCATGTGTTCGCGGCTCCACTTCGTTAATGGCGGTGAGTGCGGCCCACCTTTACTTGGGAAACGATTCAGCATCAAAGTCACCCTGGAAACGACTTGTGGTAGGACAGTGAAGTGGGGCACTTTGACCATTGACTCGGGCTTTAATCAAATTGGCCAGCTTTGGCTGTAGCCGTGCAGAAGACCAGGCTCCTCGAAGTCTCGTTGCCGTATGTCTCAGCCGCAGGAGATTATTAGACCCTCAGTGAGTGTCTCTGATTTCCAACCCCCCCCCCCCCCCCCCAAACCCCCCCCCACACACACACACAAAACTCCTGAACTCCTGACAGAGGTCTAGCTTTAGGTGAAAATGGATGGTGGAAGTGTGAAAAACACATGGTGCTACTGTATGACCTACTATAGGGATTTCTTAAAGCGAAATAAGTAACTTTTATCTTTTTACATTTCAAGACGCATTGTCTGATTTGAATAATTTGTGGATCTGTGGAGTCCTATGAGATATTTGGAGTGGAGATCTCATCAAATAAAAATTAGAGCTTCAAATTTGAGCTTCTTCTAAATGTCTTTTGTTCCACCATTATATATATTTTTGCAGTGCAGGTATCAACTTGTGGGGGGCGTCCTCGCCTTCCATGCTTAATTTAGTTTGTCTGAGCATGGTGTATTTAGTTTGTATCAGCGCTAATGTCAATAGTGCTGGAATCGGTCAAGAGATACTCCATCATCGTGTAGAAGGAGACATCAACAAAGGTAACACAAATGCAAACAAATGCAAATATAAAATAAAACACGGTCAAGAAAGACCCAGTTGTGAACATACCAACTGATGTAGCTGGGCAGTAGAGAATCTGCCAATCTGACATTTAATTCTATTAGGAATTCAATCTAGCCTTAATTTTAAAGGCTATGAAGACATGACAGAGGAATTAGGGTTATTGTTGGATCAAGTAATTTAGATAGAGCTGACACTATCTCACTATGTCACAGCTGGAATGTTTGCCAGAGGCAAATAGTCATTAGAGAATGTTCTCTTCTTTAATTTCTTGTGAAATACTTGTTTCTTGTCCATGCCACGAGACGTGTTGCCAAGACAAACGAGCAGCCGACCAACCTAACCCTAACCTGCGCTGCGTTCTAATTTCAAGCAGCTGGATATGGAGGTCTGAATTTCAGTGATATCCTCGCAAGTCCTTGCACCCACCTGGTGTTTCTAGAGCCTCCGCCACTGCAGCAGAATGGAGGCAGGTATGTACTTGTTTTGCCCCATCAGTCTCGCACGAGGACTATAGTAGTAGGAGTAGGCGGCGGCGGCGGTGGCAGCATCCCTGACAAGCGACAGGATTACCGAGAGACGCAATTAAGACCTCGACAGGGAACCCGCGTCTGACACGAACAGATAGGATTTGAGCTGCATATTCCAGACGCACGCACCTCGCGCTCAAACTGAGTAAAGCACACCTTGAGTCACGTCGGATGACTTCATGGCTAATTTATTTGTCTGTGTCGCAGAGTTGGCGGGGGTTCCTGAATGCTTGGGTGCTGGCAATTACATATTCACTGTTGCAAACCAATTACCGAATGCAAATTATTAATGCTAGCATAAGGGTAAGATTATCTCTGGGATACTTCTTTGGAAGAAAAAAGATTAAATGATGAAGCTCAAAACCGTCAATAAACACAGGAAATGGCCTATGGCTCAAAGCACATATCGCATTAAGTATTCATTAGGCAACAACAATGGCAAACTAAACCAATAAGGTTTACTAAAGGCTTGGAATAACGTTAACGGGACCTCATTTTGTATTCATGCAGGCAATGTACGTGCCAATCGCTGCCCGTCAGCATCAGATAGCGAGTAAGCCATCAGCACCATAATACAGCTGATCAATAAAAGCAGAGGACAATCAGATGGAATTCTTAACAGGCGATATTGTTCAGTGGATGTACCTGACCTGCATTCTAGCAACTGTCCACTCCGTTTAAATAGCCGGGAAAACACGACCAGAGGTACGGCAGTCAAGTAAACAAGCCATAATGCGGTCAATTATGGTCAACAAATGTTTCTAGACGCTCTGGTGGAGGAGTGGTTGATCCCCTGATAGCGCTTTCATCAGGGCAGACGAAAGTTTGCCGGAGGGCTACCTAATGGTCAGGAGAGTCATGTACTGTGTCTACTGCTTTTCTTTTGTTCTTTCATGAACTATATTCGATTTCCCCATCACCCAGTTTTGCTGTTACTTTTTTTGCTTTTTATCATGTGCTCAACATGCTCTGTCTCACATTATTGCTCCGTTTCTTGTGTTCTCTCTCTCTCTCTCTCACTCTCTCACCTTTCTTCTACTCCACTGACAATAGATGGTCGGCATGAGGAGAAACTGCTTTCCCCCCTCGTTCATAATGACCACCTGAGGGACCTGCGGGCACTGTTTGTAGTGCCCCGGTTGTTAGGGCGGAGGATTGCAACACTCCAATCAAGACTTGTGACAGAGCGTATTGCGCTGGCCATCTCCTTGTTAAGGGTTTGCATACAACAACAGTAACGAGGCACAGGCATCCAGATGAGGGACGGTCATTCGCACGTATCGTAGGAGCTCCCAGCCGGTGACTACAGCACTGTGAAGGTTGCGATCTGAGATCTGAGTGTGATCTCTAAATATAGCTGGAAAAATAAATAAAAAATGAAAAATAAGTGAAGGTGAAGCCCCAGTAACACGGAATATGCTCGTATTTCTATAATGAACCATTCCATAGCTCCTCAAACTCCATTTCCATGTATTTTCTTCCATTCACTTTTGTGACGAAAAGTTGGAGATATCTCCTTTTTGGAGATATGGCTCTTGCAATGGTCAGTAAAAACATTCAGATTTCAGAAGAGTCGGTTCACAATAGAATTTTCACAAGAAAAACTAATTTCTGTGAAAATAATTTTTTTCGGAAGAATGCAAACAGTAAATCAGATGCCAAATGCCTTCACCCTTTTTTCACAATAAGTTAATCCTCGGTAATTAATTTCTGTTTGTAAGTAGAAGATTCACCGCAGAGCTTGAGGCGCATGCGTCCATCGCGACTCAGGGCTCTCAGCTCTTTTCGTTCGACATTTGAGAATCGCAGTTACCGAGTCACGAACAAACCACTCTTTTGCCGGAGCGACCTCCGACTCCCGAGTCATTTTAAAGATTAGTTTTGCCACGAACAAATTGTTGGCGAGTTTTGCATCACAAATCTCCTCCCCTCGCATGTAAAACTGTTTATATTTATATAATTTTACCTCACGCATTTCTGGATGCTGCGACTGCGACAAACCACTGATCTCAGTGATCTACCTTTTAAGCTCATTAATTATCCCCGCTCCTCTGGCTTTAAAGATTATTTAAATGACAGTGTGCGCTTCTGAACGGATGCGACCATTTCCAAAAGTGAGGAGAGTCTTGATTTTAATGATGTGCTGTGTCAGTAATGAATGTCAGTGGCCAGATGCCTGTACGCGCACAAGAAAATGAAATTGGCACTCCCTCCCTTACTCCCTCCCCCTCTCTTTCTCTCTCCCTCTCTAGCGGCATTCCTGCCAGTACCGGGGCCTCACCGGGTGCTGATAAATCTGTCAAAGATAGCCATTAAAGGCAAGAGTGGCCATCGGGAGAGAAAGGCCTGCATCCTTGCTGTTGATTATGATAAAAATAAATAAATCAAACAAAGTCATTGGGATGCATTAGAATCATTCCGATGCTGTCAGCCGTGCGACGTGCGGTGTAACCCAACGTTTGGCTTCCACCCGGGCCTCACGCAAGGCCTATGTTACAGTTAATAGAATAGCCTTCGCAGAGACAGTTCATTCCTGGAAGAAAATAGAAATAATAAGAGATGTCGCCATCAGTCTGTTGCCGAATAAATTACCTCTCAGTTTGCACAGGATATTACAGATGACAACGACTAAATAACATTGCGAGCTGTTTTTTATTTGTTGCAAGATGATTTAACTCTTTAGAGAGACAACGGCACCGGCGCAGCGATGAGACTTCTGCGAAGGTGTTCCTGTTAAAGGCGGTATTATCTTTCAGAAAGTGAGTGGTACTACATTCCAAGTTGAGCACATGTTAGCGTTGTTGTTAATGGAACATTTCAGCAATACTAATTAGGACAAACTGGGAGACGGTTCTGGAAATCATCCTCATTAAGGTGATTCACTATCAAGGCTGGACACCGTGAGTGACACAAGATATTGCGCAGCGGCCATTAATGCTGACCTCTCATTTGGCACCCAGCTTTTTATGGCTGCCATTATTGAGATGTTGTGATGATCATTGGCTTTAACAGCCGGACTTTTATTCAGGGTTACTCGTGGAGGCGAATGTCACTTGAGAGACGAATTAGACGCAGTGTGGCCAGTGAAGTTTTTATCTTGGCACGTGTGAGATACATACTGTACATACAAAGCGAAAGCGGTATATATTTTTTTAACATGCATAGCATGATCACAGGTATGTGATCACACATGTCAAATTACAGGATATCTGACTTGTTGCTATTAACCTGTGCGCTTATAACCGTCATTGCTCGTGCAAGCCTTATTTTGCAATAATGCTGCAAACTCCCCAAGCTGTCCCTGACTTACTGCCTTGCTCTTCTCAACAGAAAAGACATGCCAGAATCATGAATATGCAGGAGGGGGGAGGAGAGAATCCCCCCTCCAGGCCTCATAAAATGGCTGCATTAAGCTCCTCTAATTAAATTGAACTCTGTGCATGGCTTTGGGGGCATAACACTCTTCAGGTTCTTCCTCTGTCTCCTATTGGCCTCCTGCATCAACCACTCCGCTGCAACACTGCAGGCAGCGTCAATCAATATGGAGCCACATCATAAATGTGTAATATCTTCCCCACATAGAAACACTGACCTGCTGCTTTATGGCCAGCGAAGGTAATCCTTAATCCTCTGTAGCAGGGACAATGGCTCCATGCATACACTGACCTGATGAATGACATGGATTGCTTGGAGGAATGGAATTCAGGATCAGACACTTCAAACACAAATCGTACACACAGAGATGGCAGTATATAGTGTCAACATTTTTGAAGCTATTTGTTTATTTTTTAGACTAATGACATTTAGCTGCAGTGGACTATTTCAGCCTCAGCGAATGGTACGAAAAAAGAAAAGAAAAAACAGCCAGAATTCCTGCAGATTCTTGACACCATTTTTCTCAGGCTCTTTCTCAGTCAGCCAGCATGTTCCAGTAGCAGTGTGCACTGAAAGATTGGGTGTGAGAGCAGCCGCAACCCTGCCGGCCCAGTTGCTAAATGTTACTCAGGGTGGTGTTAGCACTGGGGTGTGATACGCAAGAAGAAATTGGGAACGTGGGGATTCAGTAAACACTCCCATTGAGAGAGGGCGGGGAGAGTCCTGCATCAAAAACGTGCTTGCAGTGGAACACTCATATGAGCAAAGATGGAACCTTAAGAGCGTTTTACTGCAGTGTCAATTCATGATCATTGTTTTGTGTGATGAATCAAAATAATCTAGCCTGTCATCATCATCTTTATGGTTTCAATGGGTGTATTATGTAACTAACTTTGACATACTGTATTTACTGTATATTTGCCCCTCCAACTATTAAAATCATGGTCTAAATTTTGGCGGTTGAGATTAGTTTCTAATTGGATCATGACAGTAGTCACGAAAACCCTATTTGCCATCAAGACAATGAGGAAGCCTTCAATTTCAATAACATTTAAGGTGCATTTAATTAAGTAAACTGTGCAGTTAGGGATTAATCCTGGCCTGTGGATATGATGTTTTCCAATAAAAACAATGAAGTTATTCATTGTTGTGAGTAAATTCACTCATGTGCAGAATGTCTCTGAACTGGTCGATTGTCAGAAGTTAGAAAGCCAGGGTTTGATCCCTATATTATACCTCATATTTTTCTAATTGAGTAAAGGTACAGTGGCACAGTGCATTGCGCTGCTGCCTCACAGCAAGAGGGTCCTGGGTTCAGTTCCCACCTGGAGTGCTGTTGGCACCATGCTCTGGCAGATTATCTCCCAATTAGGGGCCTTACTGTGTGGAATGTCCATGTTCTCCCTGTGCTCACATGGGGTTTCCTCCATGTAACATTAGTAACAACCCCCACCAAAAACATGCGAGCAATGGACATACAGTATATATAGCCAGGTTCCCAGGCATGTCATTGAATGCTGCCCACTGCTCCTGGCTGCCCCCCCCCCCTCCCCCAAGAGGAAGGACAAGCCAGGATGGGTTAAATGCAGAAGAGCCATTTCACCATCTGACGTGTTGGGCTGTGTGAGAATTAAAGATTCTTCTTAATAAAATGAGCATTACTTTTAAGGTGGAACTGCTTTTTACCTGCAGATGCCCATATATGTAACCCACAATGAGGGTTTGCTATTTCACTCATTATTCTTTCTATGATTAAAATAAGGCCAGTTGGACATCCTATGGCCTCTAATTTCATTTCTGACAGACAACTCTGAGATTTATTTTTAAACTATCATCATAATTTACTTAATTTCGAAGGAATAAAAGATAGAATAGTAGAGCCCAACAGGTGGACGCAGGGGAGGTGGCGGGAGCGCAGCAACACAGCCGCTGTGCAGGCAGCAAAGCAGGTGGGGCAGGAGGAATTGGTTGCTTCCACGGGCTGGCATAAGAGTGTGGATGCATGTTGGCGCCGTCAAGTTGTCTGATAGAACTAGCTCTGCAAGCTACGCATCATTATGGATGCCAAGTCGATCTCACCAAAGGAGGTGACAAAGATCAGAAAAAAGTATAGTCACCAATAAAATTGTGTCAAATATGAATTAGTTAAGGATTGTATCACAATGCACACAAAGGCACACAAAGCATCAAACAGACAACACATACTCTTCAACTCTCCCCTCTCACTACCTCTCACTTCCTCTCTCTCTCTCTCTCTCTCTCTCTCTCTCTAAAAATGAGCGGTGTTCCGGCCCCAATTCACCCCTGGTATCAACAGTTGCTCTCCCAGAACAGAAGCCATATTGCAAAAAATAATTGCATTGCTCGCGCTTGATGTAATAGAAGAAAAGTGTATATCTGCTTCAAATTTGTAAAGTGGTATAGTCATACAGGTTTTTGCAGATATAAATCAACAATGCAGACTGTGAATAATAACTGACCAACACAGCCTAATTTCAAAGGGTTTTCCATCTGCATTTTTACAATAACTTTGCTGTTACACAAGTTTTGTTTTCACTGTGTATGTGGTTTTAAAATGCGACTGCCAGCATTACACATACAGTAAAAGTGTTATGATCCACATTCTTGCAGCCTTTTGATTACAAATAATTAATGTCACTAATCATTTTACATTATGTTTTTTCTTTAAGACATCTATGTGCGATTATGAGAGTGTGTGTAAAAGTGTGTAGAACTTAGTGGCACCTAGCAGAACGGAACAGAATTGTAGTATAATAGTCAATAAGTATGTTTTAACTAGTGTGTAATTCCATGTAAATAAGAATTGTTGTGTTTTTGTTAACTTACAATGAGCCCTTTATATCTCCATAGGGAGCGGGTCCCCTTCCACGGAGGCCACCATGTTGCACCGCCACGCTTCTACAGTAGCCCAGAACAGACAAAAAACCTTTGGCTCGTCCTCTCACCTCCGTAAAGTTACCGGGCGAATTATCCAGTCATTGACTCTGAAAACGGAAAATAAAATATGCATCCTGCTAACGCTATCTCTCTATCAGACTAATTGCCCAGAATAACATCGATTTTAAGCATTATTTGCTAATGTAAGCTTGTAGCCACCATAGCTTCTCCAATATTGTTGTAAAGGGTGGGAGTGTTCAACCTCACCACTAGATGGCACTAAATTTCACACACTGCACCTTTAACACAGGCAACGACAACGAGACAAGATTAAAGATCCATTGTCACAGACATATACATACGTTCATACATGCAGTGTAAAAACTTAACACTTTTTCAGCCCAGAGTCTTTCATCCATGTTAACAAATATGAAACGAATGAACAAAATCTGAATGTTTGAAATTCCTTCCTTTGAAAGCTATAACCAATGTAGCTCATTATGGGATATGAAGCAGCTTGCCTTTTCGCTGAGTTAAATCCAAGCATGGTCTTCTAAAGAACACAATAACCACAGCAACACTGACAGCTTGCAAGCAGGAAGTGGAGAGTTTATCGCTTGCAAGCAGGAAGTGGAGAGTTTATCGGTTGGCATCTGTGTTGTGGAAAAAAAGCTTAGCAAAAGGAGTGAGTGAACCAAAATGTCCTCATTTTTTACAGCGATCACCCTGCCTTCCTTCCCAACACTACTCCTACCCCATAATGGAACATTTCTAGGGTAAGACACTAGTAGTGGTGTATAGAGAGACTGACCTCTCTCTCTATCTGTCCATCTATCTCCACACTCATGTCTCCATGATGTCTCCATCTTTGCTGCTATCAGTAAATGGATCCCGGTTTGAGTGGCCTGACCGCCCGTGAAGCGGCGCTTGAACCAATCTGGAGGACACGCACGAGTGAGAGCGGAGGGGATTTGAGCACCTTTCACTGGCCACACTCGAACCGACGGTGACTCGGAGGCACCGAGCCGCCGCCGTCTGCGGAACTGATCACGGAAACGACAATCTATTGGCTGACTGCATGCCAAATTGCAAACCCCCGGCCCCCACCAACAAATGCTGTTGGGTAATAGATGGAATCCAGATTTGCATGTAGGGTGGCGGGTTTGTGGCCTAAGAAGTATTTTCACGACTGCAACAAAACATGTATTTGTAATTGGTTCTGACGGCGGGATCTCTGAGCAAGTTGACTAGTTGACTGTCCAGCCACGGATCATCCCCCTACACACACACACACGCGCACACACACACACACACACACACACACACACACACACACACACACACACACACACACACACACACACACACTCACACTTAACCTGTCTGCCGCATTCTTGTTTCCCTCTGCTCTGGGGGTAATTTGTGGCATGAGGTGAGACATCATTTCTGAGTGACGTTTAGAGAAAACGGGACCATTTACAGCTTGGCATCGCTTTTCCTCAGACATATCTGTTTTGACTTTCAGTTTTTTTCCCCCCACCGTTCCTAGTGATTGACTTTTATGATACTATAAAGATGTTTTATTTTCTCCTGTGTTATAGAGCAGTTTATTCATTTTGTATCCCTGAATTGAACTCACTCATATCCATGTTTTGAACTCCAGGTTTATCATAGGCACATGTTCTCACGACACTGGAAAATCCAATTATAATTATCACAGAAGAAATAATGATGCTGAAATATAGAACAAATTGGTATAACGTACACAGGGCTCAGAATTACACTTGTTACTATTTATATGATAAAAAATACAGTATATAGAATCATTAAATGTAATTAAAACAGGCAATCAAAGGCTGAATTAATGTTATTTGTTGAATTTATTCAAATCCTTAATTCCGGCAGAAGTAGTTTGTTGGAGCGTTGCAGCGGTTGGCAGCAGAGTAAAGAAGGAATGGTGCGAGATGCAATCAGCTTCCGTGTTAATTTGACTCACTTCGTCAAACTTTCCACTTGACTAAATATTCCCATCTGCCTGAGCTGATCTCATCAACAGCATTGCATCTTATCCTCCCATTTCTATTCACACATCAAAACCTCCCCCAGCGTTGATTCCCCCTCCCCTACGAGTGGAATGACGCCTGCTGGGAGAATCCCACGTGGCGGAGTGTTGAACGGCGCTCAAGGTTACTTTTGAGATGCGGCCCACACCTCGTAAGAGGCTGTTCTGTTTTTTGTTTTTTTTTGCATGTGAGCGGTGTGGCGGCGCTCGGTGGGGACACAAGATCGTCCGATGCGGCTGAGGGGAGAGAGCCGGAGGGGCCGCTGAGAGAGACCCCACAGGCTCTCGAGGTCAGCCCCATGGCAGATTTCCCGCTCGAACAGTCACACGACGGCACCCCGCGCTCAGACCATCAATTTCCATCACTCAGTGATGGAAATTGATGGTCAACTGGTGTCCACAAGCGCAGCTCCCACTCACCCGTACTTCTGTGTAATCCAGGGTAGACTGTACAGAGTGAGTTGTGACACTCAAACAGAGGAAGGGCTTAGCGATTGCTAGTACCTAAATGCGAAATGGTTTTCCAGGCGGCTCATCACAATCCTTTCGCCGGTCGTCTGGGTTACGAGAAAACACTGAACCGTAGAGTGGCCCGTTTCTATTGGCCTGGAATTTACGCAGACGTGGGACGGTGGTGTGTGCGTCCTGCTGCAAATGCCATCTCAGTAAGTCACAAAAATCAACTATTTAATGAGCCCCCGGCACACGCATACGCACACACACACACACGCAAGCACACATACACACACACTAGGTATTGCCTTACCTCCCCCTAAGCACAGGCAGAGAAAAAATCCGGGCACCATTAATGGTATCGGCCGGTATGAGCAAATCATTAAGTATTAAAGTACATTTTGAATTTCTACAGTGAATAAAAGATACTGGGAGATATTGCTGATGATTCTATGAATTTTAAATGTATTTCATTTGAAGGACATCCCAGAGGTGTGACTCATGGCTCACAGATCTCGTTCGCGATCTGGTTTGGGTGTCATTGCCTCCTCTTGGGGCACATGTGTCATTCGCGACTGGTTGTTATCAGATCTTTTCGTTCCAGATTTGAGTCTCGGTCAAGCCTGTGTAATGAACTGTGCTGGGCCGCTGTTTCCAAGTTGCGAAGTAACGACTCTTTTGCCGGTGAGACTCACAACTTCCGAGTTAAAGTAAATCTAAGAGTTGTCTCTTTGAAATAATATTGTCATAATCTGCAAGCTCCAAACAGTCAGAAACCGACCCACAGGAGTGAACATTTGGAACATTTTTGGAACAATTTGACTGACTGTTTTATACAGACTGATGTCCATTGCCAAATGTAGAATATTGGATACTCAGACTAGCTACGATGTGTGTGTGGCAGAAACACACACGTTCTTCGCCCTTCCCATCCGCAGTTGCAATGGATGGAGAGGAGGCTGGGTCTCGCAAATGCCAAATGTCTTGTTAGTAGCACAGTGGAGAATCGAGGAGTGACGACCACCCGCTCCATCCCCCACCCCCACTTACAGCACTCAGTTAGTGGACATTATCCATCATAACAAAAAGATAAATCGAGAAAAAAAGAACATAATCACATCCTTTGTCAGCTGAAGTGACGTGCCCCATTTCTGCCCCTTAAGGCTCTGTTATTTATAGTCGCCGCAAGCGAGCCGCTCAGCTCATGACGCATGCATTACCGGAGAGCATGAGCATAGTTGCACGGTGCCGTGTAGACGCCGTGGTGATATTCTCCTAAAAGACAGGGGGCGCTGTGCACAAATCAGCAGGGGAAACTGTAAGAACTGCTGTAAACATTAAAAAGGAAGAAAATAGATATGTGTCAGGATGTATGTATATTTATTGCATTTTTTTATATATATATAGTCATGAATTTGTGCATTGTAAACATTACGAAGAAGTCCCGAGGTATTAAAATAGTCCAAATCTTTGGAGAGAGACAGCGCTATCTCCTCCCATGATTCCATCTGGTTATTTTTGTGGTCGCGCGAGGACGGATCGTACAGATTGAACCTGCTGACCTCTTCACACAACCTTCCTTCTGAACGCGTCCATCTTGGATTAGCTGAAGCTCACGGCAATAGAGTCCCAAAAATTGGGAGGCGCGTGCCCCCGCGCGACATAGCTGCGCTGTGCTGGCATGAGCGCCGCAGTGACGTCATTTATGGCGCGGGCGCGAGATGACACTATGGCTGCGGCCGACTTTAAACCAGGCTTCATCCCCCCTTCTGTTCCCTGCTTCGGGAAGAGACGTGAGAACCCTGCAAAGTGACGGAAGGAAGAACCTCGCTCTCGATTTGGTCCTCGGAGATGGCTCTGCTCAATCCCTCCTCCAGACTGCAGGTTTTCTCAACAGAAGTTGTGTGTGTGTGTGTGTGTGTGTGTGTGTGTGTGTGTGTGTGTGTGTGTGTGTGTGTGTGTGTGTGTGTGTGTGTGCGTGTGTGTGTGTGCGCGTGTGGTGGTGGTGGAGTGGGTTTTCCACCTTCTAGAAAGAAATAAACAACTTTTGATGATGTTTCTCCTTTCTTTGAGAAATGGCTGAACGAGGACACCATGTCTGATAAAACGTGCATGTACATAATCATGCGGCGTTCCGCGGAAGTCAGAACTCTGGAAAAAATAACGGACCTCCCACATGGAGAAATGCAAAGGGACGGCTATTGAGGTCAGAGTTCCCGTCATTTCCGGGCTGATTGCTCGGATCTCGGTTTGACGAGATAACAGGTCTGACGTCATAGCAACATGGAGGTAGAAAAAATTCTCTTTGCATGGTTTTCATATGAAAATACTGTACATCCAATTTCAATCTAAACCACCTTTAAACTATGTTGTTTTCATGTTAAGCTAACATTTTGTGGCTTGTGGAATTCACAACCACGGCAAATAAATAAAAAAATCCTATGTGTCCAATAGAGCCAGTGGAATACATTTTACTCGGAAGTAGAGCCTATCCACTCGGAGGTACCGCTTTCCGAGTTCCAATGGCATGCAGCATTAGCATCTATAATATGTGTGTATTAGCGTCCATTGTGCTCAGCATTCCTGAAGATGTGTGAATAAAAATTCCATGTGCTTTGTGAAAGAAAAAAAGGTGGTTTGAACAAGCTTAGTCCTCAGGGAAGGTGTGCTGTTTGTGTGGGCAGGGCGGTGCAGAAGAGCTGAAACCTATAACGAGGTTTCCAAAGGAGAGCTGGTGTGAAAGTTATCATCACCCACTCGCCATTCTGTTTGGCTTTTCATTTTCTTTTGTTTTCTTTTTCTCCTTTATCCTTCCCCCTGGAGGGAGGTCATGATGACTCATTGCAACTTTGGCTCCACCCATACAGACAAACCATAAACCAAAAAAGGGAACAAAGGAAAAAAAGCTTCATGACGAAATCAATAAATTAATGCATAAAAATAAAAAAAGTATAAAAAAATAAATAAACAAACAATTATATATACATATTCTATAAATATATATATATATATATAAATATATATATATGGAAATATATTTCTGTTGCTTTATATACATATGTTTCTGTTGTTGCTGCTATTGTTGCTGCTGCTGCTGCTGCTGCTGTTGTTGCAGCTGTTGTTGTTGTTTCTGTTGCTGCTGGTGTTTTTGTTGCTGCCGCTGTTGTTGTTGTTGTTTCTGTTGCTGCTGCTGTTGTTGCTGCTATTGCTACTGCTGCTGCTGCTGTTGTTGTTGTTGTTGTTGTTTCTGTTGTTGCTGCTGCTGTTGCTGCTGTTGCTGCTGCTCTTGTATTTGTTTTTGTTGTTATTGCTGCTGGTGTTGTTGTTGTTGCTTCTGCTGTTGTTGTTTCTGTTGCTTCTGCTGTTGTTGTTTCTGTTGCTGCTGCTGTTGTTGTTTCTGCTGCTGCTGCTGGTGTTGCTGCTATTGCTACTGCTGCTGCTGTTGTTGTTGTTTCTGTTGCTGCTGTTGTTGTTGCTGGTGGTGTTGTTTCTGCTGCTGTTGTTGTGCTGCTGATGTTGTTGTTTCTGTTGCTTCCACTTTTGGTGCTGTTGTTGTTGTTGTTGTTGTTTCTGTTGTTTCTGCTGCTGTTGCTGCTGTTGTTGCTGCTGTTGTTGCTACTCCTGCTGTTGTTGCTACTCCTCCTGTAGTTGGTTTTGTTGTTGCTTCTGTTGTATCTGCTGTTGCTGCTGTAGTTGTTTCTCCTGTTTATGTTGTTTCTGTTGTTGTTGTTGGTTCTGTTGTTGTTTCTGTTGTTGCTGCTGGTGCTGCTGTTTCTGTTGTTGCTGCTGCTGTTGCTGCTTTTGCTGCTGTTGCTTCTGTTTCTGTTGTTGCTATTGTTTCTGTTGTTGCTGCTGTTTCTGTTGTTGTTTCTGTTGTTTCTGCTGCTATTGCTGCTGTTGTTAATGTTGCTGCTGCTGTGGTTGTTGTTGCTGCTGGTGTTGTTGTTTCTGTTGTTGTTTCAGTTGTTGCTGCTGTTGTTTTGCTGCTCTTTCTGTTGTGTCTGTTGTTGCTGCTGTCGTTTCTCCTGTTTATGTTGTTGTTGTTGTTGTTGTTTCTGTTGTTGCTACGGTTGCTGTTGGTGCGGTTTCTGTTGTTTCTGCTGCTATTGTTGCTGTTGTTGGTGCTTTTTCTGTTCTTGTTTCTGTTGTTGCTGCAATTCTTACTGCTGCTGTTGTTATTGTTGTTGTTTCTGTTGTTGCAGCTGAAGTTGCTGTTGCCTCTGCTGTTGTTGTTTCTGTTGCTACTGCTGTTGTTATTGCTGCTGTTGTTGCTGCTGCTGATTTAGCTGTTTTTGTTGTCGTTTATGTTGCTGTTTTTGTTGTTGGTGCTGGTGTTGTTGCTGCCGCTGTTGTTGTTTCTGCTGCTGCTGCTGGTGTTGCTGCTATTGCTACTGCTGCTGCTGTTGTTGTTGTTTCTGTTGCTGCTGTTGTTGTTGCTGGTGGTGTTGTTTCTGCTGCTGTTGTTGTGCTGCTGATGTTGTTGTTGTTGTTTCTGTTGCTTCCACTTTTGGTGCTGTTGTTGTTGTTGTTGTTTCTGTTGTTTCTGCTGCTGTTGCTGCTGTTGTTGCTGCTGTTGTTGCTACTCCTGCTGTTGTTGCTACTCCTGCTGTAGTTGGTTTTGTTGTTGTTTCTGTTGTATCTGCTGTTGCTGCTGTAGTTGTTTCTCCTGTTTATGTTGTTTCTGTTGTTGTTGTTGTTGTTTCTGTTGTTGTTTCTGTTGTTGCTGCTGGTGCTGCTGTTTCTGTTGTTGCTGCTGCTGTTGCTGCTTTTGCTGCTGTTGCTTCTGTTTCTGTTGTTGCTATTGTTTCTGTTGTTGCTGCTGTTTCTGTTGTTGTTTCTGTTGTTTCTGCTGCTATTGCTGCTGTTGTTAATGTTGCTGCTGCTGTGGTTGTTGTTGCTGCTGGTGTTGTTGTTTCTGTTGTTGTTTCAGTTGTTGCTGCTGTTGTTTTGCTGCTCTTTCTGTTGTATCTGTTGTTGCTGCTGTCGTTTCTCCTGTTTATGTTGTTGTTGTTGTTGTTGTTGTTGTTGTTGTTGTTTCTGTTGTTGCTACGGTTGCTGTTGGTGCGGTTTCTGTTGTTTCTGCTGCTATTGTTGCTGTTGTTGGTGCTTTTTCTGTTCTTGTTTCTGTTGTTACTGCAATTCTTACTGCTGCTGTTGTTATTGTTGTTGTTTCTGTTGTTGCAGCTGAAGTTGCTGTTGCCTCTGCTGTTGTTGTTTCTGTTGCTACTGCTGTTGTTATTGCTGCTGTTGTTGCTGCTGCTGATTTAGCTGTTTTTGTTGTCGTTTATATTGCTGTTTTTGTTGTTGGTGCTGGTGTTGTTGCTGCCGCTGTTGTTTTTGTTTCTGTTGCTGCTGCTGTTTTTGTTGTTTCTGTTGTTGCTGCTGCTGTTGCTACTGCTAATGTAGTTGTTTTTGTTGTTGTTGTTGCTGCTGTTGTTGCTGCTTTCGAAATGACCACCTGACAACAATTTTCTTTCTTTGATTGTATTTCTTTGTAAAGCGCATTGTGTTGCCCTGGTATGAAAAGCGCTTGTGATTGACTATATATATATATATATATATATATATATATATATATATATATATATATATATATATATATATATATATATACAGTGGAACCTCGCATTACGAGTGTACCAGTTAAAAAGTAATTTGTTCTAAGAGCCGAGGCTCAGGCAAATTTTTGTCTTGTTTTACGAGTGGAAATCCACATTATAAGGGAGGTTCATACAGTGACCGCTAGGCTCGCACACGCTCTCCCGAAGCATCCCAATTGTGTTTTCCCAGGGTTTTTCTTTTAATTTTGTGCGTTTTTTGCTTGACAAACATGAAAAAGGTTGTGTTTTTAAAACCCATAAAAAAAGATTTTTGGGTGGTTTATGGGACTTGGAACGGACTAATTATATTTCAATTAATTTCAATGGGGAAAATTAATTTGTAAAACAAGCATATTGTAAAACAGGCTCGGTCATGGAACAAATTAAACTCCTAATGCGAGGTTCCAATGTATATAGTCTAAACATTGCAGACAAAACTTCTCTTTCAGAATTCCCTCGACCGGGCATATTTATCCATAACAGAGCTTCATGTTATGCATACAATTCTACACACAGGTCAATCTATCTCAACAGAAACATATTAATGTGGTATTTATATTTTTTATAGATTTTCTAACTTGTTAACATTTATTTTCTTTTTGTTTATTTTTTTTCAGTGCACTCAGTGAGACAATGAGCCCTACAATGCCTCTGGAGGCCCATTTTAGAGCTGCCTTGTAAAGCACAGCAAGTGGAAAGAGAGGAAAAACCAATAGCAACAACAAAAAAAGGGGCCGGCAGGCTTTTATATCGCAGCGCCCAGACAAGAAGTGACAGACAGAGAGCAGCAGCCAGGTGTGTATATGTGTATACTGTATGTATCATGAAAAGTGTAATCATATGTTTTCCATAAAATATAGATTTTTAGTAATATATTTAAAATATTATGTTATAATAGAAAGCTAGGTGATCATATATCTTGTAATATATCTTAAATCTGATCTTGTATTATATTGTATCTCATGTTATTATATTTCCGAACGTATGACTCTATAGTGGACAATCTTTGCAGTGGCAAAATATATGTGGAGTCCTCCCTTATTGTTATTTAACAGGTGTTTTTTTTACGTTTTATTTTTATATATCACATACAATTTTGCAATATTATGTAAGGGTATGATTTGTTAGATTGTGAGTGATAGATTGACAGAAAATACAAAAATATTGTATTGCTCTTTCCCCTCTGCAATTCCCCAGAATGGAACATTGAAAATATTTTATCTTACCTCCCTCAGCAAGAATTAAACTGTCACCATTATTGGTTTAAAAGAAAGGAGGGAAAAAAATTTCAATAGAAAAACTAAATATAAAAGTTAATGTGTCATATTTTTTTATTTTTTTATTATAGAAATCATTAGGGGTTTGATTTCTATCCACTGCTTTGCTTTTCTGACACCGCAATCAGAAATAACCCGTAAGTGTTTGTTGGTTTTTGAATTGATCTTTTCCATCACACTTATGTTTGTTCCGCAACCGCCAAAGCCACTTCCCAGGCCTTAAGGGGCAGTGAGTGTGCGAGTGCAAGGGAAGGATGTGGAGCTAAATCCTGCCATAAATCCAACTTAATTCCACTGTATAATCAATATTCCGCGCAGGGTCCTTTTCCACGCAAATTCACTGCTCTGTTGTGTTAATCTTTTAATGCGTCTTAAAGCATCTCGCAAGCAAAGCTGGTCGTCCTTCTCCAAAGAGTCGAGTTAGCCCCGCCTTTGGCTCTGCCTCGAGAAAAGTAGCTTGGCTGTGGTCGGCGACTTACTGACCCAACTTCTCGAGAATGGACTTATCTTTCAATCTTGGCATGGCATAAAACTATAAAAAGGAGTAGTGGATACATCTCTTGACCTCATCCATCTCTACACCTGGCTTGATGTCAAGTCACAAAAGACCTCCATGTGGCTAAACTCCAAGCCATACTCTAGAGTCATATACAATTGGTCACTACATGCCTCTTAGAGGTGTAAATAGAGGATATTTCAATTGTTTTGATCTATAAGGTACCTTGATATGAGTGAAATAGTTTTGTGACTGCAGCTATCTTCATCATTCAATGAAAAACAAATGCACAAATTGGGGTACTATTTAAGAATATTTATCTTCGGCCTTCACTGTCCCATAAAAGATAACGGAGACAGATGATATTGTCCGGCTCTTTGAGGGAAGTTGTTTTGAAAGTGTTGAAAAGGTGTACAAAACATACAAATGAATTATTGTACATGAAATGCATACAAATAAAGCATAAGGGTGATTATGTAAATGTAGATGTCTATTAATTTCCATCTAGACATGAACGATACTTGCTAGGTTACAGGTATTTCCCTGAGAACTGTGAAGGCAAGTGACTTATCATCAGAATCTATCAATTTTACAAACGGTCTGATTAGCTCAAATTAATGTGATCAGGTGATTAATAATTGTGACAGCTGTTGTTGTAATGCCAACAATGTGTACTTACACATATTACAGACTATAAGCAATTTGCTGTATATTTAGAAATAAAGTATATGCTACAGAAAGCAGCATATACTTATACTATACCAAAGCGACTTACAATTATTCAAACACCGACGGACGCAGCCATCAGGAGCAACTAGGGGTTAAGTGTCTTGCTCAAGGACACTACAGCATGCTAGCAGGAGGAGCCTGGGATCGAACCAGCAACCTTTAGATCACTAGACAACCAGCTCTACCTCCTAATATATACACTCACTGAGAACTTTAAAAGGAACACCTGTACACCTACTTATTCATGCAATTATCGAATCAGCCAATCGTGTGTCAGCAGTGCAATGCATAAAATCATACAGATGCAGGTCAGGAGCTTCAGTTAATGTAAACATCAACTATCAGAAAGGGGACAATGTGATCTCAGTGTTCTTGACAGTGGCATAGAATGTGGCGGAAAACAGAAAACATCCAGGACGGAAACACATTGTTGATGAGAGACGTCAACGGGGGATGGCCAGACTGGTTCGAGCTGACAGAAAGGCTACAGTAGCTCAGATAACCACTCTGTACAATTGTGTTGAGCAGAAAAACATCTCAGAATGCGCAACACGTTGAACCTTGAGGCGGATGGGCAACAACGGCAGAAGACCACATCGGGTTCCACTTCTGCCAGCCAAGAACAGAAAGCGGAGGCTTCAGTGGGCGCAGGCTCACCAAAACTGGACAGTTAAAGACTGGAAAAATACCCTAGTGTGATGAATCTCGATTTCTGATGGGGCACACAGATGGTAGGGTCGGAATTTGGCACCAACAGCATGAATCCATCGACCCAGCCTGCATTGTGTTAACAGTCCAGGCTGGTGGAGGCGGTGTAATGGCGTGGGGAATCTTTTCTTGGCACACTTTGGGCCCGTACTGCCACAGCCTTTTTGAGAATTGTTGCTGACCATGTGCATCCCTTCATTACGTTGGCCCTGAGAGCTCCAACGTACTGCAACTGAAGAACACATATGCAAATAGACAAAACAAAAGCAAATTTTGCGTCTTCAACAAAACACATGCCGAACATTTGGAAAACACGCTGCAAATCCAGATGTGTCGAACAAACTGCATTACAACACGCTTTGCAAATTCAAAATACACAACCGCATTAACGGAAAACACAAATGCAAAAGCCACATTACGGAAGTGAGTGACAACGGCTGCACCGATTTAACTGCAATAAAATTATATTAAACAAAATTATTTGTGTTTGTGTTAAAGTGTTTCTAATTATATATGTTAATTTATACAAGTAATGATTTGTATCTCGCGATGTGTATTGAGAGACTCAGACTTCTCTATGAAATCGACTGTAACTTGCCTAATTCTGAACCGATCATGAAATTTAGTTTGTTATAAATGTGGAAAATTGATACTGATACTGGTTTCTTATTGGAATTAAATTCAGTAACTGGGGGTGGATCTAATCATATCTTTTTATTCACTACCATGTTCAATGGAATTAGGTATCATGCTTGCATCATATTGCAGTTTAATTTAACAATTGACTATTGAATTTATATATTATATATAAATTCAATATATAAAATATATATATATTTTATATATTTTAAGATTTGATTTCAACATTGGACATCTTAAATGTTGTCTTCATTGAAAACCATGGGCAAAAATTTCTTGCTTTGAGTGTTTTACAGAATAAATGGAAAGCAAAGTTATATTTGTCTCATCTGTCTCTTTTTTTTTTTTTTGCTGAGCCGAAAAATGATCGGATCCTGGACTCAAAATCGTGATACAATCCGAACCGTGAGTTTTGTGATCCGTTGCACCCCTAGAAAACACTGTACATTGACTCATTCTGGAATACTCCGCTGTATTTTCATTCATCAGAATAACTTGTTTCCATTCCATTGATTGACCTTGACAAAGCAACTTCATCTCCACAAGCCATATCTGCTCCACAAACTGCATGGAAACGGTCTTTCTTTCAGCTCTCATCATTAAGTCTTTGACCTTTTCACTACAAAAGGGAAGCCAATTTCCCCAGCAATGTCTCGGGAAGCGTTGCTTATTTTAGACGCTGGTTGAGAGATTTGTGGCACTCGCTAAGGAGCCACATGCATCTAATTGGGGTGCATCAGTCATTTGTTACAACAGGGCTTCAAATTTTCCACAGAGGTTGCTAAATGAGACTATTTGTCAGGCAGCCCTCACCTTCCCATTTCTTTCCGCTCGCCAGTGTGCGAGAAAAAAAAAAGAAAATGCCCTGGGTTCTTAATGACTGTTTTCCTGCATCAAATGAGCCATAAAGCAACTGTTAACAAAAACATGCCACATGAAGAAAAAAACGACACGGCATAAGTAATGGGTATGTGTTTGTTTGTTTATTTATTTATTTTTGTCTAAGTATATGCATGTGTGTGTCTGTGTTAGTATTGTTTTCACAGACAGAAGATATGAATGTGTGTGTGTGTGTGTGTGTGTGTGTGTGTGTGTGTGTGTGTGTGTGTGTCTGTGTGTGTCTGTGTGTGTGTGCATAATTACTGTTGAGCAGACTGGCAGGTCGAAGGCCAGACTTTCGGGCTGCTGTGCCTCTTTTTCTTTCCCCTCCCTGAAGGACGCCATTGCCCATGGCTGGGTTTGATTGGCAGCGACCAAAATGCCAGCGAGGATGTGCATCCTGCTTCTTCCAGCGGTCCGCTATCACCGCTAAAATCTCTGCCAGTTCATCCGAATCCTTGAACCGTTCACACGGCTCAGCGTGGTGAGGTCGGTGCACTTTACAGTGGGAGCGAAATAAATCACGTCGGACATCACAATGCAAACCGAAGCAGAAGGTCGCTCGCTCCTTTGATCAAACTCCTGTGAGACCACGGATGGATAAGGAGAGGAGGAGACGTTCATCTTTTCCGAATATTCTATCGGAAGGCTTAGTTATTCGCGGCCCATTGTCACACAATTTGTCGCCTAATTTTCCAGTACGAATGCAAACACTATGTAAATGAAGCGTTCAGTTCCGTCCACTTTTACACCCGGGGGAGATTGTTATGCAGGTGTGCAAAAGGCCACGCAACAGCCGGGCAAATGAAAGACGGCGAGGCAGCTGATTAGTATGGAGATCGAAAATCTACCGTTGTACAGGCCAAAGCTCCGGGAATCCCGCTGGGCGCTGCACAACATTGCCTCCCAAACAAACAACGCCAAGGATCAGATGGAGAGAATCAGTACAGCATGGGTTGATGTGTATCGTAAATAGGACCACATCAGTTATGTACAGGTATCTGCCGAATGCGCAAGTCTTCTGAGGTGCTTCGCGGACTGAAACTATTGAACGACTCGTCAAATACAGAATCTCAAAAACCAGTCCAACCTTTCGCCACTACGAATAGCCATCGCTTTCACGGTGAAAACTGTTCTGATGAACACAGAGGTGCTATTCTGGCTGGAAGTGATGAATTTGATGAATTCTAGCAGCCTTACAATTTTGAACTTGCAACACAAAAGTAAATTGGATCAATTCTCACAGTACACCTGGCGAGCTCTCACGGCACTGCACTAATATACTAGAAACGTTTCTCAGGTTCCGACAAAGCACCTGTAAGGAAATGGTAACAACCGCTGAACTCCATCTTCACAAGGCGATCACAAAACCTTGAGTGTCTGATGCAATCATTGCGCAGGCACCCCGTGCAGATCAATGCGGCTGATATTTCTGTGCCCCGCTGCCATGTGTTCCCATTATCTTAGCCCTCTGTGTTCAATCCAACAGCCCTCAACACCTCGAAAACCACCACCAGGCTGTGGCTCAGAGCATGAGGCAGTGGTCTTAACACGGCGTTGCATGAGCCTATTTTCGAGCACACGCAGCCATCTTCGGCACAGGCTCTATTGGTTATGCAGGGAAACTAACAAGTAATATTCAACGGCTTGATTATTTAATCATTTCTTGCTCTGACAAATTGCCTCCATGGCATGGCCTTGAATGACCAAATATCACAAAAGTGGCTTTCGCTCTCCTATTTATTGAGGAGATTAATAAATAGATTTATGAGCGCATGAGATTGTATTTCTATGCTAAATAAATGACAATCACTGCCATATTAAACTATGTCGATCATTTTGACACATCATGAACATCACATCAGAAATGCCACAAATCCTAATAGTTGTTACATTTAACATTGACATTTTAGCACATTATGTCAAGATCCGGTAACATTTCACTGTGATTAAAATGAAATAAAAATGTAATAGTGTGTTGTGGGGGGGCAGATGCTATTTGCAACAGACTGAAAAATAAAACAGTTTAGCGGGGTTTACACATCTTAAAAGTTGGTATAAAGATGTTGAATATGAGGGTGGCCATGTGACTGTTTGTAGAGCAACGGCCTCTGGAATATGGTTTTACTCATTACCTCTGTATTAGCTATATGAAGCCTCTTTCATCATATGTAATAAAAAATAAAAAATAAAAACGACGAGATAAAAATGTGCATACATTCATAAGCACCATTAGTGTAATTGTAAGAATTCAGTAGCTGTCATGAAAATGGTATCTATCATACTGGACGTGAAAGGTTTGTCACCTCCCTCCATCTTTCTCATTAGACGCTTGTTCCCGTCCAAGAATCCTGGCCGTGTGAACGCCATCCCAGCTTGCTGCAGGCGTAGTTCAGGCAAGTTGAACAGGATGCCAGTCCATGGCAGGGTCACACAAAACTCTCCATCAGACAGTGTAGGGTCTCCAATTAGCCTAACCTGTATGTCTTTTGGTGGTGGCAGGAAACTAGAGCACCCAGGGGGAACCCACTCAGATGCATGAGATTCGAACCCAGCTCTCTGAACCGTGTCAAATTTATCACACACATACACACACATTTCAGTTACTGTACATTTTTCACTGATAAATGCAATTCTGCAATAGAAAACATGAAGCGTAATTTATTTATATTATGCTTCATGTTTATTTATGTTTAATATATTTACATTTGGTAAATGCAGCCCCAACATAAATATATTCATGTTGGGTCCGCAACTTAACTTACATTATGCTAAATTATGATGATTGTGGTGACTTACAGTACTTATGCTCATAAATAATCTATCAATTGATTTAAAATGTTTTAAAAAATATTGTAATATTTACTTATTAAATTGTTGTATCGTTGTCGTATCGTTGTTGTTTTAAATTATATTTTAATTATTATTTATATTTTTATATATTTTAGTTGATTTTCCTTATTTTTTATTATATATAAAATATTTGTATTTCTTTTTTTTTAAATTTTGCTGCACTTTTTTGAATTTTTCTATACAAATAAAGTTTATTATTTCAATAATTATGGGACAGTGCTGGCCACTGTTTGGAATGATTTAAATGGTCCTAAATGAAACAATGATGGCATCTAAATTAAGGAAGGTCAAAGTCAATATTGCTCCACCAAAGTTTGAGTACAATGTTCGACTCATCCTGCCCCATGATATGAATGAAGTTGAATAAAATGATACGAAACTGAAATGTAAACGATTTAAGGTCGCAAGCTCCGGGACATTTACTGTAAAGGATGTGAGGAAACACTTGCTGTGAGCCATTGTAATGCCGCACCCATGTTTGTCGGCTTCAAAGTTGTTTTCTGTTTTCCGCGAGGCGGAACACATTGTTGTTTTTCTGAAAATCCTTTTGACTTGCTGCTTCAACTCAGACAGCATTCAAACGTGCTGAAATGTGCCATTTGTCTTCCAAGGGAAAACACTGTGAAAGCTTGGTTAAAGAATTCGGTGTGAAAAGCTTTTTTTATTTTCCTGAATCGTAGACCGGCTGCGACTGGAATCGCTGCCGCTATTCATCTACAACATTCTAATACAACTTTAAAAAAGAGCAATGGGGCCCTTTACATTTACGGAAATTCACTATGGTTTACTTTGGTTTTTATATAGTAACCATGGAACTTTATGGTAATTATGATTAGGATAATCCAAACCATGGTACTACCATGGATTGACTATAACACTATACACCGATCAGCCACAACATTAAAACCACTGACAGGTGAATGAATAACATTGCTCATCTCGTTCCAGTGGCACCTGTCAAGGGGTGGGATATATTGGGCAACAAGTGAACAGTCAGATCTTGAAGTTGATGTGTTGGAAGCAGGAAAAATGGGCAAGAGTAAGGATGTGAGCGACTTAGGCGCCCAAGGCTCATTGATGCACGTGGGGAGTGAAGTCTAGCCCGTCTGGTCCGATCCCACAGAAGAGTTACTGAAGCACAAATTGCTGAAAAGTTAATGCTGCTATGATAGAAAGGTGTCAGAACACACAGTGCATCACAGCTTGCTGCGTATGGAGCTGTGTAGCTGCAGAGCGGTCAGAGTGTCCATGCTGACCCCTGTCCACTGCCGAAAGTGCCTACAATGGGCACGTCAGCATCAAAACTGAACCATGGAGCTATGTGAGAATGTGGCCTGGTCTGATGAATCAAGTTTTCTTCTACATCATGTGGATGTGGGGTTAGGGTCCGATCCGATCTCCTCAACCTTCAGGACTTAAAGGATCTGCTGCTTACGTCTTAGTGCCAGATACAACAGGACACCTTCAGAGGTCTTGTCTTGTCTTGTCTAGTCTTGTTTTAGAGTCCATGCCTCGGCTCATTTTTTCAAAACTCTAAACACAAAAACAGAAACACAATTGCAAAGTGTAAGAAAAAAGAAATTAGACTGCATCCCGCCTCCTATTTTGGTCTGGCAACAGCATGCCATTGACCCTGCAAGCAATGTTCTCCCTGGCTAAACAGCAGGAAAAGTATCTTCTGGAGCAACGGATCTTGCCGCCGAAAGCCCCCACATCAACCTCACCACATGCACCCTCCATTGCCTGGAGAAGAGGCATGCGTGCGAGGGCATGGTGGTCATACGTCTCCCATCGCCATGCCAAAAAACCCCTTCAAGTGGGTTTAGGAATGGGAAAAATGGTTATTAGGGGAAACATAGGGGATGGTAGCTCAGGCGGTAGAGCTGGTGGTCTAGTGATCTAAAGGTTGCTGGTTCAACCCCAGGCTCCTCCTGCTAGCATGCTGTAGTGTCCTTGAGCAAGAAACTTAACCCCTAATTGCTCCTGATGGCTGCGTCCGTCGGTGTTTGAACAATTACAAGTCGCTTTGGATAAAAGCGTCTGCTAAATGTTATGTTATTAGCGGTAGTTTTAATGTTGTGGCTGATCAGTGTATGTTAACCATGATACTACCATGGTTTATCTATGGCACTTTATGGTAACTATGGTACTACCATAATTAATCTATGGCACTTTATGGTAACTTTGGTACTACCATGGTTTTACTATGGCACTTTATGGTAGCTATGGTACCTCCATGGTTAATCGATGGAACTTTATGGTTACTATGATAATGCCATGGTTAATCCATGGCAATTTCTGGAAACTATGGCACTACCATGGTTTTACTATGGCACTTTATGGTAACTATGGTACTACCATGGTTATGATAAATGATGCTAGAAAGGTTTGTTATGGCTAAGAGAGGAAATAGATTTTGCATATTTATTTACCATGGTATTAGGGCTTACTTTGATCCAAATACAAAGCTCTTTGGTCATTCATTGATACACAGGATGTGATATTAATACACGTAATCCAAGGTTAAAATACCAAAAAAAAATGTTCATGAACTTTCCAATGATCCACAGAAGCTCATAAGTAAGGCATATGGATTTTTTTTACATTCAATTTTACTATACTAAACTATACAGATTTCATAAAGCATATGGCCTAATATGGATGTTCAAAATGTATAAATTTACAGTCTCTAACCACATGACCACTTGTTAAACCATGGTAAACTATGGAGCATAGTAGTAAAACCATGGTGGAGATACTGTATAGTATAGTATAGTATAGTATAGTATAGTGTAATTAAACCATAGTATAACCATGGTTCACAAACCATGGTTTTTCGTTTCACTATAAAACCTTGGTTGAGACACTATAGTAAACTATAGTAAAACCATGGTTAAAAGCATAGTATAGCCATGGGTCATAAACTATGTTTTTTCCTCTCCCCAAAAAAAAAAGTTTACCATACTTCTGCTCACCATGATAAAACCATGATTCATTTTCGTAAGGGATACCCCTGAGTCTCAGCCTGGTGCTTTTATTCCCCTGATTACCCTGAATGGCCCTCTCTCTATTGTTCTTTTACTGCTCTTTGGCTCAAATGTGAGTTTTTAAAAAAGGGTGATACAAAATGAATTATAATCGTTACTTTTAATCACGGCAATTGATTTCATACTTGTTGAGCAGGCGGTGTTGTTATTGGGTCCAGTCAGCTTTAGCATTTTTGACAAATCACCTTTTTTGTCAAAAATTGTTTGGTGGTGACAGTGGAATCAGTGTGTTGCGGTGGGGCATTAGAAAATCTCTAGCTCAGTGGTTTTGAAAGTATTTTTTTAGTAGTGTACCCCCTCAACAGGCAGTCTTTCCATATGACATAGTAAGGTAATTGCCTGGAGTGTCGCGTGCTGGGGGGCCTCGTGCATTTGTGTGGATTTATTTTTTTCATAAAAACTCTGTTTTCCTCTGTCACTCCCGCGATCGCCGCATTGAATCACTCACATCCCATCAGCGTTGCGATAATTAGGATTATAAAAAAGAGGCCCGATAGAGAATGTACAGAGTGGACATGGACATAGTGGCGGTGGAGAGGAAACACGCACTTGTAGTGTTGGAAATGTAGTGATAAGAAGTTTGGCTCTTTTTAGAGATTCTGCACTTTGCGTGAATAGAATTCTCACAGGCTGCTGGGTTTGTGACTCACAGGTTTTTTGTTTTAGTCCATGCCTTCAACACAACAGACCAAAAGTACGTATGTCATCTGAATTCATTAGATAAGATATATCAACCAGGTGAATAAGCAAAAGCAACAATAAACTTGTTACATGGCACTACAAGGATTATCATCAGTACAAAGCCTAGTCTGATAAATTATATTGTCATACTGATCAATATGGGGAAATTTTTTTTATCGGATATTATGAAATATTGTAATTGATATTGTATTCCCCATAATTGCTGTGATGACATATGTTCCTCCATATCTATTCCTAAAAGCAGTAGTAGTGGTAACCACCCAGAAGCCTGCTTAAAAGTGCCCAGAGACGAGGGCCAAGCGTGAAGTTGGCCTGGTGCGTGATGGTTCTGATGTTGCCCTCCAGTGCTGCCACTCAAATCCGATTTTTCCATCCAAGTCCTGTTCATTGAATCAAATGATAGGAGGAGACAACCAAACAGGTAAGCCGCTCTAGGTGGGCTTGAGGGTTGAGGCTTGAGGGACTGAGCCAGCTATAGAGAAATGCGGTACTGCTGTGCTTTGCTCTTAATGGAAACATGACCCATGTTTGGAATGTGGAATATCCATCGCTGAAATGCCAGCCGTTTTACCTGCTCCGGGAGTTTACAGCTGTGTATATTCTAGCTGTTAACATCCCCCCGAGTGCTAACGTTAGCACAGCACTCAGGGAGCTACACGACCACATATGTGAGCTCAAGACCAATCACCCAGAGGCTTTTTTCGTGGTAGCAGGACTTTAATCAGGCTAAACTGACGGATATTTGGCCACACTTTCACCAGCACGTCTCCTTAGCAACCAGGGAAAACAACACGCTGGACCAGATGAGAGGCGTATAGAGCGGTGTCTCGCCCCCACCTGGGCTTCTCTAACCACATCTCCATCCTGCTGGTTCCTGTTCATCATCCTCTGCTCAAAGACAGCAAGCCCAAACAGAAGACCATCACTGTGTGGCCTAGTGGAGCTGTCTTCACTGACTAGCAGGTATTTAGAGAAACAGCAACTGGTGACTGCAGGGTAGACCTGGAGGAATATGTGTCATCCGTTTGCGATTACATCAGCAAATGTATCGATGCCATCTCCACCAGCAGGAAAATAACCGTCTGTCCCAATCAGAAACCCTGGCTGAATGGAGAGATGCGGTCTCCTGTGAAGGCAGGGGATTCAGCCTTTGTGTCTGGAGATGCAGTGGCACTAAGAGCAGCGAGGAGGGAATTGGAGGCTGGCATCAAAAAGGCAAAGGCCACTTACGCCCTCAGGATACAGGGTTATTTTTCCACCAAGGGCATAAAGAGCATCACACACTACAAAGGGAGGAATGCACAATGCCCTTGGGATCCATCTTTTCCTGATGCTCTGAACACCTTCTATGCCCGCTTTGGGTCATCCATCCCCTCCCACAGCACCACCACAGTGCCCAAAAAGTCATTTGTGGGAAGCGTGAATGACTATCGTCCGGTGGCAGGGATTCCTATGTCAGATTCCTATGTCATTCCTATGTATGATTCCTGCTCTTCCTGGACATAAGTTCTGCTTTTAACACTATCATTCCGCAAACTTTAGTCAACAAATTGCTGCTGTTGGGAGTAGTACCATCACTCTGCAACTGGGTCCTGGACTTCTTGACAAACAGGCCACAGTCTGTTAAGATTTTCTTCCACCATCACACTCAACACCGGCTCCCCACAGGGATGTGTCCTGAGCCCCCTGCTGTACATGCTCCTCACGTATGATTGCTCTGCAAGGTACCCGAGCAATCATATAGTGAAGTTTGGTTGGACTGATCTCCAACAACGATGAGTCAGTGTACAGGTAGGAGGTGGAAGAACTTGTGGCCTGGTGCAGAGCAAACAATCTCTGCATCAATGTGGGGAAGACTAAGGAGATGGTTGTGGACTTTAGGAGGAGAAGCCACCCCCCACCCTCCCCTTCATCGGAGGAGCAGCTGAGGAGATGGTGTCCACCTGTAAATACCTGGGTCTGCACATCTCCAACAACCTCACGTGGGCCACCAACACAGCCAGCATCATAAAGAAGGCCCACCAACGCCTGTACTTTTTGAGGAGGCTGAAACGGGCCGGCCTCAGCCCTGCTGTCCTGACCACTTTTACTGGTGTGTGGTGGAGAGCATACTGACATCCTCCATCACTATTTGGTATGGGAACTGCTCTGCAGCTGACACTAAGGCACTGCAATGAGTGGTTAAATCTGCTCAAAGAATAGCTAACAGCAGCCTCCCTTCCTTGGAGGATAGTTGTGTCAGCAGGTGCAGAAGCAGAACGTCATGAAGGACCCCACTCACCTGGCACACAAACTGTTCACCCCGGTCCCCTCGAGCAGAAGGTTGCGCAAATTCAAAGCCAGAAAAACAAGTCTAAAGTGTAGCTTCTTCCCAGAGGCTGTGAGGCTTAAGTACTCCTGGACTTAAAATTCTTTCCCCTGCAGTTTTTATGCACTTTATTTAAGTTTTCTAGCTATTACATTGCAAATGTTTTTTATTCTGTACGCTGGTTACCTGGGTACCGGATTTTGTTCTTTCATGTTTTTAACATGTTTGAATGACAATAATTTAAACTGAAACTGAAACTGAAACTGTGGAGCTGTATATCAACCCCAAGAACCAGTGCTCAAGGCCTTTTGCCACTGAGCTTTGTGTTTTACTGACTAGTTGATAGAAGTGTCTTGTTGCACTAGTTGCGCTAACATCAGGGAATTATCATTATTAGGCCTTAATCAGGCTCTCTGTCATTTATTTTGCTCCACCCTGTTTTGCTGATAGTTAGTAGTTAGGGTACTTCATATTGTTTTTTTGTTTTATGCTGCAGATTAATTGAGCTTGTTCTTTTATTAGTTTTTCTTTGTAGTTTCTGTTTATCTTGGCATTGGAGACCCTGATGCCTTATTTGCTTCCATTTCTGCAATTTTAGTTGGTTTACCTCTGTCAATCATTTTCTGTAAATAAATGTTATTCATTGTAAGACTTAAAGTGTTTCATCAGCCCTTTTCTTGCCCCTGTGGGTCCATTTTGAAATGGTTTTGGTTAAACTTATGTTACTCCCTGTGTTCATCTAGACATGAAAAAGGTTGTAACATAAATGGGGCCTTGTCCAGGAGATGGCTTGGTTTCTACTTTATATATATATATATAATTTTATTTAACCAGGTAACCAGATATTATTTAACCAGGTAAAAATAAGTCTCAGAGATTAAACTCATTTTTTCAAGAGAGGAGCATCAATAAACAAACAGCCAAAGTTGTCACACACTACAAATGAGTGAAAACAATATCCAGTTAAAATGAAATACAAGGTCACAGACAAAAATCCACTTATGGTGCATAAGCTGGTACAAAATTTCTAAAGTGATTTCAGTGAAATTTTAGCAGCAATCACATTGACTAAGAGTGCTATTTTCACGACCCTTTAAAATTGACTTAAATTCCCCCATATTAATGAGTTCAGATAATTTCAGGTCCTTCTGTACATTATTCCAGTAAGAAGGGTCAGCGTCTTTTAAAGTTTTTTTTTGCCTAATTCTGTTCTAACTCTGGGGACCAACATCTGTAGAACACCATGAGAGCACAGGCTATATTAATTCTGTTTTTTTACGCATGTATGTGCATAGATCAGGAGGAACGATCCCAAGGAGAAATTTATATATAAAAGCCAACAAATGCAAAAGTCTACGTACATACAGAGATGGCCACTTAGCAGCAGCATACAGAGTACAGTGACATATAAGATTGCCACAGCCAGTCACTTTGAAACAGTTTGATAGTTGTAGGAAAGATGACCTATGTGTAATTGCTGCACAATATGATATCCCTGTGTTTAAGTTTTTGGTTACGTTGGATTTAGGGTCTATCATTCTGAATGGCTTAGTAGATGAAAATTTGTTTACTCTAGCAGGTCTGGAGCGGCAGCCTCTCTATGGGTAAGGACAGTCTTAGAAATATTTAGGGCTTATAAGCCTCGTACCTCAAGTGTACAGACAGCGCTTTCATAGCATGAGGAAGTCCCCTCCCTCAACATTTGTTGAGTTTACTAGAGAAATGGGGATACTTTTTGATAGATGGTGCCTCGCATCCATCCATCATATTTTATTGGAGAGATTACAAAATAGGTTGACCTTTCTGGCCCAGTTCTAAACTGGTTCAGGACCTACCAATAGGACAGGCAGTTCTTTGTGTCCATTGGAGATTTTGTCTTGGAACAATGTGGATATTATATGTGGAGTGCCCCAAGGTTCGATTCTAGGACCATTATTGTTTGATCTCTATTTGCTTCCACTTGCACATATTATAAAAAACACAAAATCAATTACCATAATTTTGCAAATGATTCACAACTGTACATATCGCTATCTCCTGATGACCTACAGCCCATACACTCCCTCACTCAGTGTATTTATGATATTAATGTATGAATGTAGAAGAACTCAGAACTTTTTACAACTGAACAAAGATAAAACATAAATACTCATCTTTGGTGCAAAGGCTAAGAGACAGAAAATTGCAACTCATCTCAGTTCTCTGTCTCTGGAGAGCAAAAATGAAGCCAAAAATCTGGGTGTAATGATAGATGGCGATCTCAATTTTAAGAGCCAGATCAATCACATCACAAAATCAGCTTTCTACCATTTAAAAAATATTTCAAAATTAAGAGGCTTCCTGTCAAAAGCAGAAAAATGAATCCATGCATTCATAATGAAACTCTAAAGCAGGGGAGGCTGCCTTCTGTATCTATGCCCTAAGTAGATAGATCACCCTGACTGAGGACCTGAAAGAGGCCCCCACACTGAACAAGGTTAAAAACCTTGCTGTTCACTACAGTATATGACTGAGTTCTGTGTGTGTGTGTGTGTGTGTGTGTGTGTGTGTGTGTGTGTGTGTGTGTGTGTGTGTGTGTGTGTGTGTGTGTGTGTGTGTGTGTGTGTGTGTGTGTGTGTGTGTGTGTGTGTGTGTGTGTGTGTTCTGTATGCTGTGAGATTTGTTCATTCTGCACTGACTGTTCTTATGGTTGCACAGACATTTTATATATTTTCTTTGATTGTATTTCTCCGTAAAGCATATTGTGTTGCCCTGGTATATAATACGCTTTAAAAATAAAGTTTGACTTGACTTGACTTGACTAGCAGGCAAAGCTACTGACTTCAACATGTGTTCGAGAGCAGACCATGGTGTACCTGAATGAACAAAGTAAATACCCTGCAGAAAGCTGCAGTCCTGGCAGAGGAGTTTGCCTTGACACACAAGAGCCTCTTTGTGGGAAACTTGATTTATCTAAACATAAGTATACCCTGAAAATGCTAACTGACAGTCCCAGTGACCTAAAGTAGTCTGTCCAACGTTAGACAGGCAATGTTTCTATCACCACAATACTGGCCATGTCATCGTTGATTGTTTGGCCCCCAAGCCTCAACAGCAGCCTTCACAAGCAAAGCAAGCCAAGGGTGTTGGTTTAATCAAAACAGCAAGTCCTTCTGCAAGTTCAGGAAAGCTGTCATTACCTAACCTGGGAAGCAGGTTGGCCGCAGGCAACTGCGCTCTGTAACTGTAAAGGTAGATGCCATTCTGTCCCACCCGGTGTCCACCACCAGATGTGAGCTTCAGCGGTTCCTAGGATTGGCTGGGTACTATCTGTGTTTCTGCCATATTTTCTGTGGTGTAGCCCAAGTCAACCTTTTGTGTGGACCAGTGACAACAGTGTCAACATATATCTGAAAGTCCCTTCTCTGTTGTGCTCCTGTGCTGGCTGACCCTGACTTCACCAAGCCCATCAAGATCAAGGTGGCTGCAAGTGCTACTGGAGCTGGAGCGGTGCTGATTCAAGATGAATCAGATAACAGCCATCAGCCATCTTGTCTTTTCAGTTAAGTTTAAGCGCCATCAACTAAATTATTCAACCATTGAGAAGGGGACCTTAGCTATGCTGCTTGCCTTGCAACATTTTGATGTTTATGTGGGTTCCAGTACAGCTGCTGTAGTGGTATACACTGACCACAGCCCCTTGGTGTTCCTCAACCGGATGTACAACCAGAGATTGATGCACTGGGCAATACTGGTCCAAGAGCATATCCTTGATATTAGACACAAGAAAGGGGTTGAGAATTTTATTGCTGATACTTTGTCCCGAGTGTAAGTTTCACCAACTTTACATTTATGTTGTAATGTAGAAATTCTATGGTGAAGTAAAATTCTATGGTGAAGTAACCCCCTCCCTTAAGAACAAACATAGTTTGTTCTTAAGGGAGGGGGTGTTAGGTCACTGACTTTCCTCTGGTCTCTTATTTGTAGAGAGTTGTCTCGCCCACTGTTTTTGAGCTCTGCCACACCCCTCTCAGAGTGCTTGGATCACCCAGGCCTGAACTTCATTGGATTGTGTCATGACAAGGGTCCTCTCCTGAGTGTGTGTGGATGGGGTTTTTTACCTGTTGCTCGTTAGATCAACCAACAAGCGCGCACACACACACACACACACACACACAGTGATCAGCCACAACATCCAAACTACTGACAGATGAAGTGAGTAACATTGATTATCTTGTTGGACCAAAAGTGGTTCAAAGAAGGACAACTGGTGAACCGGCAACAGGGTCATGAGTGTCGATGGGCTCATTGATACACGTGGGGAGTGAAGTCTAGTCTGTTCCCGCTGAAGAACAACTATAACACAAATTGCTGAAAAAGTTAATACTGGCTATAATAGAAGGCTTCAGAACACAGTACATCGCAGCTTGGTGTGTATGGGACTAGCCACAGACCAGTCAGAGTGCCCATGCTGACCCCTGTCCACCACCCAAGCACCTACAATGGGCATGTGAGCATCAGAACTGGACCACGGAGCAATGTAAAAGGGTGGCTAGTCTGATGATTCATGTTTTCTTCTGCATCATGTGGATGGCCAGGGTCGAGCATCTGTGGGATGTGCTGCACAAAAAGCCCGATCCATGGGGGCCCCACCTCGCAACTTCCAGGACTTACAGGATCTGCTGCTAACGTCTTGGTGCCAGATACCACAGGACACCTTCAGCGGTCTTGTGGAGTCATGCCTCAATGGGTCGGAACTGTTTTGGTGGAACAAGGGGGAGCTACACCATATTAGTGGTTATTAGTGGTGGTTTTAATGTTGTGGCTGATCAGTCTATACGCACACACACAAATTTACAGTATTTACAAAATGCAGTATTTTGGAACACTTGTGTTTTGTATGTGACACTGTATATACACAACAGGAGAAAACCAGGAAAAACATTCAGAAAGATAAAGGGGTTTTGTAATAAAATAATTATAAAATAAAAGTGGCTTTTTTTTTCAAAATTCTAAACACAAAAACACAAACAAATGGAATACGTAAGAAAAAAACCCAAAAAGAAAACTAGGCTGCATCCCGCCTCCTGTTTTGGTCTGGCCACAGCACGTTATCGAAATCACAAACAATGCTCTCCCTGGCTAAACAGTGGGAAAAGAATCTTCTGGAGCAGCGGATCCAGCCGCCGAAAGCCCCCACATCAACCTCACCACATGCACCCTCCATCGCCTGGAGAAGAGGCATGCGTGCGAGAGGATGGTGGGCATACGCCTCCCATCGCCATGCCAAAAAAACCTCTTCAATTGGGTTTTAGGAATGGAGAATACGGTGGGAGGTAGAGAACAATAACTTGTGGGTGGTTAATGTTGACCTAGTTGATCTGCTCTGATTTCTAAGTGAACAATTAGGCAACTAGTGTTTATACCTGTGAGGAGTGGCTGTTGCCAATTGGTAAATAAAGCTGATTGCCATTGCTTTCCAAAGGAACTTAAGAGATTTTGATTTTGAATGTTCTGCCTGTAGAGAACTCTGTGTGGCGTTTTGCAATAAGTGTGATGTAGAATTGAAAACTGAGTCAGAAATTGAATCAGAAATTGTGCTTGCAATTTGCAGACTGGGTTTCGGGATTTGGTACATGGGTTTGAGGTTTCAGTGATTGTGTTTCAAGATTAGTGTGTACACAATGTGTGAAAAACTGCAATATAGTATTTAAAATAGTCAACCTTTGTATTTTGTATGGTTCCGTTAGAATTCTGATACAGCTTTGCTCACTGAAAAGAGCTCCCTCTAATTATAAGTGAGGTGGAGAAGGACTTTACAATGGTCACACCTGCCTCAGACCTCTAAATAATTAGTACCCCGTTCCCATTGTGCCAAAAACCATGTAACACCAGCTAACATCTGGCATTTGTCACTAGTGGGAAAGATTACACCCGGGTTTCAGTCCGGAGACAAATGACCCTGCAATATACACAGGTTTGAGTGTGAGGATCGCGCCGTTGGGACCACAGCGGATAACCCCCACGCCCCCCCTCTGAGGGACTTCAGCAGCGCCCTAAGCCGCTCTCCGAACCTGAAAAGCCTCTCTGCTCCCCGCCACCGAAGGACCGGTGTGCGGGCATGGATACTCCATGCTGCTTCCACTGTTTTGTTCCCAATCTCACTCGAAACATGACACGCCCCTTTTTTCGGTGTGTTCGTGACGTCGAGCAGGACTCCTCTCCTGGGAAAGGCGTCAATCACCTATTTTTAGCGGGTTTACCCGTGTTTGAAAACCCTGGGTAGAACTGCTAATTTTGGTGTAACTTGGTATAAGACCGCCCCTGACCCCCTCTCAAAATCTATAACACATCTTCATTTTTTTCACATTTTGATTCCACCCTGCCGGCAGAATATGGTTTTCATGTATTATTTATTTTTTGTCCTTGACAATGTGACATTTCCATGTATTCCAGGTATTGATTTGTACTTTTTGTTAAACAACAAAAATATAAAACCGTTGTTTATTCATTGAATAAACAACGGTTGTTTATTCAATGAATAATGCTATTCCCGTTATTGTTCATGAAAATCAATGGACTAATATGTATTACACACTACACTCAATAATTGCAGGTATGCAGAACAACTTGGTTCGAAAATAGGTAAATCTACAGAAATGTAAGTGTAATGTTATATTTTGTAATGGATGGGATGGAATTGGAAGTTCTTTATTTGATTCAGCTCATCTATTTTAATGCTTTATGTTAAGCAGTTTGGTACCGTTATTGAGAAGTTAAAAAAAATATACGTACAACAAGAAACTGTTGCTTGTTTGTGTGACGATGTAGCCTAGGAACAACAGATATGTGATTTCTTATTGGGAGCAGTTTATTAGAGATAAATAATAATAATGATTTCATTAACAAACAGGTTAAAGAAGTCACTTGTAAAATCGTTCATAAGTGCTGTCCAGCAAATGCGGATAAATATCAATTATTATAATTGTTATTATTGCTATTAATAAACTTCTGTGAAGTCCACCCAGAAACTGTTTTGTACTAAAGATTGTAAAGATTTTTTGGAGAGATGTGTCATTGTATCATTGATCATTTTTGTAATGAATTTGCTTTAGAACTATGTCATTTTGTACTTGAACCTAATGCATTTAAATGTTATATTGCTTGCAGCAACATTATTTTCACATAAATGGTAATATATAAAAAAATAAGCCAATTTTTTTTAGGTCAATATTGTTGAATTTACGCAAACTATTTTGAATTCTGCTCACTACAAATCTATGAAATTGATGAAAAGAAGTATAAATCCTTCTGTAATATTGCACTTCGAGCTTTGCTGCTATGTTCTGCTTCTAAAACGAACAACTATATATTGAATCAACGAATAAATAAATGTATAAATATGTCAATAGAAACAAGTGTATGAATATAGACTGTAAGTCTGCCCTGCTCTGATTGACAATTAAATAGTTTTGTTTTCGGGGGGAAATGAACGTCTTACAGAATGGCGCCACTGCCACCTGGCGGCCAACGCGCGCATTGCCGGAGGCAGCGCGCAACGAAGAGCAGACACCAGGTCGAGGGAGAGGGAGGAGGAGAGGGAGGAGGAGGAGAGGGAGGAGGAGGAGGAGTAGAGGGAGGAGGAGGAGAGGGAGGAGGAGGAGGAGTAGAGGGAGGAGGAGGAGAGGGAGGAGGAGGAGAGGGAGGAGGAGGAGGAGAGGGAGAGGGAGAGGGAGAGGGAGGAGGGAGAGGGAGGAGGAGAGGGAGAGGGAGAGGGAGAGGGAGGAAGAGAGGAGAGGGAGGAGGAGTAGAGGGAGGAGGAGGAGGAGAGGGAGGAGGAGGAGGAGAGGGAGGAGGAGGAGTAGAGGGAGGAGGAGAGGGAGGAGGAGGAGTAGAGGGAGGAGGAGGAGAGGGAGGAGGAGGAGGAGAGGGAGGAGGAGGAGAGGGAGGAGGAGAGGGAGAGGGAGGAGGGAGAGGGAGATGGAGATGGAGAGGGAGAGGAGAGGGAGGAGGAGGAGAGGGAGGAGGAGGAGAGGGAGGAGGAGGAGGAGAGGGAGGAGGAGGAGAGGGAGGAGGAGAGGGAGAGGGAGGAGGGAGAGGGAGATGGAGATGGAGAGGGAGAGGAGAGGGAGGAGGAGGAGAGGGAGGAGGAGGAGAGGGAGAGGAGAGGGAGAGGGAGGAGGGAGAGGGAGGAGGAGAGGGAGATGGAGATGGAGAGGGAGAGGAGAGGGAGGAGGAGGAGAGGGAGAGGAGATGGAGGAGGAGAAGTCTCTGCCCGCTGCCTCCATCTCATACGGGTCTAGAGCCAATTCCACTGAGAGAACGTGTCCACGTGCTCCCCCCCCCCCGCTGCTTAACGCAGCACCTGGACGGTGCCTCGCACCCCGCACCCCGCACCCCGCACCCCGCACCCCGCACCTCGCACCCCGCACCCCGCACCCCGCACCCCGCACCTCGCACCCCGCACCCCGCACCTCGCACCCCGCACCCCGCACCCCGCACCCCGCACCCCGCACCCCGCACCCCGCACCCCGCACCTCGCACCCCGCACCCCGCACCCCGCACCCCGCACCCCGCACCCCGCACCCCGCACCCCGCACCCCGCACCCCGCACCCCGCACCCCGCACCCCGCACCTCGCACCCCGCACCCCGCACCCCGCACCTCGCAGCTCCTCATCGCCAACATTAGCTCAGATATAACGAGGGTTACTCAGAGGACTCCGCAGGATGATAGAGGAGCTCGGGGCGCGTCGGTGGCACCGCATCGGTCATTATAGCGACGCTCACTTTGCCCTTTGGTGTATTTCTCAATAAGCGGCTTAACGGACACGTTACCTGCCCGCGCCGTGTGGATCCACGCCCCGTGTCCCACGTGGCTCTGTCTGTAGCCACCGCTTGTGTGTGTGTGTGTGTGTGTGTGTGTGTGCGTGCGTGCGTGCGTGCGTGTGTGTGTGTGTGTGTGTGTGTGTGTGTGCGTGCGTGCGTGCGTGCGTGCGTGCGTATCTCGAAATGTCACATTTGAAATTCAAAGAGGTGAATCGAAAACAAACCTTGTTTTAAAGGTGGAATATTGAAATGTTATGAGTGCAAAGTGTTTTAAATGTCATTATAACGAATGCAATGGCTTTAAATACTCAAAACATTATGGCACTTATTTGATTCCATAGGCTCATTTATTAATGTTGAGTTCTGTCAGCCAATGGGGTTTGAGCATGAGTTTCGGGTCCCACAGTGTGTGTGTGTGTGTGTGTGTGTGTGTGTGTGTGTGTATAGTATACAGTGTATATAGTATATATAGTGTATATTGTATATGGTGTATCTAGTATAAATAGTATCAAACACCTGCAGCTAACGCTTCAGGGTAGAGGGGCCTCAACGTGACTTCATCGAGGCACTGAGGCCTTGAGGCGGTGCGGTCCATGCGGGTGGAGGTCCAATCCAATCCCTGACACGGGGGCGGGGCTTAAATATATGTGGGGCTATAAAGATACACTGACCAGCCATTACATTAAAACCACAGCTAATAACCACTCATATTGTGTAGCTCACCCTGGTGCCACCAAAACAGCTCTGACCCGTGGAGGCATGAGCTCCACAAGACCTCTGAAGGTGTCCTGTGGTATCTGGCGCAGAGGCGTGAGCAGCAGATCCTTTAAGTCCTGGAGGTTGTGAGGTGGGGCCCCCGTGGATCAGGCTTGTTGTTCCAGCAGGGGTCCGATCCCACGGATGCTCGATGGGATCGGACCCTGACCCCGGCCATCCACCTGCCTCTTATATCCCCCCCCATGCCAGGTGCCACTGGAAGGAAATGAGCAATGTTATTGGATTAATCTGTCCGTGGTTTTAATGTGGCTGATTGGTGTATATATTCCCTGAATTATACGTTTAGGTGGTGCCCCTTACTGACACTACCACCCCCCATGTCCAGAGCTCTACAAAACAGTTGACCTTATTTGGGTAGCTCCATTATCGAGTTATAGGGCTTCAAATGGGACCTCTGGTCAGGGTTCAAAGGTCAAGCTCTCAGTTTAGGGTCCACAGAAATGTCTCAAAATGACATATGTTAACCACAAAGATAAGACCTTTTCAAAAGTGTGTTTTGTTTTGTTCTACGACAAAGTAAAAAAACAAAAATAAGAACAACACTGCCAAGTGTGGATTCCAAGACCATTTCTAATCTAAATGGAATAAAACCATCTGATCCAATTTGCTTTCGTGGCTGGTAACTAGCACGCCGAGGCTAGCAACCCACTGGAATGGATATTGGCTGGGCTGGTCATTAGCTTCCCAGACTGGTAACTAGCGACCAGCCGAGTCAGTAGCCGTTCCAGTGGGTTGCTAGGTTAGGTGCATGAGTTACCACCTTGGTGGAATGAATAGTTGGCCTCTCATTTCCCACCTCCAGCCCATCTTATCAGCACTGGCTTATCATTGAGAGGGATATCGCCACCAACTTCTCAGTTGTCTTAATTTTGTCCCTTACCCTGCGCCATAATAAGTACCATAGCAAGGGAAAGCAGTTGGGAGTCGTACGTGACGCGGCACGGGGCGCTAGGCTTGGGCCGACATTCGATAATATCGAATATCGTGATATTTGCCACCACGTTGCGATATTTTCCCTTCCTCACTTGCACTTGCTTGGTGCCTGTCACAGTTTGTGTGGTGAACGGGTGATCCTCTCCACGTGACGTCACGTGAACGCTCCTGCGGAACCTGCCGTCCGGCATCAAGGCCCCCTGACTCTCCAAAGAAAACAAATAGTGGTTTCATTGTAGATGTGTTTGTTGTGATTGAATGAAACCAAAAAAACACATCACACACACACACACACACACACCCCATCCCCACGCCAACAACGATGATAATATCGTGTTTTGCGCAGCACGGGGCTTTGGTTTCGTTCATCCCATCACGCGGTGATCGGCACAAGTCCTTAGGTGTTTTTAAAGACTGAGCATCCTAGAAGTAGGAAACAAACGGAAATAAATAGATCGAAAAACAAACATGGACGGCGGCTGCGATGGAGGTGGTCAGCGGAGGGACCGGGTGTCCAGCCGTGCGCGTTTGAAACTTTACGTAATGGGATATAGTATATAAACAAGCAAATAAATAACAATGGGCTATGTATAAGTATACATTCCCTTAATTCTTGTGGTGTAACAAATTAGTGGCTAAAAGTGATGTCAAATAAATATCTGGTATTTCATTGGTTATAAATAAAGGTATCTGCATCAGCAGTCGTTGGGGGTGTGTGTCGTCTTTGTTATTGTTCTTCTGCGCATGCGGGTCAGTTCAGGACCGTGACCAGTTGACACTGGAATCTGATATTGGCCACATTCTGGGGAAAAAAAAGAATGTGAAGCCTAACCAAAAAAACAAACCCAAAAAAACAAAACGGATCTGAGCAAGAAATCCGGTGTGGTGTGAACGTAGCCTTCAATGAACGTTCTTTCGCACTTTTTTCAAGGTGGAGGTCGGGGTTTGTTTTTTTTCCGAGTTCTGACGTGGATGCAGCGCAGCGAAACAAAAAGGATCTTTCCTACCAGCAGCCTGGAAATCCAAAAGGGATGTACTGCAAGAGCCTTCCACAGACCACGGATAGTTCTCATGGGCCAATGGGAGGAGTTTGAAATATATATACACACACACACCACACACACAGAGGAATTGTAGTTTAAATAGAGCAGCTGCACCACACGACCCAGGGGAGCCAGTTATCTGGTTTAGTGGGATTACTTGACACCCGCATGGAGCAGACACAGCTGCTTCCGACCACGCCAAATTTTGGACGTGATGCTCCTGGTGAAGCCTCGTTGAATTTAGGTTTTCACTTTTTTTTTTTTTTTTTTACATTGCAATCAATACTTGATCGCAACACGTTGCTCAGCACACCCGATACATTTTGAATCAATTGATCAAGTCGTGTTGGCTCTAGAGTTCACAGCGAAACGTCCTCATCATTGTAGTATAGTGTAGTAGTATTACTGCTGCAGTAATACGTCCTAAAACCCGGAAATGGGTTCGCATTTCTGCACTTCCGGTTCCCTGGTCTGAAAGTCAATGTGATTTTTAAACGGGTTTTTGGTTCTATTTCTGAAATAAGCTCTGTGCTTAACACACGCTTAGGAGATTTTCACGTTGTGTTCTACGGCATAAAATACGTCATTAAATACCCCACTCGTGAATTTTGAAGAAGATTTCCAAAAAGGCGGTTGTTATCAAGTGGCTAAATGAGACGACAGAGGCTGTCGGGGACATTCATGGTCATCACGCCGAACACGGAAAGTATCTACTCACTCGTCCACCTTTACAGCCTCTAGTTGTGTTTATACTACTATTCTCAAACTAGTCTGACTCAAACTCCCCAGGCTTGCAAAATCAAATGACAAGTTGGAAGCTTAGTGGCGGTGAGGCTGAAGTCATGCCACCGGGGTGTTGTTGCTTTATCGCCTAACGTCAGCTTTTCACTTCTGCAGATTGCATTTACGCTTCAAAAATCACAAGAGTGGTGTTTGTGTTCAGTCGTGAAGATTATCTTTCTGAACAAAACGTGTATCATAAACTTTTGTTTTCAACTGAGATTATTCTCTGCACTAACCCAACATCCAATGGACAAATGCCATTGGCTTTTGATGATGCTGTGCTCACTTCCAGGTTGGCTCACAAAAATACCTCATCCCTGCATCACTCTTATAATCCCTCTATTCAAAAGAACAGAAGAGACATAATCGCCAACCCTTCGGCAGTTTGAGTTCCTTCCCACACAGATCACCTCTGTTACTTTGCAGTTTAGATATCAAAGGAGAATATACAGTATTATACACAATAATATCAGTCATGGTAATATCTGGGTGCATTAGTGTTGTATTTTTTATTTTCCTTTTTATAATAATTGAGGGCCATCAAATTAAAAAACTAAATTGGCAATGGCCGCATGACCCCTACATCATAATCGTTTGGTTATCTACTGTTATTACCTTCACACCGAGAAAGCGGATTATTAAACATTTACCTACGGAGATTCAAGATGAATGTTTTCCAAATTTGACCTGTTCTGTTTGTTACTTTATAACTCAGTCAAATCAATTTCCAAAGGTTGTAAAATGAGTTCTGGTCACATGGGAACCCTCCACTGTTGTTAAGGTGATTGAAACCCGCAATGGGCTCTGCACCGGGTGATATTACATATTTTCTGCAGCACAGTATCAGGCCCAAAGGCCAAATAGAAGCAGCGGTAGTACATCACTGTCAGATGCACTAAGCCGTCCTCCAGCCGCTTATTTTGTTAACTGCTGCAGTTCAATCAATGCTAATTGAATTGCTGGGTGTGTTGTTTGACTTCATCATGGAACAGAATGCCCAAACAAGAGAAAGAACGCTTAGCAACAAAATGGTGTCAAGTCAAATGTACTGGACGTGGTGCAATCCATCTCAGTGGGGGGCGGATCATTTTGCCCCGTTGATCCAACAGAGTGTGTGGAGCGTCTCCGCCTCGTCGGCCCCTCAGGGCCTTTGGGTTGGTGCCAATTCCCATTCAGAAACGTCTGCTCGTTAAAATTTTAATCGACTGAATACAAATCTTCCGTTGCCATCTACAAAAAGCTTATCCTACATGAGCTGTTCATAAGTGTTATTGGTTAGCAAACTGCAACATTTAACACCCCCTTTTGACGTGATTGGATTTGAAAGGCGAGTTAGGAAAGGCCATAAAGCCTTTCACCAACAACTGGTGAAGAATTTTAAACGGGCACATTGATTGGCACGAGTCAATATCTGGAGGAATTCCATGATACTGTACAACACTATAACAATATGGCTGATTCATGACAAATAACTCCAGGAAGTCTACAAAGAAAAAAAAAAAGCATTTATTTGGCAACATGTTTAAAGGTCATCTTTTCTTTTTTTTTTTTTTTTACTCTCACTGTTGAGAGAGAGAGGAAAGATGATGCTCACGAGACCACCGGTAAAGGGGGAAATAAAGAAAGAAAGAGAAAACAAGACACATTTGACACCTCAGAATGATTTAGGCAGTGGTAGAAATATCATGTTCACTGTAGCACTTTGATTGAACGGCCATGATGGCGAGAGTGGGTTTCCTCGTCACATGTCGAAATCTCGCCATCACTCACTCACTCACTCACACTCACACACACACACACACACACACACACACACACAGGTTAAAATTACACGCGCTCAGTTAAATGTCATACAGAACCATTGAAATAAACAAATAGTTTGACATGTTGCGTCTAGATTCTGTTAGCATGAGATTCTGTTACTGATCGGGGAAAAAGGAGAGGAAGATGAATCGCCGTGAATTCTTTAAAAACTCCATTTAGGCATTGGTAATGTAGTGCACTTTCCGCACGGCCTGTGGTAGGACCATTGCTAAGAATAAACAATACGCCATCGGACCACTGTGACCAATTATGGCGGCCTTGTGAGACTGGCTCACAAGAGGCCTCTTGGTTGTTGGTGACCAAGAGGCAACGTGGTGAGACAACATAGTCCTTTTGTTTGTCTCTACCTTACTGTATGTTCATGTTCTGTCCATGCGTTGGAATAGCATTCTAGTTCTAATGCACACACAGTACGTACAAATGGGGTGATAACCTACATAGATGGAAAACCTTCACCCACAAAGCGTACTTTTCTTGAGAAACATTGTACCCCCTGCAGAAAAATTAATAAAAACTAAAGCTGGGGCACGCGCGACACGATAATGAAGCCGATTTTGGGCCTGATTCCCCCTTCTGACAATCGTGAGAAAAGTCCAGTTTTTTTGATGGTTCTAGAGATTATCGTGCCAGATTATCCTGTGGTGTGTCGCGTGTTCTTATTTATTGTTTTACTTCCCTCAATGTGATCGTAAGTCTGTCCTGGCAGCACCCATCGTAAATCACAAGGACCAATATTTACGATCAAATATCCTGTAACGCGGGGGAAACCCAGAGGACGGCCGAGGACGCGTGCTCTGTGGATTGACACGTGGGAAAGACCGAGAGCCAAATGGGAGCCAAGTGGACTGAAATCGAAGAAGTCATAAACAACAGCCATGACGGCAAAGCATAAAGTAACATGTACAGTCCACGTTGATTGGATTCATTGGCTTCTCTGTAAAAGGTAGTGCAAAGAGTAGCATTGCTACTTCCAGCCCGTCGCCTGCTATGTTTGTTTACTATGAAGTCACATTTGATCGTGGGAGATTTCCGGTTCGAGAGTCGGGACTAGGGTTGTTGGTGAATGGAGTCTGTGTGTGGTGTGCTGTTTGGGCAAATCCTGCTCTCCGCACACCACAGTTACAAAACTGTTACATTTATCATACTACGTCATTATGTGTGGGGTCTCTCACATTTTCAACATCGGTTACGATTTGAAAAATGTTGTAGTGTGGGCCGGGCTTTAGTCCTTCTGCTTTGCATGGTGCTGTTACGCCCCCCCTCCCACCAGACAGATGAGGACCTTTCAAGAACTGCTTCAAGGGATCCAAATGAAGGGCGAGAACGTGTGCTTTTAGAAAGTAAACAGAGAATGCACGCCATGCATCCTGTCAGGGTGGGTGGGTGCAGACTGTGGTCAACGTCTTTAATGAACACAAGGATGAGCAATGTCTGGGTAAATTGATAAGTCGGAGGACGATTGGATTTACACTAAAAAAAAAATGTGTCCATCCATGCCATTAAAGGAGGATGAAGAAAATAAATAAAAGCAGAGACAGACTCATGAGCCAGGAGGAAAAAACTGAGTGGAGACCGTGGCGGAAGCAGATCCGATTGGATGGGTGGAGAATGTCTTGTTTAGTGTCTAGTGGTATATTGGTCCGAGTGGCCGAGCGCTGGTCCGAGTCACAGGGTCTCAAAAAAGTGGTCACCCTCCTTTGAAAAGCAATCTCACCTTCGACAGTTAAATGGAAGATTTTTTTGGGGGAGGGGAGAAGAGAGAGAAAAAAAAGAAAAAAAAAAAGAAAAAAACAAAAAACAAAAGAAAGAAAGTGGTTCAGATTGTTCTCTAGACACTAAATCACGGCCAGGCTTAAAAGAAAAAAAGAAAAATAAAAACATTTCCATCACACATTTCATTTAACATGGAAAACATGGGGGTGGGGTGGGGTGGTGGTGGTTTGAAGACGCGGCCGCATCGCACACCCCCCCCACCCCCCCGCCCCCCCCGCCCAACACCCCGACAAAGCGATTGTGTTGTGTGTGTGTGTGTGTGTGTGTGTGTGTGTGTGTGTGTGTGTGTGTGTGTGTGTGTGTGTGTGTGTGTGTGTGTGTGTGTGTGTGTGTGCGCGCGGTGAAGCTGCCGGCGGGTGGTTCAAAGTAAACAGCATCTCTCTTTGAAGCTCTTCTTGTTCTTGTTTTTTCCCTTGCCGTTTTTGTCTTTGTTTTCTGACATCTTCTTGCCTCGCACCTCGCGCATCAGGTCAAAAAACACCTGGGGAGAGAAGAAATGCGAGCGAGCACGCACGCAGGCACGCGCACGCGCACACGCACACGCACGCACACACACACACACACACACAGTCTCAACAGACCTGATCTGACAAAGATGGCACTAGACTTTGATACGGATATGAGCGTGCGCTTAGACGCTTGCAAAGTTGAAAAAGGCACAACGTTTCATGTTGGATTTCACTTTTCTTCAAAAACCAAACAAACAAAAACGAATAACTTTGGGCCGTGTACCTTGTCGACGTTGGCTCTCGTTTTGGCCGACGTCTCCACATACTGGACACGCCACTCCTCGGCCTTGCCCCGGGCCTCGTCCACGGACACCTGGCGGCGCTCTTCTAGGTCCGACTTGTTCCCCACCAGCAGGAGAGGGATTTTATCCTCCTCCGCCTTAACCCGCAGGATTTGCTCCCTGTCGAATCCATACATGAGCAACATGGAATCAGTTCCTCAGACCTACTTGGCGGCCCGGACCCGTAGTTTGGGTCATCATTTGGATCATCATCATCATCTTTTGTCTGTGTTTTACGAAGGTTAGGACGTAAGAGTCAGTAGATCAGAGGGCTCTAGCTGATATATGTTTGGGGGTCATGTCATTTAGGTAGTCGGGGGCAAGTCCATGAACAGATAAAAAATTCTCATTTCAATCCCACATTGGAGAATTCCATTCACAATTCAGATTAAATTGAAAGTTGGAAAAAAAAAAAGAAAGAAAGAAAGCTGAAATGGCTCTTCTGATTCTCATTCATTGTTCACTGGAAGTCCTCCCTCGCTCACTTGTGCATCATACCAATTGAATCAAGGTTCAGGGAAATCGAGTGAACCACACTGGACTGGACGCACTGCTGATCACATCTCTACTGGAGGCATTTTACCTCAAGTGTCATGCATCAGCACAATAGACTCCCATACTGTCTACTTAATATAGCATCCTAAATAGTTTGAGACTTGTTATACAATGCTAATCACCACGCCCCCCCCGACACGTACTCTAATATAAGGCTACATAAATGAAGTTGTCTTGACATTGCGCCACATTTTTCAGAATGGAAGAAATGTCAACAAAATACGTGGCTGTTAGTCCAACACCAGGAGAGATGTCTTGTCCCTTCGTTCATGTAGAGCACGAGAATTTCATGCAATTTTACCTCTCAGAAGAGACACTATTCACCAAACCACAGACGCACAAAACACATGAACGCATAGCGGCTGAGGTCCCCGCACCTGAACTCAGCGGTGGCTGTGAAGGATTCATGTTCAGTGATGGAGAAGACCAACAGGAAACCCTCCCCGCTGCGGAAGTAGTTGTCCCTGATGGCGGCATAGTCCTCCTGGCCGGCCGTGTCCAGGATGTCGATCTGGACCTCCTCCCCGTCCAAGACCACCTTCTTCCTGTAGCTGTCAGCCTTGGTGGGCTCGTAGTCTTCCACAAACTAGGAACCAGGGAGAGAGAGGGTTGTTTACTTTCCAGCTGGCTCCCAGGAACCTTTTAAAGGGCAGTTCACAGAGACCACTGATGCCTTCCCAGGCTGTTGAATACTCTGGGCTACTAAGAACTGTGTCAAAATATTGGAATACTGCAAATTTCCTTCCAAAGCGTTTTACTTGTTGTGTTGGGAATGTGAAGTCAACTGATGAAAATACAAATAAGACACAGCAAGGGCAGCTTGAATCAAGTTTGGGTTTCATCTGGCTGTTCAAGTGGCAATGTTTTACTAACACAGAATTGTGATTAAGCGGTATTTCATGTCCTGCTACAGTACCTAAATAGAGTTTAAGTCTGGACTTTGAGCGATTCCTGAACCTTTATTTTGTTATGTTTCAACCATTCATCTTAAAAAAATGCTCTATTATCATATTTTAATGTGGACTGACTTTTATGTTTTGGATTTTTGTCTTGCTTGACTTGTTAAGATAGAGCAGAACATCTGCATCTGTGGATATTGGACTGGGGTCAATTGTGACTTTCTGGGTAATGTTAGCCCTTGCACTTTATAGAGTGATTCTTGGAAGATTAACTACAAAATTAAAATTACTTGCTCGAACTGTAGCACGGTAGACTCTTAGAAATGGCTTTCATTGGGAATTTATTTTGATTGTGGCATTGATATTCAGGTATAACTTTGAAAGACATATGGCCCCCAAGTGTTCCTACATGTACCCTGGTGGACTAAGCAACTCCCACTTTGTTCATGTTAAAGCAGTGTTCTTCTATTTTGTTTTCCAAGAATCAAACATTGCCCATGATGAAAAGGTGAGTATTTTCCTCCGAATGCAAGTTTTGGAGTCATATCCTCCAGTCATTCATTTGAACCGCAACATTGTGTTCATGATCATGCAAGTTCATAAAAGGGTATTTCAAATCCTCACACACCCCTAGTGTCCCCTACTGCCCCGGGCTTACCTCGTCGTACATAAACTGCAGAGTGAGGGCGGACTTGCCGACGCCTCCACTGCCCACCATGATCACCTTGTGCAGGGCCAGAGAACTCTGGTTCTTGCTCTTACTGGTCGCCATCGCTGGATTCCTCGGTCTATCCCTTGCATATACGCTCACACATAAAACACACTTGCTTCTTCCCTACACCCACTCACTGGCACCACCTGTGGACGATAAAAAAAAAACAAAAAAACAAAACTGATATAAATATTGTTAACATTTGCAGACAAAATGTAAAAACAAAAGTAATGTACTTTATTAGATTTTTGCCGAAAATACCACTCCATTATGCATTCTAGCCGTTCTAACATGCCTCTAAAGAATCCTGTTATTCTGATGTTGTTTTATCCTGATATTGTGTTATCCTGGTGAAACAACTCGTCAACTTTCAGGGGGAAGCCCTAGTTGCCCACTAGATGGAAACCTGGCACATGAAATGAAATGCATTTTAAATTACGTTGTGTCATTTCACCAATTTAAATTGTACAGTGATGAGAGTTGGATCATTTTTCATAGAAACATTTACAGAAATAATTTTACTTCAATAACTGATGGATTTGACAATGGTTCATATTGATTCAGACTTCTTAACAGAAGAGGGACTCATGATGGGTCTGACATGTCTTGGAGAAAGATTCCCCATGAGGGGTCTGCCAGATCACAGGAGAGAATGCAGTTATGGGTGTAAGCGAGGGCAAGAGAGAAGGGTTTTGTTGACTTAGTCTCGGCCGAGACAACGAAAGTGAGTCATTTGGCGCCCTCGTCCAGTAACAATTGGCATTTCCATTGTTTGAGAAAGCAGAAAGTGTCACAGTTCCTCTGATCTCATCGAGGGGTAGGTACCCCCTTCTGTGAATCTCTGGGGAAGCTATTCCAGAGAGGACTGGCTGTTTTCCATTACACCCATGAGGACAGACGGCAATTGTTGCATTAATGGAGTTTCAAGATGGCAATAACTTACTCCGCCAAGGCAGCAGGCTTCGGTCCAACTGGATCCCCACCCAGCCCCCCGCACTACCATTAAAATGCCAACTTGCAGACTTGAGAATCTTATATATAATAAGTATATTATAAAAGGTCACCATCAAAAGGTCCTCACTGCTGATAGAAAATAATGAAGCTTTCAAACCTCCATATTAAAGGACTGCATTTAGGAATGCATTAAGCCTGGCCACCGAGTACTAACCTTGTTTAAATAAAGTGAAACGTCACAGGCTATTAATACTCTCTAGTCTGTAGGCCTTTTTCCTCACAAAGTGAAAGCTCACTTTTGATTGCGTTCAGACAATTTGTAGATTCATCCATCCCTGTCGGACCAACTTCCAAACCGAGTTAAAATTAACTATCCGCAGGGCCAGGTTGACAGTTTCATGAGACATAAGGGCCAGCTGACGACTCTTAAATCGGGATGGCCTTTGGCCCTGCACAAACTGAAGCCCTTGAATCAAACATCGATGAGAGGATTAAAAGACTAGACTGGAGGAGAGCAACTGCCACAACCTGACACTCAGCGATTTATCCCAAAACATTTCTTGACCCATTGAGCAGCATCCGAAAGCAGATAGAAAACAAGAGTTTCTTGCTCTAGTGAGAGCAATGAGAAGAACTTTCAAGAAATATATATATATATTTTTAAAATGTAATTATTTTTGTCCAGTAGCCAACGAATGCCTGTTGAGCAATTGCTATTGTGTCATTGCAAGGAGATCCCCAAACTCTTCTTCCTGTCTCCGCTTGTCATCCCCCTTCCAGGTATTTCGCACTGCTGGAAACTGTGAGGTTATTCATTTCTCAAAACCAACATCTCAAAAGTAAACATCTCACATCTCTGGAAAAACACAATGAGACATGACTGTGCTTTGGCTGTGCAGCAGATGAGCAAACCAGATACATATGGAAAAAACATTAGTGCTGGGGGGGGGGGCCTCAACTCTGACACGGATAGCATGTTCCATTGTTTTGAGTTTTTGAGGAAGAGGGGTTTCCTGGTCCTGCAACTAGAATATATCATGTTTAAAAAGATGTCAAATAAAAAGATCTGAAATACATCAGAAATATAGTCGGCCAAATATTAGTAGTATTAGGCCATTTTTAATGAGAATGGAATTGTTCTCCACCAGACAACCACAATACATCACCAATCAGAATACAACTTTCTCGACAGTCTGGCGTCAGAATAGTACATTTTCTTGGCATCTGCGTGAGAAATAAAACACTACCTGAACCATTTCCAAAGCCATGGATTAATCAAATAATTACTTTAGGCAAATTAGGCTGCCAGGCGTTTCCGAGATTTATTTTGACAGCAGCATGAGGATTTGATAGGCGGAGGGGGTCCACGTGTTAATGTTGGAATGCCACTTCCATCCTCCATCGGGGGTCTTCCCTGGGCTTTTCCTGTCTTTGTTAGCAGTGCTGTTACCCTTGCAGTCAGGGGGCTCCAAGGAAGAATATTCCTGCGCTGACAGTCTGTCTCTAACTACAGGTTAAATCAGCTAACCCCATGCTGAGGACTTGTAACTAGGCATGAAGAAAATATAGCATGTGAGGCTTTAACAGCCATAACTCTTTTCATTGACTGAAAAACTAAGCAAGGGCAAAAAAAACATGTTTTGAGGTGCGTGCTGATAGGCCTGAAGAGTGGAGGGATCCCACTCTATCCTTCTCAGTATGCATGCAGTTCACCTAAAACTGGCATCCAGGTCAAAATTGAAGAAAGTGGGGCAAAAGAAAATAATTTATTTTTGTAAACTTATTAATCCTTCAGGGGGAAACTACTTCTCTGCATTTACCCATCCTCCGAGACATATCTAGGAGCAGTGGACAGCCACATAGCGGCATCCTTGTGCAAGACACTCAACCCCTAACTGGGTTGAGTAGACACTTCAGGAGGAGGAGCCTGGGGATCAGATAGGCTGTGGAAATTGGTTGGGATTCCCTCAACGTCTGCATGCATGCAAAGTCAGGGCACACAAGGACTCTATTTAAAGAGTTCAGATAGCACAGAAGAGTTGCAGACCCATGATTGTGCAGTGATGTCTTGATTTCTCCTGTGAGTCTGATCTAGCCTCGGAAAATATAGTTGATCCAGCTTAAACGTAGGGTAGGGTAAGGTAGCTTTACAGATATCAATAGCAGAAAAAACATTGCAGATACGGCACTGATAGTGATCGTGATCTTGATATTAGAGATGGGACCGATCCGATATCGGGTGCAGATACTGACGTCGTTCACTCATACGATATCGGCAGATCGGCAATCCACGTGTCGATCCATTCCATAGCTTGCGCTGGACCATGAACCAGCCTTTTATTTTGCTAATTTAACAGTCTACCTCCTTAAGAATTCAACTCGGCAAATAATTAGGGCTGTACCCGACTCAGAATTTTGTCAGTCGAATCAGATTCGGCTGTTCAATTCGTTGGCAGTGGCATGGGAGAGAAAGGGCTGAGAGGGAGTGATTGGGGTGCATTATGCGCACCTGTCTCCCTCTCCGATGATGTGCTCGCTACTGACGCGGGCACCAGTGATGGGGTGCCTGCGATCAGCATGCCAAAACAGTGTGTTTTTATTTTAGATGTAGGTTATTTTAAGTCTCCTTGTGGAACAAAACAAGTGCGTATGGAACAGTACGGAACAGAACCGTGCGTAATGGGAACACTTTCTCTGTGACTCTGCCGGTCATCCCCTCTTAATGCGTTATGTACAGAAAATCTTAACAAGTCAACAACAAGTCATGCCCTATTCCTCCATGCCCGATCCCCATACTGTTTTTAGGGGTGCATTGAGAGCCGTGTCCAGGTCCGTGACTGGACACGGGCGTGTCACACATATAAAATAAAAATGTATGATTCACCTTATTTATAATTCCCCATTGAAATGTTGTCCTCAGGCATTTTGTAAGCTTCTGTTTTATCTTGTAATTATAATGGACACTGACGGAATTCTAGCCATTCTAACACGAGCTGCAGTTTTTCTGGATAAAAAGCCCTATAGCGTTTACATTTCTCAACTGATTTCCATGAGTCGTTTTTTATATTGAAGGGTTTATGGTCTTCATGGAAAAGAAGAAAGTTTTTTTTACCCCTACTCCACAACCATTCCAATATGCCGGCGACGTTGACATACGATCTAAAGGTCCAGGTCCAGTCCTTGATGGGGTTTTTTTCCCCCAAAAATATTCACTTTGAAAATCTATGTACAAATCTTTGTATGTGAAGGTAAAATGTGATGTATGTGCAGCCTATTTAACATACAGTTCAAATACATATATAGACCTTATTTTTGAGCGCTGAGATTACAATTCCATACACAATACTGTATGGGTGCAATTCCTAAAGTGGGAGAGACATTAAAATTTTAAATGACAACACAACGGCCATCGCTCATATGACGCATGTGCAAAGGCGAAAGTTAAGGTCGTGGCATCAGCGTTTTCAAGAAGCTCCGTTTTACCTGTTCATACAAATACACAAAAAAAAAATATTTTGAAAATTATTATATATATATATATATATATATATATGCTTTCCAAAAGCTTAGCTTCAGTGACCTAAAACATGGACGGACAGGAGGCCAAAACATAGAGTATAAACTATGTTTTCAAAAATATCCGTGTGGATAGGGCCTAATATAACAAACTTATCTTTTTCCATTTTGATTAGGGTTTCTGTGGCGGACCAAGTGGTGTGGTCAAGCACTGGCTGCAGACGACAGCACGGCTCCCTTCCCGCAGCCGTCAAGCTGCCTCGAATCGGCCAAATCGGCACACACGCGCCGCTGATTGGTCCGACTCGGGGCAGGGAGCTTCCTTAATGTTTGTCTGTCTTGCAGATGGGATTGGGGCACGGGCTCGTCAGCCGACCAGGAGCGGAACACCATTCCTCCTGCGCACAAAATGATGATCATCATCATTATTTATACTTCTGGCCAACGAGCCTTTTGTTCCTCTGCATAATAATAATAATTAAGAAAAAAAAAAAAAAAAAAACTCTCGCCATGTTGGCGCACCACGGCAAGAAAGACTTGCAACTCCCTCCCTAAAACCCTACCTGTGTGCATATATGCCTAGAAGGGGCACCTGAACAGGGACACGGGAGGGGCAGGGTGCTGAGTGAAGGGTTCCCCGGAGCCAATCCGCTGGCTGCGGAAGCACCTCGTGGACCTGTAGGAGGAGCGGGACTTCCTCTGCTGTCAGTAGGAGCATGTCCTCACCGGCGTGAGCTCCGGCGAGCACAACCTGACCGGCCTCCAGCCCGCCGCCACCAACAGGGAGCCGGCCAGAGGACCAGACCGCGTATGATCGGAGGAGAATGTCCAGGGGCGCGCTGCGCCTGACCCCAGGACCCAAGCAGGATTTGCCGGGTCACCAGCCCAGCCCGGCATCCTGGAGGGGAACAGCGGGGACTCAGCCGTACCCACAGGCATTGGAAGATGTCCCTTTTCTTTCCTGCAGGATCTCCTTCCCGCTGGAGGGCAGATATCTACCAGCCGGGTCCTGTGATGTTGCGGGACGCTGTCTCCCCTTCCCAGACCCCTCCCTCGGTTGGGAAGGGGCCTACCAAGTATCGGTAAGGCTAGAAGGGGGTAGACATCAGGCTTTGCTGGACTGTTTGCAGACAATGGTCCAGCAATGCCTAGTTCAACCCGGAGCTTTGGTGGAGGCGTCACAGGAGGAGGTTCGTTGTGTGCATGGGGATGTTCACACGTATCCAATGGTCCGGCTCAGAATTCATTACAAAAGGAAGAAAATATAGGGTACAGGCTGCGGTTAGTTCCCACCTGTCGCACTCCCTGATTATGTGCACGGATTGGCCAGGGTTCGACGCTTTGATGAGAGAGGCTGAGGGAGTGCATTCATGCTCGGTACAGAGATGCAATGTTGCATGTCGCGCAGTGACGTGGAGGGGTCGTTGGCAGGCGCGACGGTGGAGGGGCGGTGGAAAACCAAGTGAGATCTCCCCTTGTCCCCTTGACCTTCCCTATTGACGATTTTCCGCTGGAGCAGTCACGAGACAACACCCTATGCAGGGCCTTTGAGACAGGAGAGGAAATAAACCAGTTGTTGGTGCCCACCATAACCCACCATAACCATATGGGGGGGATGGTAGCTCAGGCGGTAGAGCTGGTGGTCTAGTGATCTAAAGGTTGCTGGTTCGATCCCAGGCTCCTCCTGCTAGCATGCTGTAGTGTCCTTGAGCATCGTTTTGTGTTAGTCGTAGTGGATTAGGCAACACGGTACCCTGAAGCAGTGCCACTGCACAGTATTACAGCCAAAAGTTTGGCACAGGTGCTTTTTCAGGTCATTAGAGTCCAGATTCCGAAGGAAATCCTGACCAACCAGGGCAGTACGTTTATATCATGTACACGCAACGTTACGAGTAACTGGGCGTCCGTCAATTTGGACCACCGTTTACCAACCCCAGACTGATGGCCTGGTGGAGCACTTTCATAAAACGCTGAAAAACATGATTTGGAAGTTCGTTCACAATGACAGGCGTAATTGGGACAAGTGGTTTGCCATGCGGGAGGTTCCCCAGGCCTCCACGGAATTATCTCCCTTTGAACTCCTCTTTGGCAGGAGACCCCGCGGTGTGCTAGTCCTAATTAAAGAAAACTGGGGGGAAGGTCCTAGCACCAGTGAGAACGAAATACCGTATCTTATGGACATGAGAGCAAAGTTACAGGCGTGGATTGTTTGATGGCCGTTATCACGGGAGAATTTGCTCCAGGCTCAGGAACGTCAGCGCCTCTTCTACGACGGTTCGGCTCAGACAAATCACACCAGGAGACAAGTTGTTAGTGTTACTCCCTACATCCAGCTCTTAATTGCTCCCAAAGTGGCAAGGGCCTTGTGTGGTCACGTGGCGGGTTGGCGAGGTCAATTATGAGGTCGTACTGTCCTACAGGCCGGGGGTGACATAGATTTATCACCTAAACCTCTAAAAAGAATGGAGAGAGGGGGTGTCCGTGGCGCTGGTCACGCTGGTCATTGAGCAGGATGAGTTGGGGCCGGAGGTTTAAAAAGTGTCCGATCATATTGAAGCCCTGTTAACTGACCATCTCTCACCGTGCCAGAGGGAGGACGGGGCTTCAGCGTTGCTTCTCTAATGTTTTCTCCTCCCTCCCTGTCCCTCATATGCCACCATGTGGAGACGACCCCGGGGGTGAAGCTGCGCTCACGTCCGTATCCTCTGCCCGAACACAAACGCAAGATCATGCAGGTGGAATTGGAGGCCATGCTGGACATGGGTATAATAGAGGAGTCCACGAGTGACTGGTCTAGTCCTATCGTGCTGGTGGTTAAGCCGATGAGTCGGTCGGGCACTGCGTGGACTACCGAACGGTGAACGCAGTGTCAAAGTTCGGCGCCTAGCTGATGCCCTGGGTTGATTAAGTTCTCGACCGGTTAGGTATGGCTTGTTTTTCACGACACTGGATTTAACCAAGGGCTACTGGCAGATTCCCTTGTCTCAGGAGTCCAAGGAAAAATCTGCGTTCTCGACTCCGTTTGGCTTGTACTACTTTCACACACTCCTGTTTGGGTTGTTCGGTGCTCCAGCCACCTTTCAGAGACTCATGGACTGCATCCTACGTCCGCATGTAGCATATGCTGCGACCTACCTAGAGGACGTAATCATTCACAGCGATACCCGGAAGCGGCATATGCAGCATGTGTGCGCAGTGCTTGAGTCCCTGAGGCGGGCTGGGCTCACCGCCAACCCAAAGAAGTGTGCCGTGGTACAGAGGGAGGTACGGTATCTGGGGTACCACTTTGGTGAACGTCTGGTCCGACCCCAGCTTGATAAAACTGCCGCGGTCCAAAACACCCCGAGACCCAAGACCAAGAAGGAGGTGAAGAAGTTCTTGGGGCTGGCTTGCTACAATAGGAGGTTCGTCCCCGACTTTTCAGAGCTAACCAGCCCCTTGTCCGACTTAACTCGAAAGGGTGCTTCAGATCCTATCCAGTGCTCAGAGAAGTGCCAGCCTGCGTTTGCAAGGGTAAAGTCAGCTCTCTGTGGGAAGCCAGTGTGTCTAACCTTAACTCCTCTATCCCTTTCTGTCGGCAGACCGACGGGTCGGACAGAGGGCTGGGCGCCGTCTTGTCCCAGGAGGTGGAGGGGACCATGTGGCCAGTGCTGTGCCTCAGTGGCAAGCTCTCAGTGCGGGAGTGGAGGTACAGCACATTGGAGAAGGGCTGTTTGGTGATCAAGGGGGCCTTCGGTTCCCTCCGCTATTACCTTCTGGGACGTGCTTTCATCCTCTGTTCGGACCACGCCCTGCTGTAGTGGCTCCACCGCATGAAGGACACAAACACCCGGATTACTTGGTGGTACCTGGCTTTTTCCAGCCTTTTAACCTCCGGTTAGTCCATAGCCGGCGGCGAAGGTGGTCGTGGCTGACTTTCTCTCTTACTCTGTGGGGACCAATCAGCGCCCACGCAGCGCTGATTGGTCCGACTCGGGGCATAGTCTGTCTTGCAGAGGGGATCAGCGCAGTCAGCCGACCAGAAGCCTTAAAAACTTGCCATGTTGGTGCACCACGGCAAGAAAGACTCCGTCTCCGTCCCTTAAACCCTATTAGAGACCGCAGAGACCTCAACAGTTTCCTTTAAGGTTTGACCAATTCAACAGTAAGGTTTTTCTAGATTTTAGATGAGATTTTCACTGGTGGAAATTGATACCGGCACTGTTTTTTTGGTTTTGTTACCAGCCGCCCACCCCTATCACTAGTTTACCACTAGCAGCTATTTTTATGACCAGAATGAAATAAAATCATTGCAAAATACACAACAGGTGAAGATATGTCATTGATATTCAAAATTTAAAAATCTGATTTCGAAAACTGAATCTCAATCAGTATCTCACCAAATAATAATATTTTAGTTGATACCCAACCCGAAACCTGTCCTTATGCCCCTTTCCAATCACAGGGCTGAAAGTGTTAGTAAGTGCTAGTTTACTACAATAAACAGCATTCCTTGCATCAGTCAATGAATGTCCTGACTACTAAAAAGGAAACGACAATCTACTGACCTGTAAAAAATAGATTTGCGCAACCTTATATAAACTGAAAACAGTTGTTGCAGTGGCATGTTGGCAAATGCACTGTGCCTTAATTTACAGCACAACGTTCACATCTAAACGTATTCAGACAAACTAGTTCACTCAAATGTTCACATACATAACAGAAATTTGGGATACATGACAGACAAGAGGAAAATGTCTGTTATAATTTGCCATAGTTTTTTTTCCACAAACATTGTTTGGCTACTGCTCTGTGCACTCCAGTAGTTTGGTCCTGGCCCTTTGAGGCAACTATGTTTCTACCTTAGAGTTTGGCTGTCAGAGCATGTCCCTGTCCCTTTTGTCCCTGTACCACCCAACGGTAGAGGGATAGTAGTGCATATACATACAGTATATCCAACAACAGGGATAATGGGCACAGTGGAATGCTTGGCTTGGAGTCACCCTCTCCACAGTGCAGATGATAATATCACAGAGGCTAGGGGGCAGAACAATGGAGTGAGTGGGAGTGTGTAAAGGTGGTAATTGCCATGTTCCAAGCCGTAGGGGTCGACGGCAGAGCCCCCGTCGATGCTCCAACAGCAGCAAAGCTTCATTGGGAGGGAATTGCAGCTATGCTCCAACATCAGCACTGCCAGTGCGCTAAAAGAGGCAGTCAGCTGGCTTGATTCCAGTCATGTGTGTGTATTGCTAAGCCAGGTGGCTAAGCCAGAGTTACAGGAAACCTGAATAACGTTCACCAACACCAGTACCCAACTCCTTCCCTCAATCTCATGGCCCAAATGAAAAGGGCGATTCCCTCTCAGCATTGGATTTGGTAGGTGGGGATGGGTGTATCTCACCTCCATCACTCTGGATGTGGGTACTTGGCTTAGAGCTCAGGGAGGTTCGCTGGTCCCTCTCACCAACCACAATCGCTTCCAATATAAAGTACACCTATACTGTGGATGTCTTTGTGTTGTTACTGCTGCTAGGATTGGAAAAGGAGAAAGTACTACTTGTTCGGACTCATTGGACGTACAAACACCAATGAATAATTGAACAGAAAAAAAGCAGACTAGAGATGAGGCAAAATAGATGCCATTATTTGAGCTCTCTCTAGGCTGAAGTGCTTACTGGCTGTGGAAATCGGGGGAATAGCTGGCAGTGGCAATACTAAAAGATTAGCCGGGTTTGAAAAACAAATGAATAAATGAAAAGGATAGAGTTGGTAGGAATGTATCTATAACAAGTTTGGCGATATCCATTGATATATACACACAGTGCATACTAACTATAGTTGGCCGACGACTTGCACAGAGGAGCCTTTGACTAAAGTGTGTGGGGGGGTGAATCTTCTCTATGGTCCAATCCTCCCTACATTGGCAGCACAAAGTTGGCTATTACAAGCCCCCCACTCCCCACCTCACAAATGTAGACAATTTGGAAAATCCACTGTAGGAAAACTGTCATGGATCCATTTTCCTGTCTGTGAGGAGGGCACAGAGGTTACACTAATAACACTGCGTCGAAGGAATAAGCAGGCATATACGCAAACAGAAATACGTTTAGAATCCACTGACATCATGGGGAATATAAGCCATTCAGTGGGCCAAAGGCCAACAACAGAAAACAGAACAAATATCCTGGTTTGCGGAATCATCCATTACCTCTCCATTACCACTGACACCAGCAAGCTCCTCTAAACACTCATCTCCCTCTCCCCTCACTTCAATATTCCATAAAGTTGACAGTGTTAAATGCAAGGTGTTCCATGTTCGACATGATGAAAGAGACACTCCCACCTGCATAATAACGTCTTACTAAAAAAAAAATTATAATAATTTCTAACAGTTGTCCTATGTAGTCCCCTCTAGGATACAGTCATCAGTGTACCAACAGGCTTTTCCCTTCCTGCCTTTCCAAGGAGGGGATAGGGGGTCAAATCTCCAGGGAGGGCCCTGGTGGCTGCTCGACGTTGTAAACAAGTCAGTTACAGATTTTGTTTTTTTTGTTTTTTTTGCCCATCCACAAGCGACGCATCGGCACGCGACTGGCACATAGGCCAGACAAGCCTTTAAAAATTTCACTGACTTGTGCAAGGAGAGTAGTTTCATACCTATTGCCTCTGCCTCAGAGTTTGTTTGATCAGTCATGGAATTATTTCCAGGGTTTTATCATGTTCTGGCACTCTGTTCACACTGACCCTGTGACTGAGATAGAGGTATTTATTCCAAATTTCCAAAGACACACAACACATTTGCAGGAATGCGTAGCATTGGAATGAGTAGCATTAACCGGATTAGGCCAGAACACATCGGACTCAAAAGCATAAACATTCTAGCCCCGGAGGTAACAAGAGGTAAGCCTGGTGCGATGTAAAGTTTAAAAGAATTTAGTGATAGATTGGATTACAAATCCACAGAGTGCAGGTGGTGGTACCGTGTAAAACAGATGACCAGTTTATTCAAGAATGGTACTTTTGCATGGCAACAGAAAACAGGCTACCTGAACATTGAGTGGCTGTAACAAACCACTTCCCTGTCCCAGTTCCTTCTTTTGTTTATCACGTTGCAACTGTTGTTGCATTCCAAAAATATTTAAAGCATACACAGAATTAATCTCCACAAAGAATCCACAGAAAATATGGTATGAGGTCAGGAATGCAGCGCTATGGGTTAGTCAGCAGACATCCTAGGACAACTGGTAAAGAAGTATTTGTCATGCTCATCAAGGAGAGACCAGCACTCACTTAGGTAAAAGATTCTGGTGTCTAGATTCTGAGAGACTACAAAGGACGGGCCGTACGCACACGCCAAATGCAATATACAACATGAATTAAACTGACCATTTGGTCAGGACACATTTTTCCCCTAGAGCAAACACAATGAGGTTGGTCAGATAAAAAAACTTCCCATCCCCTTCACCTAATGAGGTGTATGAAACACACCCTATGTGGCACACTACCTCTTGAAAATTGTAGTTTCCCAAAAGACAATGGCAGGGATACAGAAAACACACCATACCGTTTATATGGATAAACCATCATGGAGTACAGTTTTCCAAAATTAGGGAGTGCAGCCAAACAATGACACATGGAGAGAGTAAAAAACAAAAATAACATACAAGCCCATGGATCTAGTAGAAAGGTGAAGTAAAACAGAAATACACATTAATCTCCTTCTTTCTTGTTAAGATCTGCAGAGGAGCGGCTGTGAAGCGAACCAGGTTGCAGAGAATGAGTGTGTCAGGGGTGAGTTATAGATGGATTTTTATATAAAGTGATTCATAAAAAATGTAGAAGGCTATCAGACATGTTGGATTAATGCTCAAGTGCACATAATCATGTTTGTTTTCATACATTTCTTCCTCTTGTCAATGCGTTTGGTTTCTGACCTCTCAGGGCTACCATTTACACTTCCCCAACTCGTATTGTATTCTGACAGAATGTCTATAGCCCAATTGTTCCAGGAATGTGAGACTTCTTGATTTACATATCTTGATAGTGTTGTGCCTTCTGGAGATGCCTGGAGGCACTTGATAACCTTGGTGAAGTACTCATGCTTCCCACTTATTTATCAGCACAGGGGATTTAACATGACACACATCAGGTTTGCAGCACAAACAAAACAAAAAGCACTGACAGCTGAAAGAGCCAATGTTTATGGCCAGGTACATCTTTTCAAGAAACTAGGCCATTGTGGTCATCAACACATGATGAAAACATTACATTACAATTACATTGCATTTAGCAGACGCTTTTATCCAAAGCGATTTACAATTATTCAAACACCAACGGACGCAGCCATCAGGAGCAATTAGGGGTTAAGTGTCTTGCTCAAGGACACTACAGCATGCTAGCAGGAGGAGCCTGGGATCGAACCAGCAACGTTTAGATTACTAGAAGACCAGCTCTACCTCCTGAGCTACCATCGCCTTACGGGGAAAACAGGAGTGAGTGTGAGGAGTGCAGCTGTCTCTGACAGTTGACGTGATGTTTTCACAAGACCATGTCTACCCGACAGCAGTACCTTTTCCATTTGCCACCATGGCAGAAAAAAAATAAAAAATTAAAAATTAATCTCTCATCCCTCAGACATGGGTCTTGGATAGAAGCTGACACTCACTCTGGATATACTGTATAGCCCACACCCATTCCCTCCAACTGAAAGCAGTCGATTAATGGGGGCATGTTGTGCCATTCTCTTTATCTCCTACCCTCCATCATTGTTTGATAACTCATTCCACATCCTATAAAAAATAAACCTTATGCCTTAAGCCTTATCTTTGTATCCCAATCCCATTGCCAACATCATGAGCAGATGGTTCTCAGACTCCAATGCCACAACATAGTTATCTTCCACAAGGTGAGGCTAAGGAAAGTCCTGAAGGGACACCAGAGAGAGCTCATAAAATGAAAACCTGACAAGCAAGGCGCATGGGAATCTCAGGTGGAAAGCCAAATTGACTCCAAAAGGGGCTCAGGAAGAAAGAAATTTAAAAAAACATATAGTACTGTGATGGATGGGCAAAAGGAACCAAAACTATGGGGAAACATGCAGGGAGAGGGTGTTGGAATGAAAAAGATAAACATTCAGTTAGTTGTGTGTGTTGTGGGGGTTTGTACAGCACCACTCACAGGACCTTTCCTCACCTTTGAGGACGTCTGCATTGAAAGAGAAGAGATGGAGGCATTAAAAAATAATAAGGTAGGGCCACCAAGTGCATGTCTGGTTGTGTTACTGTATCAGTGTAGCATATATACAGTATGTGTAGGATTTTGTACTTTCCCATCTGATGACAAACAGTGAGAAACTAAAAGCCCCCAGTATACTTATGATGGAACAGGACTTTTTGAGCAAAAACAATCCTTAACAACCAGGAAACATGTTGAATGAAGCAGAGTTCACATGTGGCAGTGTGTGAGACCCTAGAGCAAACTATTCTACAATTTGGTAAAATTCAAGATTTGCATAAGAAAATTGCCTCTATGTTTTAATTGGAAAAACAGTAAAAAAAAAAAAAAAAAGCAAAGGAAGTTTGGCCCTTGAAACATATATTTTATTGCCACATTCATCATTTCAAAATGTAGACGCCGCCTTAAGATTCTGAAGCTGTGAAATGACAATAAAAGATTGAACTATTACCAAATGGAATTTGCAGATGGAAAAATGTCCCTTCCAACCCATCATACTTCTGTGAGCTATTACAAACAAATATTTCAGCAGGCTTAATTCCGAACATCTGGGAATTTGGATCTCTCTTGCTGCTTGCTTGCTATTGTTATCTTGTATCCAAGGAGGCAAAAATGACTATCTGATAGGGCTTCCTTCAAACTGATTCAACAGATAAATAACTGCACCGGGATGGGAATTCAGGTCCACCACATAATAGTGAAACTCTCCTTGCCCTAAGATGGACAAAAAAAATCAACTAACTAATGGATCTCGCTAAACAGGCCTCGTTTGTGCTGAAATCATCAATGTGCTCATGACTTCTTTGCTGGGAAGATGTCAAGGTCATGGAGTGGAGGGATTCACTAATTCAATGAAATCTAAGTATGATTTGACAATGCTGCATTTTCTCATAATTCTACTGCAAACACTGTTTATTTTTTCTTCCAAATATTTAAATATTTTCATCATTAGAAGGAAAATACACTATATCATCACACTGGATTGAATGTTAGGCATTCAGTAAAAACAAAAAAACATGAAACAATTGGAAAGAACACAGGGTGTACAATACCAAGCAAGGATTTGTCAAAGCAGTGTACTGTTCAGGCAATTCAGGACAGAGCGCTATAGAATATAGAAAAATGCTAAATGTATATCTCATATTTTTACGTTGCATTAAACTCAGCCCATTTCACTCCTGAGGCATATTAATGAGGATGATTAATCATTTTTCTCACTTTCCTGTAAATTTCATACTTCACATACTGTGCATCTGCATCCATGTGCATAAAGCTTCCCCTATTTCATCATTTTAAACTCCATCTGTCAGGCCAGCCATGCGCAGGTGCGCAAACACCCTAAACAAAGCACACACACTAATAAGGGCGGTAAGGTAACACCCATCTCTAAAAGACAACAAGTCACCGCAAAGTAGACAGAACATTAAACTGTGTACGAGTCTCTTGTGAGCGTCCTGCTTTTGCTCTCAAATTGGAACATTGTTAATGATAGTGGGTGCACAAATTGTGATGTGTTGGGTGTTTATTTGGGCTAGTTTGCAAACATACATCCAAAAAGCTCATATAGCATAATGCAGGGTATATCATTTCAAGGATAACCTTTTTCTCTGCTAACTAAGAGTGGTCAAAGAGTAGATTAGATCCAAGTATAGGCCTAGTTGAAATAAACAAGTGCAGTATATTCACCTCTACTGCAGTTTTTCAAAACCTATTCAAAAGTATCCACTTCATCAACTATCACTACAGCCCTGTGTGAACATCAAGACTTTCATTGCCAGAAACTGCTTGCACTCTACCGTCACTGTGCATTTGACCAATAGAACTTTGAGGCAAATAGGAGTATATTACAGAACAAAGGTCCAATTCAAATTATTTGAAAGTTTTCATAGATTGAAACACAACAACGTGGGATATTTTAACTATCAGCCATCATCTTAAAGCAGAAAAAATAAAAAATAAAATTCACCTCAGGCTCATCAAGCTTTGGAGAATGCCAAAGTATCAGACAAACATTCAAGATCTTACGCCGATCTTACGACAATCATAAGGAAATCTTCGGTCTTGAGATCTAGGGGCATGCTTTCATCACGGCAGCCCCTTCATTTGAGATAGTCAGAAGGTCTTGCAAATCAGTCTCCTCCTTGTGAGAATATTAGGCTGGTTTGATATCATTTTATGTCTTGGCTACCCCAGTGTATGCTAGAAAACCAAGACGTGTGATCCCCTGCCATCACCTACCCTTGAAATGTGTGACGCTATCTTTTGAAAGTCTGGCGATGTATCCCTGCCATTAGAGATCATTCCCGCTTTAACCTCCTGAACGGTTGAAAAGTTTTAAGATTTCACTTTGACACAGTGACTTATTTTCTCAGAATTTTTGTCCAGGGACAATTACAAGTACCCATGTGAAATACAATGAAGCAAAAACACAACGGAAAGCTGTACCAAAAACAGGTAGTGTGTTGACACCAAAACTATATTTTTGCTGACAGATCAACTAAAAGCACAATGACACTCCTTGGGCGTGTCGTCCTGCACGTCCTCAAGGGACAACGGTTATCAGCACTAGGGTGATGAACGAAAAATAAACCGTCCCCACAGTGTTTACAACCGTGACCACCACAACATCGCAACATCACAACAAGAACAGGGAGCGTCGGACGCGCAGGGTTTGTGACCAGATTGCCGGCACCAGAGTTCTAAACACGGCCAAAGCAGGCTGACCTACAACACGGAGGACTGTCTGGATGTGTCTGGTCCATGCTACTGCTGCCGCTACATCCAGGACGATCCCCTCCAGAGCGGCATGCAGTAAACCACACCAGTAAAACCGAGGAGATTGGGATAGAGAGGAAAACACACTTTGTTTCAGCAACTAGTACCCAGCCTCACGGCTGGGCATTGGGCCGTTCGCGCTTCCTTAAATATGCCACCGGTACCCGTACACACACAATGCAGTTGAGACGTTTATCCGGTGAAAGGAGTTAGAATTCTTACGGAAACAGGAATCCCCTTTTGCTCCCTTCTCTTGGTGCTATCTTGGAGACCGCATTTAAAACAGAAGACACCCGAGGCAGAGGCTCGCCGACTTCCAAACGGACGGAGGACCGCAACAAAAAAAAAACCCCACCTTCCGGAAGAACTCGGACCGGAAGTTACGTCACTTAACTCTATTCCAACCACTATAATAAGTCGTTGTTCTGACACTTGACGTCTCGCTTTCCCCTAAAGTATTTATTCTATGAAAGGAAAACAATATATATACACATGTATATAAAACAATGTGGAAAATCAATAAAAACATAAATAAATACATATATGTATGTGTTTGTGTGTGTGTGTATATATAAATACCCAATATATTTATTTATTTATTTATTTATTTATTTATTTATTTATTTATTTATTTATTTATTTATTTAAAAAAATTTAAAATGTGGAAAATAAATAAAAACATAAATAAATATATATATATGTGTGTGTTTATATATATATATCTTAATGAGTATATATATATAGATAGATAGATAGATAGATAGATAGATAGATAGATAGATAGATAGATCGATCGATCGATCGATAGATAGATAGATAGATAGATAGATAGATAGATAGATAGATCGATAGATAGATAGATAGATAGATAGATAGATAGATAGATAGATAGATAGATAGATAGATAGATAGATAGATCGATAGATAGATAGATAGATAGATAGATAGATAGATAGATCGATAGATAGATCGATAGATAGATAGATACTGTATATGACACTCTAAGATCGCCCAGACAACCCCTTCTTTTGACCAAATAAACCAGCACTCAGAATTGACTTAGAAGCGCGGGTAAATGCCCGCTCATCTACCAGAAATCAAGACACAAAACACAAACTGTGGAAGTATATTCAATCTTATTAAAAACAGACACCAAGACTCGTTTTATGCTGACCTATGTGACACGTTTACTGCCGACCCATGTCCTGCACTAACTTCCTGCTTCCTGGTAAAGGAAAATATTCTGGTAGTAAAACCTGGTGGACTAAAGAGGTTGTCATGTGGGGCTGCACGAATATCTGCTTGGCCCAAAGTCCCAAGATGTTGGACAGTACGGACAGTAATAAAGGACGGGCCGGGGAACTCGGACTCTTAATAGCCTGCTTATTATATTCACTATCAATAAATCTATTTTTATAAAAGTGAATGGCGTGCATTTTTTGTTTTTGTTCACACTCTGCAAACCCTATCGCTGTTGTCCTGGAATAAAACAAGCTCTTCCATTTTCCTTGACATAATTTGTGATGCGAAACTCAGACGCAGTCCATTCGATGCCCACTGGGGAGGAGGGGGGGGCGGAGGGAGACACGGATACGCATTCAATATGCATCTGGCTTTAGAATGTGTTATTTTCATATCGTTATTCTGGGCCTTTCACCCCAGTATTTTTCTTCCAAACATTTGGATCAGCCATCAAAACATAACTGGACAGACCACCACCACAAACAAAGCCTATCAGTCAACGACAGAGCCAGGGGGTCGATACAGGAGTAAACGCACCCCTCTAGATACAATGCCTTGTAAGAGATTAGGAGTAGCTAGAGGGGTGGGGTAGGGGGAGGTGGGGCTTGTGTTGAAGCTGTTTTTTTTTAAGAAAACACAGAAAAGGATGTCGGCCTCTAAAACCTGACACATCCTGTCTGCCATGCAGTGAATCCTCCAGGGCAGGAACTCCCTTTGGACAGTCAGATTACTTCTTGGTTTGAAGGCAGCGAAAATGACACTGGATGGCTTCTTTCAGTCACTGCCGCGATTGATGCCACCACAGATACAGTTCTTGTAGAGTTTGCCCCCCCGTGCCACGTTTTTACACGAGGGCTTGGCCTCGTAGGTGGACGCTCTGAAGCGCATGGCGGATCGTGATATGCCGAGCTTCCCCAGAGGGCTTCCTTAGAAACTACTGGAAAAATATCTTTGATCCCCTGCACTCGAGCCCTCCGGGGATCGTTCTAACCTAAAACCACCCAGCCCCCTGCCTTGAAGTATTTTCTGGGTGTTTCCACCTCGGCAGTGAGCCATCTGGGGGAGGGGGGTGGGCTTCTACAAAACAGAGCTGCCGGAAACAGAGGTGGAGTGGTGCACAGGGCCTCAATGGAAACTGGACTGGACAAGCGAAGCTCATCTTTAATGGTCACTGTACACACCACAACACATGCCTACGTGTAGCTACAGTGGCCGACGCACACATTCAATTAATGGAGGCTGTGAAATGTGTTGTCCGCTTCCATCCCATCAAAGCTTGCCCTTCCTCCAGGAGGCAGGCCGCTTACAGCGCCCGGGGACAATGTGACGCCCGATGTTTCTTCTGCATGTTCTTCTGGTGTTATATGGAGGAATCCTCATGTGAGCACAGCAGCTATGTTCGATAAGCCATCGGAGCACGGTGCCAACAGTGTCCCAGGTGGGAATCGAAGCCCAGGATCTTCTTGCCACGAAGCAGCAGTGCAATGCAACGTGCCACCGTGTCATGTGCTCACGCCTGTCAAGGCATAGAAGATGGGCCGAGAAATTCCGCCTTTATAAATCCAAAATGTTGATAAACATTGTTGTAGGCCAATCTAACTGTAATAACAATAGTATTCTATTATTGTCTATTGTCTTGTTGTAATATTTAGTGAAAGACAGCTGCTGCCTGGCTACATCGTAGTTCCAGATGTGTCGCTGGTGAAGAACAATACAGCCTTTATATCTACTGTATGCATCCATAGCTCGTTTTTCAGGTTGAAGACGGAGTTGTACCACGAGCAGTCCAACTGTGTATAGAAGGCTGTGGTCCTTTGAGATTGTTGCACAAGATTAGAACACAACTGGTAATATCACTAGTTACCATGGCAACAGACGAAATGTTTGGGCCAACCAACATAATCTGACCTATCCCTCGCAGATTACACCAAGTCTGTTTTTCTGGTGGGTTTCATGTTATGTCACCCCTCTGCTGGTGTTTGGATGTGGCGGCGAGAAGTTTCATTTGAACTTTTGGGGGAGGACAGATGTTGACAACTGCCAGGGTACATTCCCCAGCTGTGAAAATGCATTGATGGCATGCTGAAACTAAAGTTTTGATATTGCTGGGACCGACACAAAGCCAGAAGGGACACAGACACATGCCACATCACTCTCTTATATTTGGTGTGTGTGTGTGTGTGTGTGTGTGTGTGTGTGTGTGTGTCGTGTGTGCCGTGTGTAAAACATGTCTATTCCCAGGTGTCCATTCACACACAAACCTCTTCTCTAAGGGAACAAAGACATCATTAAAAAACGAACCTTCACTTAGGGAGACGTTCAGATGTCTAAATGAGTGAAGCTATTCATTAGTGTGTAGAATTTGAAACAACATCTAACTAAGATAATATGACCGTTTAGGGGCTACATTCAGGTGCTACTCGCAGCAAAACAGTGCAAGTCATGAAAGAGATAAAAAGTTATAGTACAAATATTAGAAATAACATACGGTAGATGTACACATCCATCAACAAAGGTTAACAGGGAGTAGCATTTGTACAGCATCAATAACATGCAATGATAGCTGGTATAGTAAATATGTGTATAGCCATAATGTATAACAAGCTAAGAAAAAAAATGAATGGGGTGTCAGTAAACAAATAATAATTTTTATTACGAAATGTAACTTTTCCAAAATATAGCAACGATTAGAGACCAAGTATTTTTTCTGAACGTTTTTTTAATTGAGATTCCTGTATAAAATATCAGAATGGGTTTTATTTTGGAGGAACATTTGCATATATGAGGAATTACTTCTGTTGAGGTTTGGTGCACTCCAGTACAGACTGTAGCATTAAAAAAAAAGTAACTGTCCAAAAACAAAGGAGAATAAAAAAAAATTTGATAACAATTTCAATTCAAATTCAAATTAAATGTATAAAAATAGCCAAAGATACAAAACAGAAAAGTCTTATATATGAAATATACAAATGTGATGCGATACTACACTATGTACAGGACAAATTACTGTTATGGTTTATAGATAGAAAATTATAAATTATAATATGAATAACGAGTATAGAAATAATTAGACATGATGATTAGAGACAAAATATGCTATAAACTATAAAAAAATAACATAACACTTTTATTTAGGATATATATATGTATTATATTTAAAATTGACAGTATATGAATTAAAATACAAAGAGTTTGCACAATATATACAATACTTACACATAGATGTGAAATGTGTATATTACTAGGTTGCAAAAAATGTGTGTGTGTGTGTGTGTGTGTGTCTGTGAAAAGTGTGTGACAACTATCATTTAATATTAGTAATAGTAAGTAATATTAGAGTAATATTTTTTTTGACAATTGATCAGGGAAGAGCGCGAACGCAGTCCCCCCCCACCACCAGGAATCATGCAGTCGAGATAAGAAGTCTACAGTCACTGTAGACAATTAAGCCTTCCGATTGGCCGAGACTACACTTACTACACTTACTGTAGACAACCAACCCTAAGTCAGATATGCAAATACATGACTGTAGACAACCAATCATAAGCCAGATATGCAAATACATGACTGGGGACAACCAATCATAAGCCAGATATGCAAATACATGACTGTAGACAACAATCATAAGTCAGATGTGCAAATACCTGACTGTAGACTACAAATCACAAGTCGGATGTGCAAATACTTGACTGCGGACTAAGAATCATAAGTCAGAAATGCAAATACATGACTGCAGACTACCGGTCATAAGTCAGAAATGCAAATACCTGACTGCAGACCACCAATCATAAGTCAGAAATGCAAATACCTGACTGCAGACTACCAATCATAAGTCAAATATGCAAATACCTGACTGCAGACTACCAATCATAAGTCAGCAATGCAAATACCATCGTTTCAACAGCATCGCCATATCGCTGCTGCAGTAATAACTGTACATTATGAGTTTTTTTATTTATGTCTGCGACGCAGACAGTATGCCTGTGGGAAGCTCAACAGGCTTTATTCCCTGCGTACAACCATCCCGGGGGTTGAGGTGTCCGGTAAGAACTACATAAAACTTGGTTTGGCCGTGTCGCGTCCATTTCCTCCGTCATTCGTAGTTCTCCTCCGTACCTCTCTTAACACTCACTCCCACCTCGCTCCTCACCTGGTTCCTCCCCTTCCGCACTTCCCCGGTAAAGCCCCGCCCCTCGACACCTGGGCCAATCATCAGCTACCTCCTAGACACCTTCCCACCAATCAAATGAACAAAATGATTTCAATCTAACGCGTATTTATTAGATATCGGTCCAAAAACAAAACAAAACAGATTCTGATATACAAGAATGTGTCCAATCTTACACATATGATGATTCCAGCTGATTTCTTGGAAGTTCCAATATTGCTGAATATGAAGATAGCTTAACTATTTTGCACACACGTTACTTACCCACTGTGATCATTTGTTAGAACAACCTGATTATATAGCAGATGCCTATCGCACACTGTGCACCAAAGTGTTATCTTATGGTGAACATCCACACCTGTGCTTCACAGTTTATAAGGGATCATTTAGGTTCACCCCCGGATTACAAACCTCAAATTGGAATCAGATTTTATTGGTATGGTGTGACATTTGAATTGTGGTTTTTAATTCACTAAAACTATTACAAATTTGCTCCTTTACCCCCATCACACTACATAAAACACATGTTTTAAATTGTACATGGCTGAATTAAAAAAACAACTGCATCCAATTGCTAAAACAAATAATTTATTAACATTAAAACCCAAGTCATTCATCTGAGATCTAATGGGTGGTTTACTCGGTCAGCACTTGGAAGTGTAACCTTTATTAATCCTGGGGGGGAATTCAGGAAATATTACAACTGAAAAGGTCCCATATCATTTGAGTCAAGTTTTTCCCTAAATGATTCTACAGTTGTGTTAAACACACACCCACACACGATTTTGACTCATGTGTAACAAGAGTCCTGTGGTTATTCATCTTTCAGTTAATCATCATTCACCTCAATCTGCCCCCAGACAGTTTAGTTTGAGGGACACCTTGCTCAGAAAAAAACCCAGGCAGGATATGGGGGATATCCTGCCATTCTCAAGTTAGGCAGGCAATGAGGCATGTGAACATTTTTTGCCACACCCATTGAAGCAGCCAGTTCAACTTGAAGCAAGGCATTTCTTTAAGGCTACGTAGTGAGTATGATGTTTAGTAGACTCTGGAATGAATATGGGACCTTGTCAACGCTCATGCCTGGCATTCGTTAGTTGCAATGTGCTTTGTTAACCACTAGAGGGAGCTATACAACAGACATTTTCACTCTGAAGAGTTCTGGCCACTCCCTGAGGGGAACTAGGATCTGGGGAGGTCCCCAGAGAACTAGATACCTTCAACCCCCCCCCAATTGTATTCACACTGGAACTCTGAAGTAACATTAGCCAATGGGGTTTCAGCACGGCTCCCATGTTTCCCTTGTATTTACCCCGTAACTTTCACTGATTTCACCTTATCAGTCCACTAAAATGTGCTTCTGAACAAACTCGAAGTGAGAAAGAAGCAATCCAGTTGCTGAATCTTCATTCATATTAGCTGTCAGACACTTGGGCACATTTCACAACCAACTCCGCCGTGATGCCCATTTCACAGAAAATAGCTGGTGTCCATAAAAGCAAAGATTGAACACCAATTTTTCATTATTCGAAAATTGTGAGCGTTCCCACTTTACATCCCTGTGTAGTCTGAAAGCCAGTGACCCCCGCTCACACCTTCAGGCCTATAGGATCAAGAGTGTCAGCAATCTATTGACGCAAATATGTCATCTATTTCATCTCGTTCTCCGTCAGCAGCAACGCACTTTGTGCTCGTGGCTGAAGGACCGCTTCTCCTAGATTCAGCGCTGCCGCGATTCACCTCCGACTGCGTGGGCGTCGCCGAGCCTGTTCTTATCCTTTGCCCCTCCAACAGTTCCCTTCCGGTACAGGCCCGAACTTTCGTGGTCCTCATCCGAATCATCAGCGACCGGAAGCGTGTTTTAGGGTGAGCGCTCCTCCACAGGGCACGAATGGAAAGGCAGGTCATTGGGAGGGGACACGTGGGCGACACGGCCCAGCAAGCCTCTCGTTTGAAGCTCGTCAACTTCCTCGGGAAGCTGAAGGCGTAACAAAAACATACGTTTGTGTCGACAGAGGGAAGAGAACGACATCGTCATGAAATGTGATCTTATTTTACAGTTTAGAAGCGTTCTTACCTGTTACCTGCCGATTCAAGGAGTTTTATCCGCTGGCATTTCAGATACAAGAACGCCAAATGTCGTCTTTCCCATTCCAAATTCTGGGATTTGCACCATTGGATGGTTTCCTTAAGAGGGATCATCATGCCCGTGAAGGTAGTGGCTGCCCTGACCTGGCTCTGGAAAATTTGTTTCCATTCCACCACACGTGGATCCAGAGAAGGCTTCACTATGGGCACCTGTATAGGGATGTGTTACAAAAGTTAAGGAAAAGCTGGACAATGTGATGGCAGATTAGAATATATGCTTTGAGCCGACATACCTCTGTAAAGTCCCTGTAGACCTTAAGGAATGGCTTCATATCACTGCTACAACTGTGAACTGAACAGAAACAATGAATTCAGTATGTTTGATAGAGATCAAATTATATTACATTTAGCGAACAGGACTTTTACTCAACAGTGGACGTAAGGGGTTAACCTAGAAACTAGGGCCCTACGAAATTCACAGTAAATTTGGCTCAATTTCACGGACGTAGATTCTCAGAAAACAGAGTTTACCGATTTTAAAAGAAAAACATTTTGTGGCGATAAAATTTTGCATTAATGTTTAAGCACAGTCGGGCCGAAACGTTCAACGGCGCCAAAGTCACAAGACTCACCGAGACAAGCTTAACACGCACTCTACAGTATTACAATAATTTCATATATGCTTGCTAAAGAAATTCCAGATTCGTGTGTGGACCAGACTAAGGGTTGTTATATCTACGGAAATGATAACTGTTCCACACGCATGACGTAGACGAATGCCATCGCATTGGATCATTTGTCGTCACCACTGTAGTTTTTCCTAAGGACTTCATTCTGCTGATTCCAGCTTCATCTCCATGGAAACACAAAAACAATTGGAAAATTGTCAATAACGCAGAGGCAGATTTTATGTTCTGGCGCTATTTTCATGGCCTTATAATGATGCACATAAAAAAAGGATTCCTCCATTTGTGAGAAGTTAAAAAAAAAAAAAAAAAAAAAAAAGTTAAATAAAACAAGTTTTCTTAAATGTTTGATATGCTTTCGGGATCAGCGGTCATCCCTGTTGGCATCTTTCCCATCCCACTTCTACTGTAACAACATGGTAGCACCAAGAAATACCTCTTTGCTGTGCTACTCCTAGATCTTCTTTGCGCTTGAGGGCGGGTTTTGACAGACCGTTCTCCTGCTGCCTTCTCTTATGATTCCTAACGGGCCGAGAAGCCTCAGCTATCCCTTGGACCTCTGGCAGCTCTATGGTCAGCAAAGAGGCACTGGAAGGCCCCAGGAATTGAACCATGTCCGGTGGGAGGGAGAAGCTGCTGAGGAAGGGCATGGGGTGGGCCTCAGACACCTCTTTGAGCAGATGGAGCATCTGCTGGTACAGAGGGACCAGGCTGATGAGGATACCTCGGAAAAACACCCTGTCAATTTGGACAAGTAGAGGTTACAGGCGCTGGCTTGATAGATGCTACCTCAGCGAGGCTGATGCAATTTAGATAAAGACATTCTTCGTAGAGGACAGTTTCAAGTTGCTGAAAGGTTGATTGCACTCAACCTTTCAGCAACTTAAAACTGTCCACAATGGACAATATCTGAAATTTAAAACTTGAAAATATAAATATAAGAGCCATAAAATAATATACACCCATCAGCCACAACATTAAAACCACTGACAGGTGAAGTGAATAACATTGCTCATTTCGTTCCAATGGCAGCTGTCAAGAGGTGGGATATATTAGGCAACAAGTGAACAGTCAGTTCTTGAACTTGATGTGTTGAAAGCAGGAAAGAAGGTGTAAGGATGTGCGGACTTTGACAAGGGCCAAATTGTGATGGCTAGACGACTGGGTCAGAGCATCTCCAAAATGGCAGGTCTTTTGTAATGTTCTGCTATAAACCTCAGGTCCTGGCCTCCAAATTCCCCAGACCTCAAGCCAATCGAGCATCTGTGGGATATGCTGGAACAACAAGCCACCTCTAGACTTACAGGACTTAAAGGATCTGCTGCTTACATCTTGGTGCCAGATACCACAGGATACTTTCAGAGGTCTTGTGGAGTCCATGCCTCGACAGGTCAGCGCTGTTTTGGCGGCACAAGAGTGTTTTGCCCTCCACAATATTAGGTGGGTGGTTTCAATGTTATAGCTGACCGGTTTACGTCTCGGTGTGAATCATTCACAGATCCAATATTACATCCATATACACGTTACCAACTAATGGAATCTAAAGCCCGGCCAAAAACACTCACCATAGACGACTGAGCATGCTGATGATCACCATATTTAAAATGGCAAACCTCTCCAAATTCAGATGCTGTCTCGCACGTCTGCCAGAGACACAAATTAAGGCCAAACCCTGCAACTGTTAGTGCGCTTAATTTGGATGGAAATGGAACACAGACCAGCACTAACAAAACATATATAACCAGGAGTAATACATAAGAAAGGATACATGAAGGCTCTGCTGCAGTGGCTCATCACACAGCCCATCAACCGGGCAGCTCCCAACACTTTGAGACTGAGCCACTCCAGCATGGGCTGACTGGGAAATTCACACTCCCCGGCCTCCATGGCAAGTTTTCTAAAAAGAAAAATGAATAAACAAACAAACCAACCAACGTAGGACATGGATTTACAGGGATGATCGAGCAGACAGGGATCGCGCCATACACTAATATGTTCCTCTCTGTGGAAGTCCGATTTAGAAGACGTGTAGTCTCAGCCTTGACTATGAAATCATCTCTAGAAATCTTAGAAATTATGACAAATTGGTCATAGAATAATGCAAACGCACCGGCAGATGTACCGCACTTCACATTATTAGTATAACCAAGTTACAATGATGGTTTGAAGGAGGCTCTCTCTTTTCTTTCTCTAAAAAATAAAGAATTAGGCTAAGTAAAAAATAAAGAGCCAGCGAAAGTATCTGGCACTTGACTTACTCAGAAAATAAAATAAAAATTAATAAAAATAGATAAGAAAGATCACTGCATAGCCTAACGTAAATTGGCCCAAATAGAACTGAATAACATCCAAATGTCTGTGGCCTCAGATGTTTATTTTTTAAGTAACTTAAAAATATACCTGCTCTATCATGGATATTCATCCTGCAAAGTGGTTACTTTAAAATAAAGCGTGTGGTACTGTTGTATACTGTACTGTATATCTCTACACACTATATTCACATGCACTTTTCTGCACATATGTCTTTACAAATAGCCTATCCCATATACATAACTCTATTCCCTTCTATTTATTTATATTATTCTATTCACTAACTGCATTATGTTTTAGAAATCAGTTAGTTTCAGTTAGTTGCTAGGTAGGAATTAGGTTAGCTATTATGTTCGGTTTAGTAACCATTGTGCATGATCTCCGTTGCAAAGACATTTCACTGTATATATGTATGAACGTATGTATATGTATGTGACAAATAAACCTCTTGAATTTATTACGGTTAATTGATGGCGGTCGTTTTGAGGCTCAAAAACGGTGGCCAGAGCAGTGCTAAGAAATCTGGCTCTTCTAATGAGATGTGCAATAATAACGTACTTCCAGCACACTTAGCGATGGGACCCAATGTTTTAATAAGCCTTGGACTGAAGGCGATCCTATCCTTTAAAAAGGCTTTTCATTAATACTAGAGCAAGCCCACACGGAGATGAGCATGTTTGTGTACTCATCTACATGGAGCGGTGAACCGTGTTACCTTTGCAACCTTGTCGGACAAAGACGCTGGAGATCCTCCAGCGCGATATGCAGTTTCATTTCTTTGAGTCGGTTCAGACACTGTTCAACCTGTGAGAAAGAACATCGCAAGACACTTGTCATCTTGTCATCTTGTCAACCTGACACGGCTTTAAACGTCGTGGCTTGTCTTGTCGCACCGCGGTGACCGTGTGAACGTGTCGGCGTCGACGCGCCGTGCTCCCCCTCACCTGCCTTAGGGCTCTGAACGTCATGTTCCTCCCGTGGTTGTTTTTGGAAATGAACAGCAGCTCGTAGAGCACTCGGATCTCCGTCTGGAGGGTTTTGCTCGTCAGCAGGCGGAGGACTTGCTCGCTTCCCCTCGTAAGGCATCGGACTTGTTCGTCTAGAAAAACCACAGCGGCGCTGTTAATCGCGCCACTTCAACGCGCGTGGCGACGTTAACTTGGACACTGCCGGCAATGTCCCACGTGGGGGGGGGGGGGGGGGCAGATCCAGGAAACACCTCCAAACGTTTCTAGGTAATTACGCACAACCTCTTCAGTGATTCTTTACGTACCTGCAGTTGAGTCAAAGTGCATACGAACGGAAGACAACGCACTTGGGAAGGGAATGTTTACTCTGTTCCACGGTTCGTCCGCCATGTTTCCTACATAAAGGACACATGCAGACGGGGTCTTCATTTAAAGGTACAGAACATTATTTTACGCTATTTCACTCACTACCGCGCCCTGGTGGCCGGGGGAAAATAATGTGAAATTTGGAACAGGAAAATGTTGTGAAAAATGCGTCTTTTTGAGCGATTGGTTTAAAAAACATATCAGCACACAGCTTTAAACAGCGGTCATTCATGTCCGCTGGTCCGTCTGCTGAAATACCCTGAAGCAACCCTTGTCTCTGGTTCTCCAAAATGGGGAAGCTTATTGCAGAGGGGAGCCGGTTTCCCTGTGCTTTACGACGTGACTGTTCATTTCCAGACGAAACAATACGAAACAAAAGAACCGATGCGTGTAAGAATATTTGGGAGGTAGTTGGGATCCCCGGTGAGGTTTATTACACGATGCACTGAAGGAAAAAAGGTCAAAGTCCAATTTCGATCTCTGTTGAGGTTGTGTAGACCCTCCCTACTTCCATGTAGTTTGATTAAAAACATTTTCACAGTCCTGTATGACGTCATGTAGCACACATGGTCAGAAGACAAAATTATTTGAGAAGTTAATCTGCCAGGTATAAAAATGTAAATACACACACACACACACATATATATATATATATATATATATATATATATATATATATATATATATATATATATATATATATATATATACACACACACACACACACACACACACAATAGACAACATATAATTATCTATAATATATTATAGATAATTATATATTTATCTATAATATATTATAGATAATTATATATTGTCTATTTTTAGACTACTGTATGTACATGTACACACATCCTCCAAAAGAGACAGAAGGTTGCAAAGTTTTGTTATTGTATTTTTTTATCATTAGTTTGCAGACTGCAAGAGACAAAGAAGGAGACAGAGGAACAGGAGTTGTGGGTAATACTGCATATATTAATATATTATATCTTATAATCATATTTTATAAACAAATAGAAATAAATAAGTGTCACTTAAAAATAAATATATTTGGAAACAGCATCTAAACAAATGAATGCAGCCACGTGCACATGAAGCGATGAGTTGAACAGGAAAGCCCACAAGCGACAGCCATCGCTTCTGGTGTGAGCTATAAGCAACAGCTCTTTCACGATGGATGTACAGAAGCCATAAAATTGCTTCTGGTGTGAGCGTACGGTAAGAATGTTGAAAAAAATCTTCTTACAGATCAGCACAGTCACTTTAATGAATCAATACAACAAGATCATCAGTCCTTTCATGGTAAACAAATAATGTTTTTTTTGCAGAGCCAAAAAAGAACGGTACAGTAGGGGATGAAAATTTGACAATACAGGAACTACATAAAAAAAGGTCTAAGCTGATTTTTCGACTACAACATTTCAATGTAGTAGGCCAGTATAATCTGCCAATTTTTGTTCAACAAAAAACTCCAAGCTTGACTGGATGTAGACATAAACAAACGATTATTTCTTCGGTACACTCTAATAACCGAAACAGAACAGAAACTATCAGCCTATGCACAATGCTTCATAATCCAGGAGACCACTTGTGAGTTCACCTCATCCAACACAGAATCCTCTGACCTTCCTTTAACTGTGAGCCCGTGGTTGCCACCGTTTAGCCAGAAAACATCAACGTTGGCCCTCATTTCCTTGACCACATCATCCAAGAGGGCCTGGGCAAAGGTAGAACACAGAAAAGGTATCAATAAACAAGACCTTCATCTTAAAATAGATGGAATATGAAATGATATCTAGTCATTTACACAGCATAGCTAGTGCTTTATATTCATCACGGTCGTTCTCACCCTGTCACACATGTTGTCCTCAGTGCCCGACACAAACAGCACAGGCATCTGTTCGGGCAGTCCCCAGAGGTCCTCCCCCCGCTTACGATGGGCGTGCATCTGTCCCGGCGGGTGCAGGGGGAAGGACAGACAGACGATGCCTTGCACAGCGTCCGGTGAGGCCTCAGTCAGCTGCCTGGCTAGGGCAGCGGCAGCACGGGAGCCCATCGACCTGCCTGTTGACAAGAAAAGGAAAATAATGTCTGCGTCTGGTATTCCAGAATGAAGTAAGTGCATCATGAATGGAAAATTCAGCGTTCAGGGATTTTAATAATGAATTAATTCAACAGTTATTGTGCAGAGAGGAACAGGAGGACATTGTGTCCATAAAGTGTGTTACTTTATGGATTATGACTTTGTAAAGCCAAGCAAAGTCCTCATTAAGTAAATGGCTTGACTATTATAGTAGCTTACCTCCAAGGAATATGTGACTTAGACTGAACTTCTGTAATCCTTTGACGTACTCCTGGCAAATGAAAGGGATGTTCGATCAATAATATATCGCAAATGTTAATAAATAAATACATTCAAATAGTTTAGCTATCTTTAATAGTGACCATATGTTTTGTTACTGTATATGAAATTGTTGAATTTGAACTATGGATTAAAATGCATTGTAACACATCGTAATATCTTATACGTGAAAAAATTCAATACTGCAGTTGCAATTCAATAGTGCAATTCAGTACTGGTGTGGTGTTCCCAAACTGGGTACACTGGTCTGATTATATATGGTAACTGTTTTTATAGTATGAGACCTATTTAGTCTACGTGTACTTCACACCGAATCTGACAAACGACAAGGACAGGTGTTTTGCCAAAAAGTGATGGCAACATCGACCTAGTCACTGAGACAAAGGTTATTTATGCCTCAACATGACTTGGTTTCATTCGTGAGGGTTATATTTTGAAGATTATAGCCAACCCAGTCCCTTTTACCAGTTGAAATACATTCGAAGGGACAACACAACACATAAAATGCAGCTTTGCACTCCCCAAACCATAAAATGCCGATATTCATTTTCATTTGCCAAAGTTGGCTGATTACAGTCCCTACCGTGTTACTGAAAGGTTGTTTATGCTCAAAATGACTTAGTTTCGCTCATGAGGGTTATATTTGACACATTCTAACCCGCCCAGCGGGCGGCAATCACTTTTTGGCGGACCATCACATTTTGGCACGACACCGGAACTCCACGAGCAAAGCGGTGACGTCATATCAGGGCTATACATTATGACAAGTACCGATAGTTTCAATAACTTGATTTAATGATAAAAACCTTTTAATTCATTTGTAACAATAATTGCATTTAAATATTATAGGGCGAGTATTCGTTCTTACCCACACAGCGTGGTAGGCTCTAACCCTGTGGCCCAGGTTGAACCCTTTACACGTGAAGCGGAGGCACAGCACGCCATTAAAGGCCAAGGCATGAGCAGTGGAAACCAGATGCTTGAAATCCATGTCACCGCCCGCGCCGTGCGTGAGGATCACAGCGGCGTTCACGCCATCCGCTTGGGACGGAGCGGCCACCGCGGCGTCGAGGTGCTTCACCCCGAACGGCACCTTCACTCTTTCCTACGGAGCAAACAAACGAACCGCGTCGTGGGCGCCAGTGGCTTTGAATAAGTCACCAAGACCAGGTGTCATGGACGTGACATCTTTACCTCGTAATAGTTTTCCATTACTGTACTGTTCTTCCCGCCGCGAGCATGTTTCGTCGATAAAGAATGTCTGCCACCCAGCGGACAGGGTTTTTTTTTCTTCATATATATTTTTACATTTATCTGTTATTTTATCCCCCTTTATATTTCTCTATTCGTTTCTGCTTTTCCCAACGAGAACAAACTGGAAATGAACTTGTTTGGGTCCGCCCACTTAGGGCAGAGTAATCGCTCCCAGATGTGTTCGTTCGGAACACGGTGCAGCTGGTGGCGGTGAAGAAGAAGAAGAAGAAGAAGAAGCAGAAGAAGAAGAAGAAGAAGAAGAAGCAGAAGAAGAAGAAGAAAAAGCAGCAGAAGCAGCAGGAGCAGCAGGAGAAGCAGAAGAAGCAGAAGAAGAAGAAGAAGAAGAAGCAGCAGAAGCAGCAGCAGAAGAAGAAGAAGAAGAAGAAGAAGCAGAAGAAGCAGCAGAAGAAGAAGAAGAAGAAGAAGAAGCAGCAGAAGCAGCAGAAGAAGAAGAAGCAGAAGAAGCAGCAGAAGAAGAAGAAGAAGAAGCAGCAGAAGCAGCAGGAGCAGCAGCAGAAGAAGAAGAAGCAGCAGAAGCAGCAGGAGCAGCAGAAGAAGAAGAAGAAGAAGAAGCAGAAGAAGCAGAAGAAGCAGAAGCAGAAGAAGAAGAAGAAGAAGAAGCAGCAGAAGCAGCAGGAGCAGCAGAAGAAGCAGAAGAAGCAGAAGAAGAAGAAGCAGAAGAAGAAGAAGAAGAAGCAGAAGAAGAAGAAGAAGAAGAAGGAGCAGAAGCAGCAGGAGCAGCAGAAGCAGCAGGAGCAGCAGCAGAAGCAGCAGGAGCAGCAGGAGCAGCAGAAGAAGCAGAAGAAGAAGAAGCAGAAGAAGAAGCAGAAGAAGCAGCAGGAGCAGCAGAAGAAGCAGAAGAAGAAGAAGAAGCAGAAGAAGAAGCAGCAGAAGAAGAAGAAGAAGCAGAAGAAGAAGAAGAAGAAGAAGCAGAAGAAGAAGAAGAAGCAGCAGAAGCAGCAGGAGCAGCAGAAGAAGAAGAAGCAGAAGAAGAAGAAGAAGCAGCAGAAGAAGCAGAAGAAGAAGAAGAAGAAGAAGCAGCAGAAGCAGCAGAAGAAGAAGAAGCAGAAGAAGAAGAAGAAGCAGCAGAAGAAGCAGAAGAAGAAGAAGAAGAAGAAGCAGCAGAAGCAGCAGAAGAAGAAGAAGCAGAAGAAGAAGAAGAAGCAGCAGAAGAAGCAGAAGCAGAAGAAGAAGCAGCAGAAGCAGCAGCAGGAGCAGCAGAAGAAGCAGAAGAAGAAGAAGCAGAAGAAGAAGAAGCAGCAGAAGAAGAAGCAGAAGAAGAAGAAGAAGCAGCAGAAGAAGAAGCAGAAGAAGAAGAAGAAGCAGCAGAAGAAGCAGAAGCAGAAGAAGAAGCAGCAGAAGCAGCAGGAGCAGCAGAAGAAGCAGAAGAAGAAGAAGCAGAAGAAGAAGAAGCAGCAGAAGCAGAAGAAGAAGAAGCAGCAGAAGAAGAAGAAGAAGAAGAAGAAGAACAACAACAACAACAACATACAGATATGAAGTGTTTTTCTTTTTGTTGGTCGAATTAGAAAGTCGTTTCACATATTGCTAAACATCCTTCAGGAAAGTGAAAAAAAAAATATTGCTAAACTTACGTTTATGAATGAAGAATTTCGCCAACATCAGATTTATTATTAAAAAAAAAAAAAATTGTCTTATTTTCTTGGGGTATTGAAGAAACCAAACACATTTTCCCATAATAATTTACAATCTCAATTCATTAAAAATAGAATCAATGACAAATCTGCAAATGTCTTGCCATAACTTCTTGGTGTGAGAACAATGCCAAAACAGGTGTAAAGGGGTTTCTGGATATTCATCACAGAAAGAGCAGTTTGTGTTTATGTCTCTTTTAAATGTCTGCATGTAGTGATTGGCAGGGTAGCATTTATGGATAATTCTGAAGGACGCCTCCTTAACCTTATTCACAAGTAGGTATTTATGAGGAAGTATCCAAACTTTCTTCCAATATACTGTATATCATTTACAAACTGATTCCAGTGTGCTGTGACACATGTAATAGAGACATCTCTTTGAAATAGGGCATGTATGGCTTTATTATTGTAGGGATGAAGTGAGAAACTGATTTTTTTTTTTTCTACCGTGGAGTCAGCTTGGTTGGTGAAAGATACGCATCTAGATGCAGCCCTGAAACGCATGAGGGTGCCTGTTGGGATAGCATGAAAAACTATAGCAAATTTCTTGGGGGCCACTGGGAAATTATATGTAGATAAGAATTCTCTGCAAGGGAACAGAAGCCCCCCCCCAAGTGAACAATTGACTCACTAACAGAACCTGACTCTGAACCCATCTGTCAAAGAAAGGTAATTTATTCTTGGACAAAATGTCTCTTATTATTCCAAATAAGATACCTGTGTGGTGAGAAGTTGTGCTTATATATCAAAGACCAGGCTAGAAGGACCTGCTTATGGAATACAGATAATTTTATAGGCAGTCTGTCTACATTATAATCACAACTTCAAATAAAGCTCAGGCCATCAAAACAAGAGAAAATGTAATGGGGAATACAATTCCAGATTGAAACAGGATTTTTTAGGAAATGTTTAGCCGTGTTGATTTTAAAATATATTATTTTGAGCGGTAAAATCCAGGAAATGAAGTCCCCTGGATTCATAATTATTCATAATAATATATTTTTTTAACATAATGTGTACTATTTTCCCGGATAAAGTTAAAGAGCATCTGATCAACAGCTTTACTGATATCACTGTCAGGATGTAAAGAAAGAGCTGCATATGTGAGTTGAGAAAATTCCCTCAGCCTCAGTTTTGACTCAGACTTCATTTCAATGACAAATCTTGTTGCGACCACTGATTAAATGTATTTTGAATTTAAAAAAGTTGAAAGAGCATCCTGAATTTTGGTCTTTAGAAATAGAATGCCCCAAATACGTAACATCTTTCCGTATCAGGATATTGTTAGATAGTGTGTACATCACATTCTTTAACAGCAGTGTTGGATTCAGCCCACATTAACTTATATTCAAGCATAGACCAGAAGCCAGAGAAAAATCATTCATTATATGAAGAGCAACAGGTATCTGACTTGCATCTTTCTAAAAAAAAAAAGTCTGGTATCATCAGCCAGCTGACTAATAATGATATCCCCACCAGCTATGGCGATTCCTTGTACATCCCTGTTAGTAATGCAAGTTGTGAGAGTTTGTGTCCAGAGTAAAAATCGATAAGGTGAGATCGGACATCCCTGACGAATGCCACGTTTTAGATCAAATCTCGGCGTCGTGCTTCATTTTGATTGAGCTATTTCCGTTAGCCTACAAAGTTTAAATAGCCTTACAGAAAAAAAAATCGCCAACGCCTAATCTTTCCAGGGAGCGAAAGACGAATTGGTGTTTTACTCTATCAAAGGCCTTAAAGAAATCTAGAAAGAGGATACAACTATCTTCAGATACCAGATCAGAATAGTCAAGTATGTCCAAAGGCAAGTCTAATATTATTGGAAATACGTCTATTTTTCATAAAGCCTGACTGCGTCTCGTCAATAACTGTGTCAAGGACTGCTTTAATTCTCTTGGCAAACAACAGAGCAATCATTTTATAATCTTTACTGAGCAGACAGATAGGTCTCCAATTATCAATGAGGAGCACTTCTTTTTGGGGCTTGGGAATGGGAATGGGAATCAGACAAAATCTGTAGCAGAAATGGGGCCAGCTGGTTTGAGAAAGATTTGTAAAAGTCAGTAGTCATGCCATCAGTACCAGGAGATATATTGTTCTTAAGTAGGTTAGTAAGCGCCAACAACCTCCTCTATGCCAACAGGTGTGTCGCAGTGATTTTTAATACTAATACAAGAAGTGTATCATTAGATAGGATCGAGTACTGCATCATTAAAACCAAATACCAGCAAAATCGGTGTAATAATTTGATAAACCAAACTAAATACAGCATTTTGACCTGCTGTCTTGTTTATAGTATACCTAAAAACCTAAAACCAGAGTATGAGTTATAAAAAACTAAAACTATAAAACAAAAACAAACTTTTTTCACCAGTTGCATTATACTCAGTGAATGAGATCGTCATCAGTGAGGGAAGGGGACTTGGGAACCGTTGAACCCATTGAACTAAGTATCAACAATCGTGCTGGTAGCTGACAGATCGATGTGTGTGGGAGGGGGGGTGGGGTAACTAAATGCATGGGAAACACTGAGTAGTGATGGGAGCTGAACTAGACCACATTACTCCAACCTTAATTCAGCTACATCCGGCAGTAGGCGTTGGTTGTTAGACTATTTCCAAACCTCACGTATTTTAGCAGGCATGTCACCCTGAGGAACCTCCAGTGGTACGCCCTGTAGAGTCTATGGCTACTTCTTGCAAGTTTGGGCCGTACAACCTCGTCAATATCCGTATTTGGCCAAGATTCTTTATTAGAGCTGTCACCCTCGTCAAAATAACTTCAGATTCACCATTTTCCACCACCCACTGAGCAAGAGTTAAAATAGCTTCCCTGAGGTCACTTCTCAAGACAACTGGGAACTGGGAAACTTCTCAAATTGATACCATTCAAAATATACCTACCATGCCATCCTCTATGTTCGCCGCATTGCTCATTTACGTTTAGGTTAAGTCACAGAAAAACATGTTGAGGAACTCAGTCCCACGTTTCCGTCTAGGGATTGTGAGATTGAGGGCCATTCATTTTCCTGGGCGGGAGTATGAAGTTTCAGTTCCCAGTTGTCTTGAACGCAGCACATCCACATCCCCAGTCATCATCTGCTTGGTCTGAAGTGGGCGGAACAAAACAAGTTGATTGACAGTTTAAGACGTACATCTGGAAATAAATGTAAAAAATAAATGTGGAAAAAAATATAAAAAAATCATAGATTTTTGTTTTTTATTCCTCTTCATATTTCCACATTAATTCACGTATTATTTCATTTATTATTGTATTCCTCTTTACATTGCCGCATCAATTAATTTATTATTTTATTTATTATTTTATTCCTCTTTATATTTCCACATTCATTTATTCATTCATGTACTTATTCTCTCTTATCCCTCTTTACATTTCCACATCCATTAATTTATTCTTTCATTATCCATTTATTCCTCTTTGTATTTTTACACTTTTCTTTTTTTTTTTTTTTTTAACCTGTGCTGTCAGCATGCTGGGCATACAACACAGAGTATTTGTATGCTATTGTATCTAGGATAGAGTTAGTCTGCATGTGGAGTTCAAGTTCTCAACCTGCAATGCAACTGTTTATTCATTCTTAAATCACCAAGAACTGCATCAATGCTGCTGCAAAAACAATTCAGAGTAGGATTGGTCTGCGAGTGTCTGTTTTAAACTAATACAAGTGGGATTAAAATTTCTACATTTATTATCATTGTGGCACTATCAGTATCCCCCCCCCCCCACACACACACACATAATGTATAATACAAATTTATACGCATTTATATATCATGAAGTAAGCAAACTTATAATTAAGTATTAATAAGTATTATGTAGAGATATAAAAAAAAAATTACACATTAACATATTATGAATAAATATTCTATATTTCGGGGTCCACGCCCGAAGGCGGCGTTGTCGTCTCCAATTGCTTACCAATTGGACTTTCAGCTGAGTGCAATTTGCCCTTATTTTTCATCTGATCACAATTATCCATGTGTGGATAAGTAAATAATCCATGCATCCTGCAGATATAGTTGCCATTGGACTTTAACTAAAGCTGTGAACTCTGAACCATACGAAGTAACAAGTATTATTTTAATACTATTAACTTTAATTATGTTTGAAAAAAAAACAACAAGTGAAAGTATTACCAGAAGACAATTGGATTAAACAAAGGGCAGCGTATTAAACATTATAAATATATGGGCTTCTGAGGACAACTGACATGCAAGTTCTACAAAATAAAAACCTGATAACATCACTGTCAGAATTTATAGACACTCCAGAGATAATGTAAACAAACTTTCTGAATTATAATTATCAGCCACAATTATTATAAGCAATTACATAATACAAGGAGCATGTATTTATTGTGTATGTGTTTTGAAATGTTTTCATTCTTTTTGTGTTTTTGGTGTAGCCCACTACACACAATTTATTTAATTATATAATCTCTACAATTGAAGTCAGTTAAACCTCTTCCCTAAGTTTATTTATTTATAGGTTTATAAAAGACATTATTATTGTGAAGGCAGTTTTCTGTTAAATTTACAAAGTACCATAAAATAATTCTGTTCCCCAAAATTGATGATTAATTGTGATAAATAATTGTGATCACAATATAGACTAAAATAATTGTGATTATTAATTGTCAGAATGATAAGCGCTGTTTGTTGCGGCGTAGGAAACCCAGCAACAGCTACAAACACCGCGTGATCATAGAATGAAACTGTAACCAGGCCGGAACAAATGAACTTCTGCATTCACAAAACACACTGGAACAGAGAGCCAACGCACACTCGTCCGTTGAAATTAACAAAGGGCCAACTACCCTGGAACCTGCATATTGCTGCCTGCAGCTATATTTGTAGATTGATATTATCGTGCCCAAGTCGCACATTTTTTCAAGCATGTCATTAATAACTTGAAATGTATGTTTATTTTTCCATTATATGTTGTGGCGTGGTTTCAGCAGCCACACCTAGGTAATTAGGCCCAGGATCAGGGTGGCTGTATGCCTGTTGCTCGTTAGAGCAATCAACGCCAGGTAACAGGTAAAACCCCTATCCACCCACACACACACACACACACACACACACACAGGGAGAGCCTCTCTCATGACATGTGTCCATCTGCTCCTGGCTTGTTACATTTCATTGTACATTCTCTACAATAAACTGGTGTGTTTACAACATCTGTCTGTGTCTCTGTCGGGTTAGAGTATGTATTTGAGTATGGAGGGCCCTAAAAACGCCACTCGAGTGGCGTGTGGCAGGCAGATATGCCAACAGTTTTATTTACTTTTATTTTCCAACTGGCTAGGTCTGATGGTCTGGTCTTTTTCCAATTTCTTGGGAACTGTTTCAACGCTGTAATTCAGAAAATCGTGAAGATATTTCTCACCATCACTGATTGGTTGGGGCTACTGACACTTAGTACCAGAATTTAAAATTTTAAAAGAAAAATATAAGAAAATATGACAATTATTTGCTTTACTTTATCCAGAGTTGCTCCAGCAATGAGAGCTTGACTCTTTTTTTTTTGTTTAGATCCAAAGTTTAATACAATATCTTTATAATGATTACAATAATAAATATAGGTAGCAATGCATGGGGTCCAGTTTAGTCATGTTACGTTTTAGTTTTCCGGGTTCTGTGAAACACAGAAATATGGCTTTGACCATGAAATACATTTATTGTAGACTACAGTTACTTTGGTACGTTATATCGAAGGGCTAATACAAATTTATGTTCAAGTTCAACAGATTATTTGTCACATAGATATACATACGGTCATACATACTGTATATGCAATGAAATGTCATGACACCCAGTGATAACGCACAATAAGCTCTAAAAATACTAAAATGTCCGTAATTGACACAAGGTGCTCGCGCAGGCAGCCGAAAGGGGCGGCGCCACTATACGTATTCACAGACCCAGTGATTCATGTGGTCATTTCTGCTAAGCAGTTTTTCCCCCCCCACAATATTCTCTTCCCTGCCTTCAATTTTGAAGATTTCGAAAGTCGTCCTCATTTGGCTGTAAACCAGGGTTTGTCATTGCTATAACTCACTACATGTGAGTTTATGCAGCCGTTCTCTCTGATATGAGGCAGATATGAGTCTCAGTGTTGATTTTCTGTTTTCACAAGTATTTCTCATGCTCATGTGGATCAATCACCAGGCACTTACGTCACTGAATGTTCCTCTTGTGTTTTAGTTCCTGGATCATGCAGTGCAGGCACAAAATAAAGGGTCGGTTCCTCCAAAGGTTCTTAGAACTTCGTGCAGTGCGAAGACACCTGTTACGGATTATAGTTTTTGGGATTTTGTAAAACGCAGCATGAGTTACCGTTTTCAGAGTTTCCTTTAAACGCAGCATTGGCTCAAGTTATCTGTCTACGTGTCGCAAGTGGCTGGATGCAGAGGAATTCCGAGAGATAAAGCTTGGACTTATATAACTTAGAATGATGATGTCACAAAGCGCCCCGCTCCAGAAACGGATCAAATCGCCTCAACGTTCTACCTCCGGTAAAATTAAGACAGTTTTTCCACTCGTTTCTGCTCCAAATGTCCATCGATATCGACATTGATCACTCGGATCAACTCGAACAACAAGACATCTGAAACGTCCCATTTCTAACGAGACCTCTACCATGTCTGTGCGTACTGCGGCTGCCGTGTTCTAGATACTTCTAGCCCGAAAAACGCCAAAAATGTTCAAATGATTATAATTAAAAGAAAATACACTACATACACTTCATACATTACAAGTGTTGTCACATACAAACATAGAATTTTTTATTACAAAAATTAGTTCAGTAACATTCGTCTTACATTCATGTCTGAGAGCAGGAACATCCCACCATAAAACAAATTCTCTCAAAATACAACAGATAAAAATATCAATAATTGGCAAATGGATCAGAGTTCATCCTTGGCCTGAAAAGCAAACCAATGCGTGTGTTAGAAACGTCATAAGATTGAGCACACTCTTCAAAATCATTTATTATTCATTATAACACAAAGATCTTTTCTCTCAGGGAAAAAAAACAGTTTAATCACATCACCTTTGAGTTCACTTCCACTTACTTATTTTCACCCGATTTGTCAAAGTAATTCTTCCAAAATGCATGTAAAGTAAAGTGGGTAAAGCAGCCATAGCGGCAGTCGATGCTCAAGCGTACCTCTCACTGATCAAGCGGGCAGTCGTTACAACTTACAAACACTAGAGGGAGCCACACGCAACCAGCTCCGCCTCACATTACAGTGGTTGCAAGCGTTGTGCTGAGACGAGACATAAGGGCAAAGAGGCGCAACTGTGTGAGATTCCTCACCGTTTTCCTCTGACAGGAACATGGGAAAAGGTCATCGTCGGGTTGTTCGACCAGTGCCATTCCCTCACGCACCGTGGGCTCTGCGATCTGGAGTTTGGCGTACATCTGTACGGACACGGTTGAATTGATACAGAATTAACTTCTTTGAAGAAAACAGCAAAAATACCACAGATTATTTCTGCATTTCCTGGTCTTAAATAAAAATAAATCGGACTCCGAGTGAAGGTCATAACTTCATCATGCATTTTGAGGGGCTGTCTTTATGCATCCGTGTAAATAGAAAATAAAGAACTTTACCTGGAACAGCTTGTAGTAGTAACAAAATATACTGTCTCCCATCAGGTGATTGCGGGCAAACTGTTGACCCGCTAGTGCAATTTTCCTCACCTTAAAAGACAAGAAACATGAACGAGGGGGGGGGGGGGGGGCACAAATGTTAACAACATGACCGTCCAAATTGGTATGCTGCACAAAGAGCTGTACTGTTACGATTTCCCTGGATTCACCTCCTCATCGTGTTTTCGGGCCCAGCGGATCTTCTCCAGCAGATCCCCCAGGTCGGCCTTGAGGGGGACGTAGTGCTCCCAGGGCCTCAGCTGGTTGTAGAAGTGTTCGTAATAGCTGGAGTCCTGTTTAAAGACGACACTGTCCCCCGCCAACAGGTAGGGCAGCCTGTAGGCCGCCACCGTGCCGTCGATGTTGATCTGGTACTTGTACTGGGAATGGGGGAATGCAGATGGTGGACAGTGTTCAGGCCAAAGATATGTATTATAAACTTTAAAATAACCCACCCATTCAAACAGTTCAAATAATAAAAGTCAATATAACAAACCTAGATTCTAATTGAAGCAGATTAGGCCTTACTGGCTCTCCAAGTTGTTTTTGACTGTCTCTTTGTATGGGGGCCAGAGAAGCAGTATCTGGGAGCGGAAAGGAGTGTTCTGGAAGTCTCAAAACCTGTGCACCTGGCTTTAGTTTAGTATGTAACAAGTATCTTGGTCATTTTCCATCCCACCTCACATTCAGTTGCAAATATTTTCACCGAGATGCTACACACTATAGCCAGTGTTGCCATACTGAAGTTCCATTTTTGTAAATTACAAAAAAAGGCAGACAATTTCACTTGCTTCAAGATACTGAGCATGTTTTCAAGTCCACTAAAAATAATAATAGCGTAGTTATTTTCAGGCAATACTCTGATTATACAAATAGTCATTATGAGAACGACTAAAGCAGGCTTTATACCGCATCCGACAAACGCACATTCACACACATTCACGTTCAAGAGATTATTTGTCAAACCAGAAGGCTGTTCATTCCTATGGAGGCGGATTCCACACGGCAAAAGCTATGGCGCGCTGTGGTGCATGATTTCTGCATCTGATTGAGGCTCCAGGATGCATTCAAAATTGTCAACTGTTGCGTAAAGTTTCAGACCAATACCACGACTAGAAGCCGCCGTTGCCAGTTTAAACAGCTTTGTGTTACATATAAAAGCTTTGTGCATAAATATTAAATTAACCTTGCATGTTGCCATATTCACCATGAATAATTCTGCTATTTTATGAATGAATACATACATAATAGAAAAACAAAAATATAAATATCAAAAACTATGAATAAAAATCAATTTAAATAAAGTTTTTTTAATAGAGTTCTTAGCACCCTGTCATTCAGTGAAAAGGGAAAATGCAAGTTTTGGAAAAACAATAAAAAGAAAGTTACAAGAGGAGATACAGTGTTGTGGCGGATCCAACAGGAAAGCTGGAAAGCCGCAAACCTAGACACAGTTCATTCTACGGCCACTAGGGGGACGTTTCTGACTGTGATACATTTTTCGGCTTCAGTGTAAATCCAGCCTCATAACCAGAAATACCATCGTCGCTCAAATTAGGGTGAATTTTATTGTATTCCCTCGGGTCAAACCACTGGAGGGAGCCATGGAGGAGGGCGGCATCAAGCCAGGAAAGGCTGCAAGCTGGGGATCACTGTGGACAACAGGTATATCCACCGGCGAAGGCTGGAAACGTAGAGGAACCAAGAGGGGCCAGACGAGCAATCAAGGGGCCAGCCCACAAAGGGGGAGAAGACTCACCCTTCGTGAGAGGAGAAGGCAACCGGAGTCAGTGTGTGGTGGGCCTCCCTCAGCTGTTGCACAAAGGCTTGAATTTAACCTAGAGCTTTAAGAGGAAACAATGTTGTCGAATGGTCTGTTTACTCTGAAGGAAATCGTTCTATTTTGTGTGGCACCAGGAGGACAACGCCAGCAGGAGACAGGAATGCTGCTGATGCCCCGGACCGGGAACAACCTTAGTTGTTTTTGCTCCCCCACCCTTTTCCCGCTCACTATTTAAATAAATGGACTTCAGTTGATTATACCTGAAAACGCTTACCTCTGAGCCTCATAACACATCATAAGACTAGGAGTGCCACAACTTGTACATGCCTGTTCAAAATGGCACAGTTTAACAAAATGCAAGGACAACTTTGCAGTAAAAAAATAAGCAACAAAGGTAAACAAAATAGGCATACTAGAACTTCAGGGGGACCAGTGGAGTTCAGGTTTCTTCAGTCAGTAATTCCGTCTCTTAAAGGAATTGGATGACGCCACAAAGTGCCCCAGCTGCACAGCGCGGCTTGCTGTTTCGCTTGTTTATTCAAAATTTATTAAAATTGCGCGTCTCCAAATTGCACCAAATTCAACACTGCACGTCCTTGGTTCCCCAGCAATATACCTGCCAAGTGCTAAGTAGAATGAATGGTTGTCGAGATGAAGGAAGGAAGGAAGGACAGACAGACAGATTCCTAGATAGATAGCCAACAAAGTATCTATCTATCTGTCTATCTTCCAGTTTACAGATGTGAAAATGCTAAAATTTGCTAATGTAAGTTGTAACAAATTTACCATATCAGCAAATTCCAGTATGACACATACAATATGTACTGTATATACATAAGTGGTTTAGAGAGGTGTGTGTGTGTGTGTGTGTGTGTGTGTGTGTGTGTGTGTGTGTGTTCAAGCGCGAAACTGATTAAATACGATGCAAAAATGATTGTTGAAGTTCCGGCTCACCTTGAAGAAATCGAAGAAGGAGACGTGCTTGACCAGCGGTCCGTAGAGGCTCTCGTCGTGTTTGAAGAAGAAGAAGTTGGTGAAGGCGGCGTCCACCATGTCGGGGTAGGCCCGCGCCAGCTTCACCAGCTCCAGCCGCTCCCTGCGGCTGTCCCGGCCCCTCCAGAAGGCCGTGGTGTTCTTCTCCGCCCACTGGGGCCCCGTGTTGGACTGCACAGACATCATGTCCAGGCTCACTCTGCTCGTTTGGAGGAGAGAGAGAGAGAGAGAGAGAGAGAGAGAGGAGATGGAGACACAAGATGGTGATTTGGTCTTAGCGTGAGGACGCCATAAGGCTGGGAGACCATTGTCTCTTTAGATATTATCATTCGCCTTCTTTCCGAGGCATTGTGTCACGATAAAATCAAGACATATCATATTGTCATATCATGTTACACATTTCTTCTGTTATATTAGTGGTGCAACTGATCGTAGTTGATCCGTACGGATTGCCCCCCACGGTTCTGCTTGCATGTGAACCGCGGGTCAATTGCAAAAATGTAACCATCATAGTGAAGTACAGTTTTACTGCTGCTGTTACTTTTTAAAGTAATAATTCCATAAATCTCAATGCAGAGTTATAGTGAAAAGAAGAGACAAGGCAGGTATGTGCTGTGTTTTACTCTGAAGCGCAATGATCAGTTCATAGGAGTGTCACGATTCCGTGAATCGATCAAAATGAGCCGTCGATGTCGAATCTCGAAATCACAACCAGGTTCGCTATTCTCCCTTATTTTGTGGGTAGTATTGTCTGACATGAATGTGATCTCTGAATCCCTGAAGGGAGAGGGGTCGAACCGAAGCCCGAGCTACAGGCGCCGGAGCTCAGCTGGAGCACAGCTTGTGCCTTCTAATAATTTGAAGAAAAAGTGCACTCCTATTCAATAAATTACAATCTTTTACAATATGTCCACTTGAGCGGGCAGAACAGAGACCAGCAGGTTGTGAGAAGTGCTGGTACACACTCCATAAGAGTAGTTAACGTTATGGATATGATTTGGATTGTGATATCCAAGATAAGATAATAATGTTAAGCGGAGCATGATGCTGTGATATGATGAGTAGAATTAGGGAAAAAGTCAGATTAGAGAACAGCGGACACAGAAGTGGCGGGCGGAGGAGAAGAGACACTCATTGTGTTGTTGAAAAGTTTGTCTCTTTTCAGTGAGCCGGATGAACACAAGTTTTTTCTTTACAAATCAAGACTCGATTGGGTTTGTGCTGAAAAAACCGAACCGAACCGATTTTCATGAAATTAAGTTTTTTATAAATGTGAGAAATTTAGAACACAACAGTTGTAATTCCAGTTTTCCTGGACCTAATTCCGTGTTGCATGTTCCATTTACATGTTGTCGTCCAATGTTCATGTTTTTGTGTAAATGATGTTTGTTTCTATGTTTATTTTTCTCACCGTGGTGATTGGAGTAGTGATCCCTCCTCTTAGAGTAGTGATCAGTTGTTTATAGACCCAAACATGATGAATAGTTCTGCAAAGAGGGAGGTTGGTGGTGGTTCTCTATAACCAAAAACTGTGCTCTTGTCACTCCACAGGTCGTCCACAGGACAGAGTTATTGCTGCAGTTCTTGATGATTTAAGAATTAATAAAGAGTTGTATTGCAGGTTGGGAAGTTGAACTCCACTTGCAGACTAACTCTGTCCTAGATGCAATGGCATACAAATACCCTGTGTTGTATACCCAGCATGCTGACAGCACAGGTAAAAAAAAAAATAATAATAATAATAAATAAACAAATAAAATTGAGAAATTTAACATGATACTAGTTTCTGTTACTGGAATTCAATTCAGTTACTGGGGGCGGAACCTATCATATTTTTTCATTCACTACCATGTTTTAAAGGAAGAATGTATCATGCGTGCATCATATTGCAGTTTAATGTAACAATTGAGTATTTAATGTTTTATGTATTTTAAGATTTTATTTAAACATTGGACTTCAATGTGGTTTTCATTTAAGACCATGAGCCAACAGAAATTCCTTGCTTTAAGTGTTTTACAGAATAAATAGAAAGCAAAGTTATATTTGTTTGTCCCCTCCCCCCCCCTTTTTGGCTGATCCAAAAAATGATCCGATCTGAGATTCAAAACCGTGATACGATCCGAACCGTTTTGTAATCCGTTGCACACCTGGTTTATATTAATTAGGAAATGAGACATGATCGCAAATTGAGGTCTGAAATATTTGAATTTAAAAGAGGACCTACTGTATTATGCTCCTTTTCACCAAGTAAATATATGGTCTCTGAGGTTGAGGTCTGAAGTTTTTCGTTGAAAATACCACCCAGATTATGAATTCAAGGCATTCTAACATGCGTCCAATCCATTCCGTCTGAAAGGGGGCTGTTTCAGTGGGTAGACCCACCCTCTAGAGGCCCCTACTTCTGTGAGCCAATGGGGTTTGAGCTTTACTCCGGGTTCACTCTGTAAACCCACTGATTTCACTTTATCAGTTAACTAAAATCTAAAGTTTTTGAACAAATTTGAGGCAAGAAATAAGCAATCCAGCTGCTGAATCTTCACTCATATTAGATCTACAAGGTCTGATTTAAAAGTTTGTTCCGAATTTCACCGCAGTGTCCGGAGCAGCGCGGAGCTTGGAGCACCGTGGGATACGGTGGGACTTCGTTTCATCCAATTACAGAAATGCTGGAAAATAAAATAAATACATCTATGGTTTTGTTGTTGCTACAGCGCGCGTGCACACACACACCTACACACACACACACACACACACACACACACACACACACACACACACACACACACACACACACACACACACACACACACACACACACACACACACACACACACACCTTGTGTGCAGTTTTGTCACGGACAGTTGCTATTATTTCCTCTTTCTTTCAAAACACTTGTGCTGGTCTCTGCAGCCAACAACAGAGCACTTCCCATGCTTAGCTCTGAGCTTTGATGCAAGCGGGTCCGGTCGCACTCGAGCCATGGGAGGAGTTACTCAGATGGAGGGTGGATATATTTAGAATAAGACTCCTGGTGACGTGTATCCGGGCAGCAAAGCTGAACGGCTCGTAGCAGCAGCACCATCGACAGGTCGAACATTGATTACTGCAATTGCATTATCTGGCTCAAATCAGTGGTAAGTTGCGACTCTTTCTGTCTTTTGTAAAGAAAGTGATATCTTCAAATGACTACACAGCTCAATGAGATGGACCTCTGTTTTTTTTCCCCCCCATCACAAAATGTTAAATTTATATGCAGTTATCATCATTCCTATCAATATCTAAAAAATTCCCTATGATTAATGCCATAATAATCATTTTGTCTGTTGTTTATGTTGAACCTCTGCTTTTTTCCTCAGAATTGTTGCAGTACGCGCTTTTAGCGAAGCTTTGGCGCATTGTTTGTTGCCCTGTTGGAACAGTTTGAAGTGGGAGTGATCTATAAACTGAGAACTTGCCTGCCCATGGTCTCGAGGACGGACTCTGTCAGGTCGTAGGTTGGCATGACGATGTCCCGTGTGTCGTTGGAGCCGCACCAGGAGAAGATGGGATGGAGCCTCTCCGAGGGCCTCCTCTTCTCCAGCGGCCAGTCGCCCAGGTTGACAAAGAACTCCACGTCGGGGAGGTGCACCTGCACGTGCGCACAACACCCACCACAATAGTACTGTGGCTAAAATAGTAGCTTTGCCATACCACTCAAATATATGTAAATATATTCAATTTAAGTTTGAGTATACAGGTACTCCTCACTTAACGACCAAGTTACGTTCCTAGGACCAGGTCATTATGCAAATTGGTCAATAAGCGAGGACCCGTGTTATTTCACGGTAAAGGGGGATGGCCATTACGAATACTAGTGTAGTGAATACTGACAGACTGCGGGAACGAGGCTGAGACTGAGAACGGTGATGGGATGAGATGTATATTGTGTATATTGTGTATATAGTGTATATAGTGTTTATAGTGTTTATAGTGTATATAGTGTATAAAGGGTGATGCCTGATGAGATGCTTGACGCTGAGACACCGTGGTATTGTACATAGAGTACAATACAGACTGGTCAGAGAGCTGGTCCTAAGACCCAACGGTTGTTAAACAGGTAGGTCATTACGTGAGTTTAACTGCATATACTGCTCATACAGTACACTATATTTTGGATAGGTGGAAATATACATACCCATTAATATGTAACTAGGTCTATGAGTCTATGAGATGACCTTACAATAAACAAGATAAAATACAAGTTATATTTCAGCGACTATATTTTAGGTCTATCATGATTTAAATCGCTATATTGTTCAATAAAGATCAGTGCTGACTACACACTGATGATACTTGCCCATATGATAAGAACAATGTTTGTTTTTGGTTACAATAATAGTGAGATCAGTGATTTTGAAGGCCCTTTCTTTAATATTAGGCTTGTTTGAGACACTGGCTTGTTTCCAAAGTGAGTCTCCTGCCTCGCGTGTGAGGCATTTGACGTTGTGATTTGACGTTGAGGAAGTGGAAGTCGAAAATACAACACAGCACCGTAGATCCACGTTGTGATTTAAAGACAAATAAAACAACCTTACCTTCCGAGTGAGCGAAAGAAGGAGGGCGTCCATGAAGATTCGAAAGCCTACGTGTTCTCCCATCGTCTTGATGTAGATCTGCAGGGGGGGAAACCACTCAAATGAACATGAAAAGAATCACAGGAAGTTATGACAATTTCCAAGATCAAAAAGTGGTAAGACCAAGGTTGAGGACCAACGGTATCCCCAAACCCTAGCAAATCAACCACCGATCCTTGTCGCGTCCATATAAGGTAGCATGTGTTGTGTGTAATGACAACTCTTCCCTTGGAGGCAGAGAGGTATATTTTAAAATTCAATCAATTCATTCATTAATTTAGTATAGTTAGAAATACATACATACATACATACATACATACATACATACATACATACATACATACATACATACATACATACATACATACATACATACATACATACATACATACATACATACATACATACATACATACATACATACAGTTTAAAATGATTATAATTTGCCATGGAATGTCTAATTTAACCAAATCACGGACACAGGCCGATTGTCTCAGTCTCTCTGTTCTCGCTGTGTGACTGCGGAGGCGCTTGCCTGACCGCAGCAGCTGGAACAGTCCGTTGTTGGGGTGATGAGGATCCTTCATGATCCTGCGGGCTCTGCTACTACACGTCCTGGTGTATAACTCCTGCATGGGGGGGGGGGGGAATAGTTCCAGTGGTACGTTCAGCTGAACGCACCAACCTCTGCAGGGCCCCGCCTGTCCTGAGCAGTACAGCTCCCAAACCAGGCAGTGATGTTGCCTGTCAGGATCCTCTCCACCACTCCACAGTAGAAGGACTTGAGGATCCTCACCGGGACGCTGAATTTCTTCAGCTGCCTGAGGTGGTAAAGACACTGCCTCTCCTTTCTCACCGGGTGTCTGTGTGAAAAGTCCATGCTAAGTCCTCCATGATTGGACTCCCAGGGAACAGGGATCTCTGACAACCGACAAATGACTACTTGCAGTCTCCAGGTAACACTAGTGCCGTGCAAGCGGGCCTCCGGTGTAGTTTCTCACAGTGCTTTCTTCTGGAGAATGCTTGGACGCTTGATTGTTCCAACAAGCCCGTCAAACACATATCCCCAGGTGGCTCTCTGCATTATACGGCGCGGCCAGTTACCAGAAATAGAAAACTTAATACCAGCCTTTTATCTTGGTGTTACATATAGTGAAAGAAAATAAATAAATAAATAAATAAATATACACACACACACACACACACACACACACACACACACACACACACACACACACACACACACACACACACACACACACACACACACACACACACACACACACACACACACACACACACACACACACACGGTAGTTGTAATATATGTTTGTTCTTTGTATTTAAAACTGGTCTTGGTCAATAAGCAAATTCGACAGCAGCTCTAGGTTTCTGGTACAATGTAGACTCATAAAAACACATTTAAATTGATTGCACTCTTTACAAAAACATTTCTATGTAGTTTCATCTTATGTTTCCATTGAAAAGGCTGCATAGCTGCGTGCAGTTGAAAATAAAACAGACCTTGTTCAAAAACAGAGAAATGCCGTGCAGACCCCATGCGGCTGATGTGGCCAGTGGAGCTCCAACAGTGGATTCAATAGGAAGTGTATACTTTACGGCACGTCGCGCCCATACACGGCGCCAACACGTTCGGTGGACTTGAACTGTAGGGGGCGTACAGAACGCTTCGATAACTTACCGTGTACCATTGAATCCCTAGTAAATAATGTCTTATATTAAAGATATTTATTGGTACCAAATCTAAATTGTTTGAAATTGAATGAATGATTGAGAAAATGTTCTCCGCACGCTCTACCTTGTTGTCCTTGATGGTGTAGTGGCAGAGGCTCTGTCTCTGTCCAAAACGCTGTGGGATCTCTTGGGCGTTGCGCTCCGGGTCTACCCTGGGGAAGAGGGCCAGGTCGCTCTCGATCTGGGCGAAGGACGCCGGGCAGTGCATGGTGTCCTGCCACTCTGATCCACTGGCCAGGGGACAGTCACAGCCCTCGTGATAGACTGGGCCTTTGGAGACGACACAGAAAGGCAGAAAGAGTGTCAGAGAGCAAGTACTTTTGTCTGTTTGTTTGCTCCACAAATCTGATCCTATATCAAAAACATTCCCTTAAAGGGGACCTACAAAACTCAGTTGTTCAGTACACACAAACTGTGAAATAAGACAAACCAGTCAGTTTTGTTTTTTTTAACTGTCTGTTTCAGAAAACATGTGATTCAACAAGCAGTTCAGATTTGTCTCCCCCTGGGACGTCACACGAATTAGAACCACCCTCCACCTGAGTGACTCCATCGAAGCTAAGAGCTAAGCACGGGAAGTGCTCTGTTGTTGGCTGACAGACCATCACAAATCATTGAAAAGAAAGAGGAATTAATACCAACTGTATTTGCATATTTTAAGTATTTGCTGTGTGTTTCTTTCTGAGTGTGTGTGTGTGTGTGTGTGTCCACGGTAGCTTGACTGTACTGTAGGATGCGGCGCATGATACGCTCCGCGTTTCTCCAAACAAAACTGTAGATGTATTTATTTCATTTATTTTATTTTCAGACATTTCCATAATTAAAACAAACCCCAAGCCCCGCCGTATCCCATGGTGCTCCATCTTCTCCGGACACCGTGTGAAAGTCGGAACTAACTTTTAAATGTGGCCTTGCAGATCTAATATGAGTGATGATTCAGCAACTGGATTGCTTATTTATCGCCTCAAATTTGTTCAGAAACAGATTTTAGTGGACTGATAAGGGGAAACCACCTGTCACCAGTGAAAGCTTACAGAGAAATACAATGAAATCTGGAGTAAAGATAAAACCCCATTGCCTCACAGAACCCGGGGCCTCAGGAGGGTGACTCCTCCCACTTAAACACTGCATCTCAAAACTTTAATAAACATGTTTTGGGGACGTCAGATCCCTATATTAACTTGTGTAAAAAGTAGAATAATAGGTTATCTTTAAGAAGTAAAAAATGACGCTCTACCTTCCAGTATGAAGGGAGACTTGGCTGCGTGGTTTTCGCCGAGCAGGACGTGAATGTGCAGGTCATCGTAGCTGGCGTACATCCTGTAGCGCACCAGAAAGGAACCGTCTTGCCGATCCAGAACCTGGACCCAGATCCTGGTGAACTGCTCCGCCGGAGACACGATCTTCACCTGGAAGGCCTTCTCTCCCGGCGACACTGTGAGGCTGGAAATGGGCACACTCGCATTAGGAACGCATGCTCTGATGCAAGCGTCACCAGATATACAATACATACGCCTTATTTCGCTTAAGGTAGTCAGCAACAGGCAACAGGCAGCACGACCACTTTACTGATGATTCTTATCATGAAGGATCATAGGGGAACAACCACCATTTCTCTAAGTCATCGCCCCAGCCAATGTGGCTGAAAAACAAAAAAGTAAAGAATATGTTGAATTTTGGATCATGTGAAATCAATGCAAATGGGGGGAGAAAACAAAAAGGTTAAGAAAAAAACGGGTTAAGCTCCTAAAGTATCTTTCTACAAGGATATACACACTCCATGAACAAGGGGATTACGTTGCCATTACCTGTTACTTTATTGTTAATTGTTATTGCCTATTGTTATTGTATATTGTTAGTTATTTTAATTAACATTAGAAGTATGAGGGGTCTTACTGGAACTCACACACCTTTCCCCAGCAGGACCACTATCGTACTTTGAAGAAATTAAGATACTTAAGTTCAGGTAGGGTTGGACTTTATAGACCCTCGGGGTTGGGGGTGGGGGTCACGGAAGCGGTGCTGCAGTTACATGTTTACCGGGCATCTAGCAGCGCAACAATTGGGCCTCCACATCAAGGCGTTTACTTACTTTCTCCCCGAGCTGTCCACCGCCTGTATGAAGAAAAAGCGAGCTGGAAGGACAACGTTTGGCTCCAGTCCCGGGCCCCATACCAGAGTCTGCGCGGCACTCGGGGTCGGGTCGGCCACAGCACCCCGGGGTGCGTGTCTGAACAGTCCCGAGCTGCAGAGCAGCAGCCAGGGCAGCGGCAGCATGGCTGCACGGCAACTTCAACCCCCGGCTGCAAAGGGCGTCGGTCCTCTATTCTGTGGCTATTCCTCCCTCCTTGCCTCCAGTCCCCCGGCCACCCAACTTGCCATGGCGGTGCGATCGTCTCCAAACCCACCGACGAGACGGACAGACAGACATCTGGCTTCCTCCGCACCCCCCCCCCCCCCCCCCCTGGAAAACACACTCACACAATAATGCTGTGTTCCGATGAGGTTGGAAGTCGGAAACCCCGGCGTTTCGCCTGGAGTTACGTCTAACTTGGAGCTAAACTGCCCTGTCGTTTTGAAGGCATGTTAACGTGCGTTTTCTAGCTTGTAGAAGTCGCGAGCCGGCCACGCGAACACGCACTTGCCGCTGGCGTCCGCGTGCTCTCCTCGAACGGAAGCAAGGAAACGCATCTGGCTGCGAAGTGGGGACCACCGACCCGAGGAGGCAAATGTCCGAGTCTGGCCGGAACGCCGCAGGAGCGGAGCGGGCAGCTGATTGGGCTGAAGAGGGACGGAAGCCGCTTCGCTCCAAAGGGGAGGATGGAACGCGTGGATACGTCGGCGCTGCGAGGTTTCCCGTTTAATGTCTTCCATGAGACGCGTCATGCACACCAGACACTCTCAGTGGGAAAGGCCATATATTCAACAAAACTTCAAATGTGATTATACAATATTACTCGAAGTGAGTGTAGGATGTTGTTTATGTTGTTGAACTGTATTTATGGCTTATTTCCATCCTCCAATCGTTCCTCATTTGCACGAGGGCAGAAGTAATTTGCTGTTTTATCCAGTAGGTGGCGGTATTATCCAATTGTATCCGAAGAGACAGGATAAATAATTATTTTATCTTATTCCCGTTTGTTTTTATTTTATACTATTTTGAAGACTGTTGATTAAGTTAAAATTAATAACCTTTCGTGGTTATATTGAAGTTAAACGGCTTTAATTCAGTGAGAATTAATGTACCGCAATACAATGGCTTAGTATCTCAAAATAATGAGAACATTTCTCAAAATAATGTCTTACTATCGAGATTCAAGTTTCAAGATTCAAGAGGTTTATTTGCCACATACATATACATACGTTCATACATATATGCAGGGAAATGTCTTTGCAGCGCACCCGGAGATCATGCACAATGGTTACTAAACCGAACATAATAGCTAACCTAATTCCTACCTCGCTAACTGAAACTAACTGATCCTAAAACATAATGCAGTTAGTGAATAGAATAATATATATAAAAAAATAAGAATAAAACAAGACTCAAAAAGGTAATACAGAGTGGGGGTACAAAATACAAGTGAAGGGAATAGAGTTATGTATATAGGATAGGCTATTTGTATATACAGATATGTGCCGTAAAGAACATGTGAATCGCAAACCGTTATCGCAACATTTTGAGAAGTTTTCTAAAATAAAGACTTAGTATCTCAAAATAATAAGAAACCTTCTCAAAAAAATGACTTAGTATCTCAAAATAATGAGAAACTTTCTCAAAATAATGACTTAGTATCTCAAAATAATGAGAGACTTTCTCAAAATAATGACTTAGTATCCCAAAATAATGAGAAACTTTCTCAAAATATTGACTTAGTATCTCAAAATAATGACTTATTATGGCAAAATAATGAGAAATGTTCTCCAAAAAATGACTTGGTATCTCAAAATAATGATTTAGTATCACCAAATAATGAGAAACCTTCACAAAATATAGACTAGTGTCTCAAAACAATGACTTAGTATCTCAACATAATGAGAAACTTTCTCAAAATAATGACTTAGTATCTCAAAATAATGAGAAACGTTCTCAAAATAATGACTAAGTATCTCAAAATAATGACTTAGTATCTCAAACGAATGTCATACTTTCTCAAAATAATGACTTATTATGGCAAAATAATGAGAAATGTTCTCCAAAAAATGACTTGGTATCTCAAAATAATGAGAAACCTTCTCAAAATAATGTCTCAGTATCACCAAATAATGAGAAACCTTCACAAAATATAGACTAGTGTCTCAAAAAAATGAGAAACTTTCTCAAATTATGACTTAGTATCTCAAAAAAATTACTTAGTATCTCAAAATAATGACTTAGTAACTCAAACGAATGTCATACTTTCTCAAAATAATGACTTATTATGACAAAATAATGAGAAATGTTCTCCAAAAAATGACTTGGTATCTCAAAATAATGATTTAGTATCTCGAAATAATGAGAAACCTTCTCAAAATAATGTTTCAGTATCACCAAATAATGAGAAACCTTCACAAAATATAGACTAGTGTCTCAAAACAATGACTTAGTATCTCAAAATAATGAATTTGTATCTGAAAATAATGACTTAACATCACAATACAATGAATTAGTATCTCGAAATAGTGACTTAGTATCGCAAAATAATGACAGTATCAGAAAACAATGACTTAGTATGTCAAAATAATGACTTATTGCCGCTTACTCTCTATACTTTATTAAGAACCTTTGTGCAGACTTTACTGCTTTTATACTTTAATAGTTTTCATACTTTGATACATAAATTATTTTCAGGATAATTATGGTGACACTTTGTAAGGTTATTTCATTAGAAATGTTCAGTAAATGTAGATGGGTAGTTGATGTATGGGGTGGTTCTATTTTTTTTCTTCATGAAAGTCATATGGTTACAGGTCAAAGAATATTGAAAAATGTATATGGGATTTTTGTTTTCACAGTTATATACTGTAAATTGAAGATTGATTTTTAACCTCAGTTCTACCTCAAATACTGTGGGAGCCGATTTCCGCCAATGTGATGAAAAAAAAGATCCTGTAAGTCTTTACAATGAGAAACTTTCTGAAAATAATGACTTAGTATCTCAAAATAATGACGTAGCATCACAAAATAATGACTTAGTATCTCAAAATAAGGACAAACTATCTCAAAATAATGACTTTATATGTCAAAATAATGACTTATCTCAAAATGATGACATAGTATCTCAAAATAATGACTTAGTATCGCAAAACAATGAGAAAGTTTCTCAAAATTATGACTTAGTATCTCAAAAGAATGACTTAGTATCGCAAAATAATGAGAAACTTTCTCAAAATTATGACTTAGTATCTCAAAATAATGACTTAGTATCTCAAAATAATGACGTAATATCACAAAATAATGACTTAGTATCTCAAAATAATGACATAGTATCTCAAAATAATGACTAGGATCGCAAAATAATGAGAAACTTTCTCAAAATTATGACTTTGTATCTCAACATAATGACTTAGTATCTCAAAATAATGACTTAGCATCACAAAATAATTAGTCATTATTTTGAGAAGGTTTCTCATTATTTGGTGATACTAACTCATTATTTTTGAGATACAAAGTGATTGTATTGCGATACTAACTCATTATTTTTAGACACTAGTAATTATTTTGAGAAGGTTTCTCATTATTTTTAGGTACTAAGTCATTATTAAGAGAAAGTTTCACATTATAATGACGCTAAAGGCAGTGCATAATTATGGATAATATCCTGCGAGCGGACGTGTAGGTCGAGTGTACAAACAACATAATGTGTGATCCGGGATGACTCTCCCTTTTCTATAGAGGGCCGGGGTGTCATCCTGTCATTATACTGTTTTTTTTCTTCTCGCAAAGTAAGTTCATGTTACAGGTCTAGAGAATAAATGTCATTTTTGTCCGCACGGTATTTTCAGTACAACACCTCGCATAGGTAGTCTCAAAACGGCGGGGCTTCGTGCTTAGGCAACGTCCTCTAGTCAATCGAGGTTGATGGATTGAGGTAAAGGTGATAAATCTAAGTAGCCCCACCCCTGTCTGACCACTCAACCTCATAATTAACCTCCCCAACCTGCCATGTGACCAAGTAGGGCCCTTACCACTTTGTGAGTAATTTAGAGCTGGAAGTAAGGAGCAACACCTTGTCTCCTGGTGCAAAGTGCCTGAGTCAAGCCCCTCTGTTATACAACCGACACTGACGTTCCTGGACCTGGAGCAAATTCTTCCATGACAAGCCCCCCAGTGCGTGTAGCTTTGGCCACAGGTCCATAAAATACCGAACTTCATTCTTACTGGTGCTAGGCCCTGCCTCCTAGTTTTCCTTACATGGGTCAAGCACCCCCCGGGGTCCCCTGCCGAAGAGGAGTTCTAAGGGAGAAAATCCCCTGAAGGGTTGAGGCACCGCAAACAACAGTGTCCAACCATTTATACCAATTTTGGCTATCACCATGCACAAACTTACAAACCATGTTCTTCAGAGTCTTATTGAACCGCTCCACTAGGCCATCGATCCTGAGGTGGTATGCACTGGTCCGAATTGAGTGGACGCCCAATAGCTCGTAAAGTTCCCGAAGTGTACGTGACATAAAGTAAGTGCTCTGCTCGGTCAGGGTTTCCTTTGGAATCCTGACCTGGGAGATGATCTGAAACAATGCCTGCACCATACTTTTGGCCATAATACTGCCAACGGCATCGCCTCGGCGTACCGGGTTGCATAATCCACGAGGACTAACACAAAATAATACCTGCAAGCACTGCAGTCTAACAGCCCGAAGAGGTCCATAGTGAGTCTTTTGAACGGCCTCGACTATTGGGAGGGGACTCAACGGCCCGGTTGGTGTAGCCGGAGGGTTTACTAATTGGCACTCTGCACATCTGACAATTCCCTGACAATAGAAGTGGAAAGTCGCCATCTCCCTCCCTGAACCTGTGGGTATCTGTGAGTAGTCTCCCAAAATAATATAGCGAGTAGTGTAAAATTACTCTTGGCAGGGAGTAAAAACTAAAGTAATAACATTACATTTGAAAAGAGTAATGACTAATAAATTACATTATTGGAGTAATGAGGCCAACATTTGTGTGTGTGTGTGTATACACTATATATATATATATATATATATATATATATATATATATATATATATATATATATATGTGTATGTGTGTATATATATATATATATATATATATATATATATATATATATATATATATATATATATATATATGTATTGATGTGGTCGTGGTAGTGCCTTAGCTCCTTGCCCCATTTTAATTTAACAGTATCTAAAGTGAGATTTATTAAGCCCCTTTCCCACATGGAATCCATGACATTGCTGGATAAAAAAATATTCGCCAAATGCATCACATAATCATTCACACATTGGCCCCCTTTTCGGAGAAGTTCCAGATGGAGTCTGTTTCCACATTAATTGACTGTTACGGATACAATACGAAATGGGTTAGGGTTAGCATGTTGTGTCCAGTATAGATGCGATCGTTTGGACAATCTGTCAGTAATGGACGTACAATCGGAATCAGTTTCAATTTCTTTCCTGGCTGTCAGAGACCAGCTCTTCGGTTTCCATCCCGTCTCCCGCCCCTAAAGGACACACTCGGTTCCCTCAGCTGATGGTGTGGGGACTGAGCCCCTGGACGTAGGAACCCTAACCCAATGTTATTGAATCAGTGTGATAATTTTCACCATGTCCTATAATCTCTGGGGGTGGGTTTGGCAGGCAGAACTGCCACATTATTTATGCTGATATGAGGTTTCCTGTAAGATTAATTGGTCCACAAATACTTGATTTTACTTGCCGTCAGCGTTCCAATGTAGATCCTTCGTTGGTGACACAGGATGTCTTCCTGCATGTCACTCCGTGGAGCTTGGCATGCTACTGTTGGAGTAGGACACTGCTTCCAAACTCATTAGGTTCCAACGCAGCTGTAGGCTCCACAGTGGGGAAACCTGTCTCCACCGGGGAGAGGGCCGTGGAGTAGTACGCTATTGGCTGTGAGTGGAGTCCTGTTTCTGTCTTTTGAGTTGACACTCCACATGCGAGTTACTGTCTATGGGAGACAAACAGTTGGAATGGCATAGTCTAGACTGGTAACTCCAGAGTTGGCGCTTGTTGCAGGGCAGTCTTTACTGTTTTGAATGCTATGTGTCCTTCCTTAGTCCATTCTAAAGTACCCTGTAGATGTCCATCTCCTAGTGCTTTGATCATTGCCCTCAATGGGGCTCCCATAGTGGAATAATTCTCTATCCAGTCTGAACTTTACCCTGTGACTCCAAAAAGGTCATCATGTCCCTTACTGTGCATGGTTTTGCGGCTTTGGAGATTCCTTCCAACTGAGAGGGAGATACTTGTTTGTCTCTTTTCTATAAGTCTTCCGAGATTATCGACCTTTTCCTGGCAATATTGTAATTTCTTCAACAAAGCTTGCTTCAACAAAGTTTGTGAGTCTTTGTGGCATGTGGCCAGGTCAGAGGAACACAAGATAATATTATCTACATACTGCATTGCTGTGCTTGTGATTTTATCAGACAAATCCTCTAAATCTTCCTTCAGTGCTTTGTTAAAAATGTGGGGACTATGCTTAAAGTCTTGGGGCACTCTTGTGTATGTAAAGGACTGGTTCCTGTATGTGAATGCAAATAGATGTCTACTTAAAGAGCTAAGGGGCACACTAAAGAACGCTGACCAAAGATCAATTACTGTAAACCGTTTGGCACCCGGGGGAAAAATTGAGAGCAGTGTGTGTGGGTTTGTTACTTCTGATTGATAATCTTCTACTACTTCATTTACTGCTCATAGGTCATGCATGCACTAATCGGTACTTCTCTTTGTCTGCTTTGAGGATTGGCAGTATAGGGGTGTTGCTAATGGGATTGGGTTCAGGTATAAGCACTCCAGCTTTCAAAAGTCCCCCTATTGTTTTAATAATTCCTTCCTCAGCTTGTGGTTTAAGGGGTACTGCATTTTCCATGGTGGCCTACAGTCTGTTTTTAGCTTGATTTCAAACGGTTGTGTGGATTGAATTTATCCTACGTCCATGTCATGTTGTGACCATAGGTTAGCAGGCACAGAAGCCCTCATTTCAGATTTGGTTTGAACATTCAGAGACTTGTGGAAGCCTTACCACTTGGGGTTGTGCTGAGACTGATGCAAAAATCATTATCTTGATATAATACTGTGGCAGACAAAGGGGTGTGGTCAAGCAACGGCTTCGGACGAAAGCACAGTTCCCTTTCCCACTGCCACCAAGCTGCCTCGAATAGAGGCAGGGAGATTTCTTAATGTTTTGTCTGTCTTGCAGAGGGGATCGGCGCACGGGCTCGTCAGCAGTCCAGCAGCGGAACGCCATTCCTCCTGCGCCCAAGATGATCATTAGCAACCTCTTCATTATAATAATCATCATTCTGTAATTTATACTTGTGGCCAGTGTACCTTGCTGTTGAAGGTGGCAATAAAAAGAACTCTCGCCATGTTGGCGCACCACGGCCAGAAAAACTCCATCCCTAAACCCTTACCTGTGGGCAGAGACCCCCACAAGTGATGCCTGAGCAGGGACCTCGAGCTGCTGTGTTGGCTGTGCCATATTTGTTAATTCTGAGTTCGGTTATACATTGTCTGAGAGGATTCTTTTATCATTGGTCCCAAATGTTTTGGTTCGTATCCTGGGCTTACGTAAATAGTAATGTGTGAACTACTATTCTTGATATGGAAATCCTTCATCAAATAAGGAGAGTTTTTTACCACCATGGCTGCTCCTTGTTTACCCATTATAATGGGTTGGTTGGGCCTGTGTGCGGGGCGCTTGATAGTCCTTCTCCTTGCTGTTGTTGGTGCTGATATTGGCTTGATTGTCCTTGTCATTGCTGTTGTTGGTGTTGATATTGTCCAGGTGCATCGTTTTCCTATGGATTTATCCTGCAATTCCTCTTGGTATGTCCTGTCCTTCCACACCCCCAACATCTTGGTTGGTTTCCTGCTCCCTGGTAGTTGTAGGTTCTACCTCGGCCACTTGGGGGTCCTCTGATTCCCCTCATCTGTTGTTGTTGTTGTGGATATCTATTTGTCCCCACTGGTTGTTGTTGTATTATTACTACCGGTGAATAAGGTAGTTGTGGAGCAGTGAATTGAGGAGCTTGCTGGGGATTGGGTTATGATTTTGCCCTTGCATAAACACATCTTGAACTTTCTTTTTTTATGGTGTAAGTTGCTGTTGAGTGAGCTTTCGCATTGTCTCATTGTATAATGTTGCTTCAGCTTCTGTTGGAGATTTCTGCATTTGGTCACTGCATGTACTACGTGATCTGTGAATTTTGGGAAAGGCATGTTGTATAGCCTTACCACCTCATTCACCTGGCTCTGGGCTGGTGTTCGCAATCCATCTATTACCCTTTCACGGAGAGCAGCCTGGTGGAACGCATCCATGTCTGGGTCAGTTCCTGTTTGTTTGATCCACTCTCCCCTGGTGATATGGACATAGGCTTGTGGGCTTTCTGTCTCTTTTAGTGGGGTGGTGGTAATGGCATCAGGATTGATACGAATTGGGTACTTGACTCTTAGTCCCGTCCGTAGGTGATTATGGTGACGGTTGTATATGTCACTGTCATTTGCCTGGGAGCTCACATACGTAGCTACCCAACCCGGAAGTATGTTGAATATCTTCCATTTCCAGCTTTCCAAGAGTTTTTCCGAGCGTTTTCATATCTCCAACGGCCAGTAGTACCCCCACTGTCTCATCTTCAAATGATGTTATCCGTTGGCTGGCTCCTGCTACAATGCTGGGTAGGCATTGATCTAATCCTTCCAAATCCATTGATCCCCATGGAATATAATTGAGATTTTGTCCTTTCGCCAGCAGGGTGAGCTGGTGTCTTGAGGCAGGCAAGCCTGAATCTCTGGGTGGGCTTCTCAAGACCAATGCACCATGAACCACTCCTTTTGCTTATTCCACTTTGTGGCAGACTCGGGGGCGTGGTCGAGCGGGCTCCAGGAGGCGAGGGGGAGTCAGCTTGGTAGACTGACGCTCCCCGCATCAGTGCCAGCTATGGCCATTTGAAATGACTGGCCATTCATTCATGTCTGGTTGTCTTATCCTGCAGTGAGGGGAGGAGGGCAGGAAACGCTCCGGAGGAATCCCAATCGGAGCCCTTCCCTAAAGTTCTGTTCTCTTTGAATGATCCGCACTTGAGCGTTGTCTGTTAAGAACTGAGAGCAATAAAATCCGCTGTGCCAGCGCTTCTGCACCGCTAAGCCTGTCACGCGTGCTAGTAAAGAACCTGGGTAGCGAACGCACTACACACTTCCTCTCTCCCATATTTAATTTTGGCCGTGACTGTCTCTTGAGGTCACACATCTGTTTGAGGGTTTTGTTTAATTCCCTCTCCGCCTCTCTTACTCGAATTTCCACAGTTTTTTCGCCTCTCGTTTACCTTTCTCTTTTTCTTCTCCAAAATATTGTCTGTTCCCTTCTTCAGCACTTTCTTGATCCTCTATGTCACTTACATTGCCTTCTCCTCCTTCTCCCTCCCTAATTTGTCCCTTTTAATGTCTGTGGTATCCTGTTGCTCCCCCTTGTATTACTTTTGGCCTTTTGGTGTTTTACAAGTTTAAATTCTTCAAATAAAATTTATTTCCAGGTGGCATGGTGGTGCAGTGGTTAGCTCTGTCACCTCACAGCAAGAAGGTTCCTGGTTTGAACCTGGTTGGGGCCTTTCTGTGTGGAGTTTGAATGTTCTCCCTGAGCCTGCATGGGTTTCCTCCCACATTCCAAAGACATGCAGGTTAGGTTAATCGGTGACTCTAAAAATTGACCTTAGGTGTGAATGTGAGCATGCATGGCTGTTTGTCTCTGTATGTCAGCCCTGTGATAGACTGGTGACCTGTCCAGGATGGATCTATGGGTGGAAATGTGTTTCCCTCCAGCTCACCTTCTAAACTTTCACATTGTTCCCTTAACTCTTCTTCACTAGGGTATAGTTTTTCTGAGTGTAATTCGTAATCTCCTAACATGGTTAATTTTCGTATTGGCATTTGTGCTAAGTAGGGAGGGGGTGGGGCTTTGTTTTTTGTTTTTTTATCCATCATGTCCCTAATGTGTTTTTTCGTGGCGCTTCTGAGTTTGTCTCCTGTCTTTTGAATAATGTTATTGCATGTAATTCTCTTTTCCTTTTTTCCTCTCTATTTTTGCATTTTTCCTTGGACTTGTAATTCTTCATCAGGATGTCCATCTCCACACACACATCAATTTCAAATGTTCCTTCCACTGGCCATGAGGTAGGGTTATTCTTTGTTCTTTTATTCAAATTTTGTGGAGCATTCTCGGATTTTGACATGTTAATATCCGGCAGTGCTTAATTTAATATTTAATATTTATTCCTTCCAACCAAGAGTGTAGAGCCAACTGTTATCTGCTCACTGGCACTTTTCCCAGAGTTTGTTTTATCAACAATCTCAGTAGCGTAATTCTCACAGAACCAAAAGCCCCCACCTTTTTTTCTCCATTTTCTCCCTGTTCTGAGTTCAAACTATTTTATTTTATTTTATTATTTATTCTTTTATTTTTTCCCCAAAAACATTATTAATGGTCACTTCAAAGCTTTCTTAATATTTTTTCTTTCTTAACCCTACTATTCCCATTAATTGCTTTTAATTGCTTTTCACCAATTTTTAGTGTTTGATTTATTTTTTGTATGTATTTGAGCTTCGGTTGGTTCAAGCAGATCTCACGCTCACCCTAACAAGTCCACCTTATTTTGTCCTTTTTCAGCTTTTCCAAGGGTCAGATAGCTTTAACACGATTTTATCCCTGGTATGGCTTCAAAGACTCATACAGTGGTTAATTTGTTCCCCAGAAGATTATGTCTCCTGTAGAACAGACTAATTCATCCAAGATGTCAAAATGCAGGATGAGAAGCATCCACTTCTACTGGCCACGTTTGCCACACATCTGTGACAAATATGGAATTCCAGGGAAGGTGCGCTACTCCTCCCTATCCGACACCTCTTCAGAATATATATATTTATTATTCTTGCCCTTCTCTTTTTTTCTATCGTTCTCAAAATTATACCTGCAAACTAAACCAGAAATATTGTTAAAAACACATGCAAAAGTGTGTTGTGTGTTTCTTAATAATATCTTGTTCTGTGGAATATCCCTGTTTCTGAGGCATAAATCTTTTCTGTGTATTCCTCTCTCCTTTTTTTTTTTTTCCTTTTTTGGCAGCTGCCGAATTTTTCTCTCTTCCTCCCGTAATTTTCTTCTATTTTATTATCAGTCTGCTTTTTAGTGGGAACTTTCTTTTATTACTTGGGTTTCTCAACTCTGCTCATAATTTTAGTTATTTTTATAGTCCTTGGGCTTTTGAACTTTCTTTTATTACTCGAGTTTCTGAACTCTGCTCATAATTTTAGTTATATTTTTATAGTCCTTGGGCTTTTGAATACACCAAGGATATCATAGCTCTCTAGATATAGTGGTACAACCAGACCACGTTTCCAGGACAAACAACCTGTAAGTTCAATAACCAGTTCCAATGTTACCTAACCTTTCTAGTGGCGCGCAAACAATAAAATGACCACAAGCTTATCTTCTTTCTCCAGCAGGCTACAGACCCTCGCTCTCTGTTTACAGCGGTATCCACATCAAAACTTCTTATGTCCTGAATCCCTTTGCTATCTGTACAGACCTGTAAAAGCGTTTTTAGAGCAGCTGTCTTTCCCCTTTTCACCAAGGCTCATTTGGTAAAAAAAACAACTTTTGTTTTTTCTTTGTCTTTTTATATTTTATATTTTATTTTGTTAGTACCTCCTCTCCACTGCATCAGTTCTTTGTTTGGAGAGCTAAATTGATTCTGGTCGTACCCGTATCGTCAGGGAAAAAAATCAGCAGATTCCTCCCGCAAATGGAAATAAAACAAGCAAAACACTTACCATGGCCAATTCTTTCCGAACTGCGGGAAGGATCGCCGCCCCAGTGACACCGGTGCCTGGAGGCGCAGTAATGTCCCCCTTTTTGGTCTTTTTCCAGTCTTGTTCGTGATGCCAATCTGTGGTGGAAAAATCACCCTGGAGAAGATGTCCTTTAATTTAAGATCCTTTATTATAAAAAAGATCTGAGTTTTTCTCTGCAGAAGACAAGACTGGCTAAATTCACAGATACATACCCTTTTATAATATCTAGCCGTGGAGTATGTCAATTGACGAATATTCCAACAATTCATCTGATTAAATAGAACTGTCTACCAGACTGACTTATCTTTTGGGAGAGGCATTGAGCGAGAACCCACTATTTCAATAGCCAAAACAATGTGTTTGTCTCAGTTCTATAACCTTTCTACTACAGTGTCTTCCCCTCACTTTTATACCATTCTTGTCAGTACTGGAAAAGGACAATGCTTGGATGACATGCCAGCAGTACCTACATGCCCCCAATGGTGGCCAAAGATGCCCAAAATGAATGTCCCTCACGCATTGGCTTCGAGCGCCTGAGAACAGGTCTTTCTGACTTTCAATACATGAATTGCAACTACATGTCACAGATTTGAAAGTTGCCAGACTGGCAGAATTGGAAGTGCATTTTGATTTTGATGAGCCCCCAGTGCTGACTGCTCAGGCGGGCACCTTTTTCAGAAGGGCATCTGTGGTCTCAGGTGAGGTGTTTTGGCCTGCAGCGCAACAGGCATTAGAACGTAGCGTCCAAGCAACACAGGCTAGACGGCATTTTGCCAGCCTAAAAAGGAGGCCTCTCCTGGTAACCAGGCAGAGAGCTTCACAAACAAGGGCCGTTACCCATGCACACGTGTCAGGTCAGTCCGGCGGTCCTTACCGGGTTCAACAAACCACTGAATGGCCCAGCCGCTACCACAATACAGGGCCATTTCCCCCAGATGTCGGGAAACCAGGGACTTGGTTCCCATCCCCCCAGGACATTAAGGGGCAGGGGGCACAGACCCTGAGGACTCTGGGAAGGTAATCGGTCAGTTTTACCAACAGCACTACAGTTGCTGGAAAACTCAAACTACAAACGCCTGGGTTTTACCTACTCTATCCCAGGAGTACAAACGTCAATTCTGACACCCCTCGATGGGGTCAAAATTACCAGTGTACAAGACCATGCAAAATCTTTGTCTCTCAGCCAAGAGATATCAAACCTCCTCCAAAAAAGGCAGTCAAGGCTGTGGGTCAGATGACACAGTTAGGGGGGGTTTATTCACTTTAACTTCTTATCCCAAAAAAGGACGGCGGGTTACATCCAATATTGTATTTGAGAAAGCAAAATCAGTTTTTTTTTATTTTACCATTCCACATGCTGTCACCAATGGATGCTTTCCATGCTGTCACGGAGGAGTACTGGTTCACATGAATCGTTCCCACGGTGAAAATTTGGATATTTCCAAACCAGAAGCTGTGGGTCGATAAATCCATCCGCTGCACTCTGAATACTCGCACAGCCGCTTACAACGAGGGTCTTGTATCCGGAAATATGGACAATTACAAAGCGGCATCATACAATCGGTGAAGGACGCTAAATGGACGTACAGATAGACTGGAGCTTCAGATGGTGCAACGGGACACCAGACGCTTGTGGCAGGGCTGCAGATTATAACAAACTACAAGAGCAGCTCCTCCCCAGCCACGAGTGTCGATGCCTCTCTAGCCAACAAACTGAAATCCTTTTATGCGCGATTTGAGTCTATCAACAGCACCGCTAGCTCGCCAGCTAATTGGAGTTACACCGCTGGGGATGAGTGCTTACTCTCAGTATCAGAGCATGACGTCATGGAGGAAGCTGCGGGCCCAGATGGCATATCTGGGCGAGTACTGAAGACTAACCAGCCCCAGTGTTCACTACAATATTCAACATCTCCCTGGCTGAATCAGTGGTCCAGTCCTGCTTCAAGAGGTCCACCATCATTCCTGTCCGGAAGATCGCCTCTCCAGCCTGCCTGAATGACTACCGTCCGGTGGCCCTAATCTCGGTGGTCATGAAGTGTTTCGAGAGGCTGATTAAGGATTATATCTGCGCCTCCCTCCCCCGCACCTTTGACCCACGGATGACGCAGTCTCTCAGGTACTGCACACCACGCTCATGCACCTGGATGGCCGGAAGGGGGCCTATGTGAGATTGCTGTTTATCGATTATAGTTTAGTTTTCAATACCATAGTCCCCACCAGACTGGCTGTCAAGCTGAAGGTGCTTGGACTGAATACTCCGCTGTGTGCCTGGATCCTGGACTTCCTCTCAGCCTGGCTGGGAAGCACATGTCCAGCTCCCTCACTCTGAACACAGGATCCCCCCAGCGCTGCGTCCTCAGCCCCCTACTGTACTCCCTGTACACACATGTCTATGTGGCCAGGTCCAGCTCCAACAGCATCATCAAGTTTGCTGACGACACCGTTGTCGTGGGCCTCATCCCTGACGGTGATGAGAAGGCCTACCGCGAGGAGGTGGCTGACCTGACACTCTGGTGCCAGGACAACCACCTCCACCTGAACGTCAGCAAAACTAAGGAGCTGATTGTGGACTTTAGGCAAGGATTACAACCGAGGACGCAGGTGCCCTTGGTGATTAATGGGACTTCTGTTGACAGGGTGAGCAGCTTCAAGTACCTGGGAGTCCACATCACAGAGGATTTAACATGGACTTTACAAACAGACACTCTGGTGAGAAAGGCGAGGCAGCGTCTTTACCACCTCAGGCAGCTGAGGAAATCCCGGGTCTCGTGAGAATCCTCAAGTCCTTCTACTGTGAAGGAGTGGAGAGCATCCTGACAGGCAACATCACTGCCTGGTTTGGGAACTGTACTGCTCAGGACAGGCGGGCCCTGCAGAGGGTGGTGCGTTCAGCTGAACGTACCACTGGAACTACACTCCCCTCCCTGCAGGACTTATACTCCAGAAGGTGTAGTAGCAGAGCCCACAGGATCATGAAGGATCCTCACCACCCCACAACGGACTGTTCCAGCTGCTGCGGTCAGGCAAGCGCCTCAGCAGTCACACAGCGAGGATGGAGAGACTGAGACAGAGTTTTTTCCCGCAAACCATAAGAACTGTCAATGCTGACCTCACCAGGGGTCCTCACTGAGCCTCACACATAGGCTCCACTACCTTACTGTACTGTATGTAGCATGTACTGTACCGCATACTGTGTCACTGTTCAGGGTTGTTCGGTGTTACCGTATTGCTGCGCCGTACTGTTGTATACATACTGCCAATTGCACCACAGCACAGGCATTACCTGCACCTTATTCAGGTGTCAAGTCTATCAGTTCAAAGTGCTGCCATTCGGCCTTTCGTTGGCACCTTGTGTATTCACAAGATGTGAATGTCTCCCCTACAGACCAGGGGGATTCATATACTTCCTTATCTTGATGACTGGCTAATCTGTGCCCGATCACAGGACTAAGGGACCAACGATACAGCTGCCCTTATCACAGATGTGGGCAGCTTGGGACTCATGGTGAACTACAAAAAAAATTCCCTCACTCATACACAGCAGATGCATTAGTATAATTGTAGACCCGCAAAGGATGAGAGCCTCACTCTCTCCATGGCGAGTGAAGGATATTCTACGGCTCCTCCCACACTTTCTGCAAGACTGTACTGTGCGGTATGGCCTCCTTCTGAGACTTGCAGGCATGTTGGCAGCAGCCTCAGTAGTGGTGCCTTTGGGACTACTATCTTTGTGCCCCCTCCAAAGGTGGATAAATGGGCCCAACTTGGCTCCGAAGTGGCACAGAAACAAGTTACTGTAATTTTGTGACTACAGTTCTATGATGGAGGCCTAGCCCCTTAAGCGACGCTCCTATTGGTATCTCCAATCACGTATGTGGAAGTACTGAAATATATTCATCAACTCTCAGCCAATCAGGATCGAGCAGCATAGCCGATGTAGATGCCCCCCCTTCGTCGTCTGAAACCATTTTGGGATTGCTTTTCACACAATTTTTCCCCGGAAGGCACCTGGCGGCGCTCTCCGCAGCCCCACCAAGTCGCAGCACAACTTAAGCCACCAGGCGCAAGCCGTCAGGACTCCAGCCCAGCCGGCAAGGGAGCCCACCCGACCGCCCCCAGGCCAACCACGCCCCCACACCGACCCACCAGGGACTCACCCCGGAAAACCCCAGTGCTCAATGTGTGCTGTTGGTAATTGCTGTTGGTAAATCCCCTTAACATTAAAGGCCAATCAACCAGGTTGTGTGAGCCAATGGGGTTTTGGATTCTGTTGTATTTCTCAATTTCACTGATTTTTTTCTTATCAGTACACTAAGGTCTGTTTCTGAACACATTTTAGGCGAGAAATAAGCAATCACACACACACACACACACACACACACACACACACACACACACACACATATATAGTGTGTGGGACTCACACTGGTCTGGTCCTGATCTTGACTTGGTCTCCCTTGCCTTGGTCTTGGTCTTGGTCTGGACTTCAACCTCTCAAAATCTTGGTCTTGGTCAGATGCATCGCAGCTTGCTGCGTATGGGGCTGCATAGCCGCAGAGCGGTCAGAGTGCCCATGCTGACCCCTGTCCATCACCGAAAGTACCTACAGTTGGTACATGAGCACCAGAACTGGACCATGGAGCAATGGAAGAAGATGGCCTGGTCTGATGAATCACCTTTTATTTGACATCATGTGGATGGCCAGGTGTGTGTATTGTTTTTTAAAGGAAGAGATGGCACTATGGGAAGAAGGCAATCAGGCGGAAGCAGTTTGTTGCTCTGGGCAGTGTTCTGCTGAGAAACCTTGGGTCCTGGCATTAATGTGTATGTTACTTTGTCACGTACCACCTACCAAAACATTGTTGCAGACCAAGTTCGCCTCTTTATGGCAAATGATGGCGGTGGCCTCTTTCAGCAGGATAGCGCACCCTGCCACACTGCCAAAATTTGCTCAGGAATGTTTTGAGGAACATGACAAAGAGTTCAAGGTGTTGTCTTGCCTCCAAATTCTCCAGATCTCAGTCCAATCGAGCATCTGTGGGATGTGCTGGAACAACGAGTCCGATCCATGGAGGCCCCACCTCGCAACTTCAAGATTCAGGTTTAACTTACAGGACTTAAAGGATGAGTTGCTAACCCCTTGGTGCCAGATACCGCAGGACACCTTCGGAGGTCTTGTGGAGTCCATGCCTGGATCAGTAATATCTTAATTTTTTTTGTTAAAAAAATACATTCGTATGTTTTATGTAGACACTTTGCTTGCACTTTGCAAGTTTTGCTTTTCGTTTTGTTTTTCTTTTTTTTACAACTTTATTTACATTTCCACAAAACAACTTAGGTTCTTCCAGTCTGGACATTCACAAAACCAAAAAACAGGAGTTAGAGAATTATTGCGTTCCTTTATGAAAACAGTTTCTGAAAAACATCTCTCCTTGCTTCTCTGGCCCTCCAAGCCGTCCAGCAATCAGTCTACATTTCCCTTATCTGCAGCCCCACTCTCTGCAGTGAGAGAAGTGTAGTCTTTTGGTTGGCAGCCATCATGGACTGCCGTTCCTGTGCCAGCCACCAGGCAGGGATGTGCCTTCCTTGGCTAACTGATGACAAAGATAAGTAAAAAATATTATATATCTATAAATATATTTGATATCTTCATGATTTGTTTGTATTAGCTGTTCATTGATGGGTGAGTTATAGAAATCCTTTAGTGATTGGCTACTCTGTGTGCATCAATGAGAAGTTTTAATTTTTACAACGGTGAAAATTGCGCTATAAACAACACAAGAGACATATTGTGCTGTTGATTGCGCTTTGACTGTCAAACCATAAGCTTAACGTGGTCGATTGGATCGCTGCCCTCTGTCGCACTGAACAGAATTTATGTGAGTACTAATATTTTACATATATATATATATATATATATATATATATATATATGATAATCTTCTTGTGTTTGTTTCATGGTACTGATAGGATATTCCTGTCGTTGTCCCCAAAATGTCTCCAGTCTCTCCCTTTTACAGGTAACCCTAACCCTAATACCTCGAATGGATTGCTGAAAGGGACCCAGTTCCATGCCTCAGGTTTAATTTTATTGTATATATTTTATACGTATTAAGTGTGTACTTTTGGTATTTTGTGTGTTTTGGATATTTTGACTAATTTCTACGAATGTTGCTGTGGGTGTCTCTGCCCACTGGAAGGGGTTTAAGGAGGGAGACGGAGTCTTTCTGGCCGTGGGTTGCCGACATGGCGAGAGTTTTTATTACAAATGTTTAACAAAAAGTTTTGCCTGCCAAAAGGATAAATAATAGATAATGATGCGTTTGGGTGCAGGAGGAATGACGTTTCAGATCTGCCTCCTCGTCGGCTGACGAGCCCGTGCACCGATCCCCCTCTGCAAGACAAACAAACATTGAGAAAGCTCCCTGCTCCGACTCGATGCAGCTGGGCGGCCCAGGGAAGGAAGCCATGCTGCCGTCTGCAGCCGCAGCTTAACCCTGCCCCTGGGTCCGCCAGTTACAAATGACAATATTTTTGTTTTCGAGCGGTGAACGCCATTTTTCACCTAGGCTCTTCAAGAGCAAGATGAACTAGGGACCAATCAAAGACATCTCTCATTTGTGTACATCAATGTTTATTGAAACTTGACTTTGCATCAACATAGTTTCCGCTTTTTTGTCCAGTAACTTCTATTACACTAGTATATCAATAAGAACGAAAGGTGGTAGAATCCATTTAAACAAGACACTTTGCTGCCATCATTGATCAATGCAGAGAAACGCTCGGTCAGAATACTATGGCGTGAAGAATTACAGAGTTTCCAGTGCTTCAGACAGAGCCAGGATACCAGGTACAGTACCAGCAGTAACAGGTACAACATATACAGAGAGAAAAAATATTCTAAGAAAGCTCTTTTTTTTGTTAACTTTTCTATTCCCTCCGTCTTTACTCCCAGGATTGTAGCTGTACAGTTGGTATAAAAACCAAAAACATAACAAAACACCCTGTCAGTAGAAGTAAATGTATTTATTTATTTATTTATTTTTTCATTTATTTTTTTATTCTCATCATTTGCCATTGAAAGTCAAAACTGCACTGAACACAAATCTCATTGACGGTACATGTAGAGAAATCGTTTATTAGTTGTATTTTTTCTTTTGTTATTGTGTTCACGACAACACCTCATCGGGTTAAAGACAACAGACATACTTTCCTTAAAATCCACATTGGCTCGGCTTCCGGATGTCGCTAAAGACTCTCTATGGTAAGAAATGAGCGTCAGTTGGCAGCAGGGGGGAATGTCATAGGCAAGGGCTGGCCCCAGGGTTTTGGTGGCTCTTAAAATAAATCAATCAAAAAAACCCGAAACATATACCAATTGGATGAACTAATTTCCCCCTGCCAAAGGATCCTGAAAACCAAAATAATGTATCTCGTTAATTAATAACATATATTCTGGGAAGTGATTAAAAAAAAAAGACCCTTCGATGGATCCACAGATATGCCCTAAACGAGCACATAAGCCAGCTTCACACTAAATTCAACAAACGACAAGAACTCCAGCTCCAAGGGAGTCCACTCATTCTTATAGAATTGGATTCCAGACGCGAAAAGCTATAACGCGCTGCAGTGCAGAGTTTCGTGTCCAACGTGTGCGTTCAAATTTTCATAGCATGTTCCAGTCCGACAGTACCACGGGACGTGACGTCAGTCAATCTTTTATAGGAACGGGGCTTTAAACAAAGTAAATAAGTCACGCATATAAAATAATGACGCCATTATCATTAACGTTTGTTGTCACCATATTCACTATCAATAAATCTCTTCTTAAAAGTGAATTGTGCATGTATTTTTTCGCACTTTGCAAACACTATTCAAAGGGAAGGGGGGTGTTCCGACTGTTGGATACGATTGTGCACTCGGTGAGATGGAGGCTATAAAGTTTCTGCTTGTGGCTGGCCCTGGTCATGCGTGAAATGGTGTGCGTTTCCTGCATGGTGGCACAACACCTCCGGTACGTGTGCGGGCGCATATACGCCTCACGCGGATTCGTGGTAGATGGGACGATTGATATTTGACAGCCCTCCCTTAAAACTCTCAGGTCCATTTAGAGTAACAATACACACACGAGTAGAAAAAACATCATCTATGCCCTTAGTTAATGCAGTTTTGCCAGTTTTTGTGTGAATCATTAATCCATTTACAACACGATTACAACATGATACATGACAATGTATCATCAAACATTGTTTTTCTTTTTTAAAACATACAAAGCCGTCATTGAGAGGCTGTTACCCTCAAATGTGGCATCAGGATGAGAGGCTATCATAGTCACCAAGAGCAATAGGTAAAAAAACACAGCAAACCAAGAAACAGAAATACATTTTTTATAGGCCAACTCGAGGTGAACATCCCACATATGTAATGTACATATTTTTCTTCGATGACAGATTCCAACCTGAACGTCACGACGACATTGACAACAGTTGCTTTTTTTTTTACACTACCCCTCCCCTCGTCCCATCCCCTTTCCTCCATTAGCTGGAACAGCTTCTTCTTCACATAGGGATCGGTCATCATTCACCTCCTCCATCGACTCCAATGTACAGTCAGATATTAAGAATAAAAAAATTTAAGAATAATCAGAAAAAAAAAACTGACATTATTTTATACTTTCATACGTTTGATGCGCAAAAAAACGTACTACCGCAGAGCGAACTCTTCGTTTTTAGGGGTCGGGCAATGAGGTTCATTCACGTTTGAATTTGCTTTGGCAAAGAAAAAAAAAAAAAGAGTTTGTCATTGGATCAGCTTGTGCAGTCTCTCCGTCTCACACACTCAAAATCTGACTAAACCAAACCAATTCTCCACAGACGGTTTTATTCTACTCTAATGGACAGGAAAAGTGTTAGGACTGCCACGCATTATTAGCTCTTTAACAGTATAGATTACAGTAAGGGGGGGGATTCACCCAGCTCGAGTTATTATGGCACATGAACAATACAATTATTTGTATCGATATATAGACACGCGCCCCGGCCTCACTCGATACGACAATCATCTCAACTCTCAAACCCCAAAATGTACTTTCCCAAGTTACTCTGTTCTCCGATCTCATACAATTGTAGTTGGGGATGGACAATAATAATAATGATGATGATAATAATAATAATAATAATAATAATAATACATCCTCGGGTGACACCTTAGTTAATTAGCAGCAGCAAAATAATCTTGTGAGACTAGTCACGCCAAGGGTGCGAATATTCATCTGGACTCGTGAAGATTATTAGAAGAGTTTCCGAGGTGGTTCCATGCGAACTACAATGCTGTAATACTGTGTCAGGTACTGATAGGTGCTGATAATGAAACTATGTGTCGTTCGGGAAAACCCCAGATGTAAATAAAAAAGAAATGTGAACATAAATTTTGGCTTGATAGCAATGCAGGTATATATTTCCCTTTTTAAATTTTTTTGTTTTTATATATATAGTATTTCATTTTTCCTTGATATTTCAAAAAATATAAAGTTTCTCATAGTTTCCGTTGTTGGCTTATATCATTAAATAAAAGTTTCATTTTGGTTCCTCCTTCCTCTTCCAAGTCGCATGCTGCTTTTTAATATGGCAGTTTGATATTTAATAGTCATCCATTATTTTTGTTGTTTTGTTTCATGCATTTCTTTCTTGGTTGGTTTCTTAACTTGAGAGTATCTACACAGTGAGTTTCCAACCACCACGACACACGCACGCACGCACGCACACACACACACACACACACACACACACACACACACACACAGACACACACACACACACACACACACACACACACACACACACACACACACACGGGCTGTCGGATATCCCCCCGGGCCTGGGCCCTCGAGTGTGACTGTTCTCTTTTTTGCACCTCCATGTCGCAACACATCCAGACGAGTGACTGACCTGTCACAGTCCTTCAGCTGCCGCCCGGAGTGGCCTGTTAAAGGAAAAGTCACTCCTTCTCTTCTCTTCTCTTCTCTCTCTCTCTCTCTCTCTCTCTCTCTCTCTCTCTCTCTCTCTCTCTCTCTCTTACTCCCCGTCTCTCGATCACGTCTGTAGAGTGAAGGTCCGTGTCCAGGCCCAAAGCCAGACTCTCGCCGTTGTCCTCCCATCATTACAACTGGTACCACTTCTTGTCCTTGCATTTCAGCATCAGCTGTGATAGAAAAAAAAATTAAAAAATATATTATATAAATATAATATATTTTGTTTTTGTATTATTTGGGCTCAAACAATCCATATCAACATTGAGGCTAAGCATATGTGGCACGTGTATCTGTCTGCTAGTTAGTGTTTTGGTTCATTTGGGTTTCCAAATTTTTCCATCTCCTAGTTGATTTAGAGGGTTATTGTGTATTGCCATTTCTTTTTTATATTTTTATTCAGTTGCTTTACTAATATTGCCTGTTTTTATGTGAGCTGCTGTACCTACCTACTGTACCATCATCCTACCTACTGACCTTTCTTTATTTTTATCTATGAGAAAGTGCATGTCGTTTAGTCATACTGTCAACCGCATATGCAAAAATTACTTGGATCACCTGAAATAAAATCCTCATTACTTAAGACGGCATGAGTCATGTAAAATAATGTGAATACAGTGAATAAACCATTGTTCCTCACAGACAATGACCGCGTATGAAATGCCAATCTTGACATTAAACCCAAAGCTAGTTCTGATGCAAGTGGTCGTAAAGGTAATCTAGGTATTCTGTATTCCTGTGAAAGTGGAATATCCTACTTACCACGAGCAAAATCTACATTATGTAAAACATTTGTCTATATATATGTTCCTCACCTCAATATACTGTAAGTCCAAATACTGCCACTCACTTTTTCCTGTAGTTTGGTGGTGGTATGGAAATTTGATATCACGAAAGAATCAAAGATAAAGAAAGTGTGATCTTAAGAACCCCATGGTTGAATACATTTTAATGAGTGTGTTGTGACCTTAATCTGCTGCTGAAATTGGAAACAAAACCTGGTAGAAGCTACTTCATGGTTGAAGTAGACCCTTTTTTGATAATTTATCTTCGACATCAAAGGATGCATACCTTGCAGAGCTAGTACTGTCAGACAACTTGACAGCACCACACGCCTCCACACACTCATGGGCCGGCCTATTTAAGCATTTAATTCTTCCGGCCCTACCTGCTTTACTTCCTGCTTTGCTTCCCTCCTCCTCCACTGCAGCAGCCTGTTGGGCTCTACTCTTCTATCCAGTGGGGGGATTTGAGCTCATCACTGTGATATTTCTAGCTCATTAAGTATGCCTATATTTGCTCTACATCTCGCCGGGAGTGATGAGCAGTAAAGCCTAGACGTCAACCTCAAACAACGACAAAAAAAGAAAGTCTGAGTTGTCTGTCAGAAATGAACACTCACGTCTCAGTCATCTCGGTCACTCAGCTTTTTCTAAAGGTTCATAAGGATTAAAAAAAAACCCTTCTAATTTATTTTCTTTAATGTTCAAATGTTCAAAAGTTAATTAGAATGACATTTTTTCCGCTTAAAGGGGACCTATTATGCTGCTTCACTTATATTAGATAACACAAGTTAATATAGGTCTCTGAGGTCCCCAAAACATGTATTTTAAGTTTTTTTTTGCTGAATACACCACTCAGATAATGCATTTGAGCCATTCTAACATGCCTCCAAACCATTGTGTTCCAAAATGGGCTGTTTTTTTGTGGAAGGAGCCACCCTCCCTGAGGCCCTGAGTTCTGTGGGGCACTGATCTTTCACTGATTTCACCTTATCAGTCCACCAGAAACTGTTTCTGAACAAATTTGAGGTGAGAAATAAGCTATCCAGTTGCTGAATCTTCACTTATATTAGATAAAGACCTCATTTAAAAGTTTGTGCTGACTTTCATAGCTGACACTGCAACGGGACACCGCACGCTGGGATTTTTTGTTTCAATTAAACATCGGTGTGTTGTGGGGATGGTGTGGTTTGAGCAGCCACACCTGACCTGGGTCTAGGTAATTTGTGGCCCAGGATCAGAGTAGCTGCATACCTATTGTTCGTTGATTGGTCTAAGATTGATTGGTATATTTATCAGGTAAAAAACCTCATCCTCACATACACTCAGGATAGGAGCCCTTGTCATGACACGTCTCCATCTGCTCCTGGGCTTATTCCAACAAGTCCACTCTCTACAACAAACTGGTGTGTCTACAACCCCGTCGTCTGTGTCTCTGTTCCTGAGGTCCCTGACAACGCCACTTGGGTGGCGTGTGAAAGGCGAAACTGCCACACTGGCACCTGAACAGAGACGGGGAAGGGACACAAAAGTCTGAAGATGCCCTGGAGCTACCAGCGGGTCAACGGGCGGCCCCAGCACCAACCCTCTCCTGACTGGCAGCAGCAGCACCCAGGGGGACGGCGGAGGACCAGGGGAGAAGCAGCTGCATCAACCAACACAGGTAAACAATGGTGGCTAGCTGCTCTGCCCAGCAGCCACCGGCGGGACCATGCAGCAGCACAGTAGCCAGGCCACTCCTCCAAGCAGCCCCCGCAAAAGCCCGGTCAGGCCTTCACCAGCCAGCACAGCAGCCCGAGGCCCTACGCTCCGGAAGGGAGGAGGGGGCAGTCTGTTGTGGCCCTGGAGGAAGGAAGCCGGTGGGCCGTGCTGTTACAGGGAGCCAGGCCAGTTAATTCTTTTTGGACATTTGTTGGTTTAAGGTATGGGAACCCTGTTTCAGAGTCTGGTGTTTGATTATTTAAGGTATAGGAACCCTGTGTCAGAGACTCTCCTTTTCAGGTATAGCAACTCTGTTTCAGAGTCTGTATTTTTGGCTTTTTTTTATTATTGTTTGTCCTCTGCTTGGCGGGTGGGGGGGGGGGGTTAGGCTTTGGCCAGTTATTCTCCCTGGCCTCAGTGTGGTGTCAGGGGTATGTGGTGTGGGGATGGTGTGGTTTGACCAGCCACACCCGACCTGGGTCTAGGTAATTAGGGGCCCAGGATCAGAGTGGCTGCATATCTGTTGCTTGTTGGTTGGTGTAATGAGCAACAGGTAGAACCCCCATCCCTTCACACACAGGAGCGATATCCCTTCATACCTTGTCATGACATGCTGTCCATCTGCTCCTGGGCTTATTCCAACAAGCCCACCCTCTACAATAAACCGGTGTGTCTACAACCTTGTCGTCTGTGTCTCTGTGCCGAAGGTCTCTGACAACGCCACTTGGGTGGCGTGTGGTAGGCGAAACTGCCACAGTCGGAAAAAAACATTTAATAAAATAAATACATCTCCAAAAAAAATACACTATTTTTCTTGGTTTTGTTTGGAGAAACGCACAGCAGATCACACGCTGTCGCCTACAGCATATGTACTGCATACTTTTTTTTGAAAGAAGCACAAAGCAGAATTATTTTTTCAATGCTTACATTTACCTCGTCTGCACTTTCTTCATGGACAGTTGGTATTTATTTATTTTTCTTTTAAAATATTTGTTTGAGTTACGCAGATGGGGAGCAATTCTAATGTCTTCAAATGCTACGTAGTCGGAATTTATGACTTCCCAGTGGGAAATTTCAACTGGAACGCCCTGTGGTTGGATTTCCGACCCCGACCTCAAAATCCAAGATGGCTGCTCCACGCATAAATAATAAGTAAAAGTTGTAGTAACGACTGTGATTTTAACCAATGTTTGTTTTTATTAAGTATATTTGGAAGTGAACATGATGTCATTCCAAGCTACAACGTCCGAGGTAAATGGAACGCGGCTTTAGACAGAAAGCTGAACGGCTCGTTTCAGGACATGTCTTTACTCACAAAATAACTGACCGAGTTGTCTTATTTCACTGTTTGTTTGTTATGAGACCTATCAGAGACCCAAATGTACGTGAATAAGCACTGAAAAAGCACGTTTTTCCAAATAGATCCCCTTTAATATCTACACGACCACATATGCTGGAAACTCCCCTGCTCGCTCACGAATCTCTGTTCCCATGTCTGATTCATCTTGTCTGTTAGTTTTCATGTCTTATCTGGTTATGCTGTCCATCTTTCCTGTCTTCATTCACTCCCTTTACGTGTCATCAAATGTCTCGCATTTCCTTTGTATGCCATTTGCCCACATTGGGCTCACCATGACAAATCAGCATAGTGCTACGCTATGCTTACTCTGTGGATAGACGTGTATATGTTTATGCGTTTATAATATCACAAACTCTTCTGAAAATATGGAGCGAAGGGTGTTCTGTAACATTTTGATATGGAATGTAACATTTTGCTATTAATTTCAGGATAATTCCATATGAGTTATGCTGACCCATAACAATGTTGCTGAAATAAGCAACTGGCTAGTTCAACCCAGCCTTTCAGCGTTGTAATACTTAATTCAGTTTCACCCTCAAACCAGAGAATTGAAACTTTTTTCTAGTTGCCTGTTTTGACATACTCGGCAAAAACCCCCTTTTAAGGCCCCTTGGGTGGACTCGACCTTGACTGACCTCGTGAGCATGTTTGGAGAAGGTCTCCGCACTGGTCATCATGAGGGCCGTGCGCTCCTCCAGCTCTCCCAGCCTCTGGCCCCTCTCGTCCAGGGCGATGCGGGCCCTGGCCAGGTCTCCCACCACGCCCCCGGCAGCAGCCTTCATGCCTTCTAAGCCGCCCTGGCCCGGGATGTGCTGGGCCAGACTCCGGGACGCCTTGCCTGCCGCCGCCTCGCCGACTGGAGGATATCAGGGGAGAAATGAGAAAGGATTATCTACCCGAATGAGTTATACACTTTATTGAATCATATTGATTTGTTGTCAGATATATTTAAATAACATATTGAAATAATATACTGAAATAAATATATTGAAATAACTTATGAAATAATATATTGAAATAAATATATATATACTTTTATAACTGTAGACTGTAATAAGTCGGTAAGTACGTTGTAATAATATATAATTTATACCCCATATACCTAGACCAATAATTTATCCTGTACAAAGAATCACATTTTGTGTATTCTGTATTTTTTTATATATATATTTGTCGATTTGTGTTCATTTGTCTATTTTACTTTCATTTTATTTTAACAAATGTTTTATTCTATTAAATTTTTTTTTTTAATCTTTCAGACTGTAATCCTTTTTCAAATGCTATTTGTCTAAAGAGAAACACACCAAATCTTCCCCATAACAAATTCCCCGTATATGAAAATGTACTTAACGGCGGAATAAACTCATTCTGTACTTAACGATGGAATAAACTGATTCTAATTGTGATTACCCAATATACTGTATATGTATTTATAAATGTTTTTGTTTCTAAACTTTGCTTACAAGATCAAACGTGGGGGTTTTCTCTAGGGAACATTAAGCTGAAAACACACTGCTGGAGCAAGTCGTCATATTAGGGGGATCATACACATTGACTGTGAATGTCGGTCGGCATTTTTGAGTTAAAAGACAGCTTGGAGGTCTTGTTAGGTGAAAAACTGCCAAAGAAAATCTTGCAAACATCTTGTGTGAAACCTCAACCCTTCTTTTGCTCCCTTCCTTTCTCAATTTTTTTACATTTAGTATATTTCAACAAATTTCTCTATGCAACTGAATGGAGGTGATCCTCCAAAAATGGCAACCAGAGTCCATAGAGTTGCAACCCCTCAAAACTGTCAAACTTCACATTACCTATAGTGGACAGCTAACAAATTTAACCTCAATGTTCCATAATGAAAAAAGTAAAGAAGAGGTAAATAGAGACAGGCTACGTACACAGCTCTTCTCTGTCAAAGGTCTGCGCATTCCCCCCAAAGAATCCCTTGAGGAAACCTCGATTCTGAACCTCGGGCGTCTCTATCGGTGTAAACAGCTCACCCAGCATCTCCTGTGACAACAAATATAAAAGAGAGAGACAAAAAACAATTGTAGGAAAACATTAACAGGGGGGCAAACATGGCAGACCCTTCCGGCAGCTGTCCCGGCATGAATGTACTTATAGGTTGTGGTTTGTTTGTGTCACGCCGCCGCAACCATATCAAGTGTCCATCATTAATTACACAATTTATGTCACATCTCTGAAATGAAAATACGCCCTTTTTTTAAAAACATTTTTTTTAATAGTCTCATGTAAAATGTTTAGACAAAATACAATTTTATAATAATACAATACAATACAAAAATACAACTGGGGGAGTCTCTGCCCACAGGTAGGCCTTTAGGGAGGGAGACTTTCTTTCGGTGGTTTGCCAACATGGCAAGAGTTTTTATCATAAAGATGAACAAAAAGGCTCGCTGGACTGAAGTATAAATAATAAAAAATAATAATAACGATTTTGGCTGCAGGAGGAATGATGCTCCAGTCTTGCTCCTAGTCGGCTGATGAGCCCGTACGCCGATCTCCTCTGCAAGACAGCGAAATCAGGTCGGACCAATCAGCACCGCACGGGTGCTGACTCCGATTTGAGGGAGCTTGGCGGACGAAGGAAAGGGAGCCATGCTGCCGTCTGCGACCCCCCCCCCCCCTCAGAGCAGGAGAGAATGTCAGCCACAATCATCTGTGCCGCAGGCCTATGGACCGCCCGGAAGTTAAAGGGCTGGATCACCGGGTGATCCGGGGCGTGGTCTGAACAGAGGGTGAAAGCACGTCCCAGGAGGTAATGGGGAGGGAACCGATGTCCCACTAGATCGCCAAACACTCCTTCTCCAATGTGCTGTGTACCTTGACTCCCGCTCTGAGAGTTTGCGACTGTTACAGCACCAACACGTCGGTCTGCAGACAGAAAGGGAGAGAGAAGTTATGGTTAAACAGCACTGGCTTCCCATAGAAAGCTGACTTTACCCTTGCAAACGCCTGCTGGCACTTCTCTGAACACCGACCGGCTCTTGGGCACCCTTTAAAGTTAAGTCAAACAAGGGGCTGGTTAGCTCCAAAAAGTTGGGTACAAACCTTCAATCGTAGCCAGCCATCCCCAAAAACTGCTTCACCTCCTTCTTGGTCTTGGGTCTCAGTGTGTTTGCGACCGCAGCAGTTTTATCAAGCTGGGTCGGATCAGGCTTTCATCCAAGTCGTACCCAGGATACCGTACCACGGTTGGCGGTGAGCCCAGTCCGCCTCAGGGTCTCAAGCACTGTGCCCACATGCTGCATATGCCGCTCCCAGGTGTCACTGTGTATGATTACTTTGTCTAAGTAGGCTGCGGCTAGGCTCCATGCGGACCCAGGACATGGTCCATGAGTCTCTGAAAGGTGGCTGGGCCACCGAACAACCCGAACGGAAGTGTGCAAAAGTGGTACAACTCAAACTGAGTGGACCTAACCGGTTCGAGAAGTTAATTGACCCGGGGCATCGGGTAGGCGTCGGATTTTGACACCTTGTTCACCCTTTGGTAGTCTACGCAGAACCGGACCAACCCATTCGGCTTACCCACCAGCACGAATGGACTAGACCAGTCCCTCGTGGACTCCTCTATCATGCCCATGTCCAGCATGGCCTCTATTCCCCCTGCACGATCTTTCATTTATGTTCGGGCAGGCAATATGGCAGAGAGCGCACCTTCACCCCCGAGGTCATCTCCTTATGGTGGTGTATGAGGGACATGAGGCCTGGCAGGGAGGAGAAAACATCAGAGAAGCAATGCTGAAGTGCAGCCACGTCCGCCCTCTGGGAGGGAGACAGATGGTCACTTAACAGGGCCGCAGTATGATCGGCCTCATTTTGACCCTCCGACCCCAGCTCATCCTGGACAACAATCATCAAAAAATCATCCAGAGCCACAGACACAGCCCCCCCCCCCCCCCCTCCATTCTTTTAAGAGGTTCAGGTGATAAATCTGTGTTGCTCCCTGCCTGTCAGACCGTTTGACCTCATAATCTACCTCGCCAACCCACCGTGTGACCACAAAAGGCACTTGCCACTTCGCGAACAATTTAGAGCTGGACGTAGGGAGCAACACTAACACCTTGTCTCCCGGTGCAAATTGTCTGAGTCAAGCCCTACGGTTGTTTAAGAAGCGCTGACGTTCCTGAGCCCGGAGCAAATTCTCCTGAGATAACGGCCGAATCAGCGCGTGTAACTATGCTCTCAGGTCCATAACATACTGTATTTCGTTCTCATATTAGGACCTTCCTCCCAGTTCTTTAATAAGGTCTAGCCCCCTGGGGTCTCCTGCCAAAGAGGAGTTCAAAGGGAGAAAATCATGTGGAGGCCTGGTGAACCTCCCGCACCGCAAACAACAGGGGGTCCAACCACTTGTCCCAATTAGGGCTATCGTTGTGAACGAACTTCTGAATCATGTTTTTCAGCGTTTTATTAAAGTGCTCCATCAGACCGTCGGTCTGGGGATGGTAAACACTGGTCCGACACCCAGTAACTCGTAATGCTCCCGAAGCGTACGTGACATAAAGGTAGTACCCTGGTCGGTCAGGATTTCCTTCGGAATCCTGACTCTGGATATGTGACCCACCGCAGCAAAACCGGCTGTCTCGCGCATTTCTTTTTTTCTTTTTTTTGCCTCGTGCATTTATAAGTTGAAAAAACCTTTCTTGAAGAAAAATGCGATTATTCCAGATTCGTGATCCTTTGTGGTTTTTTTTTATCTCTCAACGTATTTTCAAAACCGAGTTTTCACTTGTCTTTGTAAACTGTGTTGTTATGGATTACGAGAAGCGGTGGAGGAAGATTTAAATCATATCGCGGACCTTAATCTGACCAGTGCGTGTGCGTAAGCATGTGCATGTGTGTGTGTGTGTGCAAGCATGTGTTGTAGTGTGGTGTGTTGCGTGACGAATAAAGACTTTCTGTTTCTGTTTTCTGTTCTGCGATAGATCCAAGTTAGTGTAGGCAGCGTGTACTGGACCTCATTTTCCGCGATGATAGTCAGTTCTCCGACAGCAACGCTGAGAACGACAGCGCTGCTGAATCTGATATTATTGAGGACTTGGAGAACATTTCAAACTATGGATTTCAACCTGAATGTGACAATGAAACGGAATATTTTCAAGAACCCATGGAGAAGACTGACGATACACCCGTTGTTGTTACAACGGAAGAAGTTGATGATGTGATGAAGTCCGTTGAGGTTGGTGATTGGCAGATTTTCCGATTTCAGATTTTCATATTTTTCGTAATATTGATAGACTCTACATTTTGTTGTGTTGTCCGTACTTTTAACCTCCAAAATATTTCCACTTTTATAAAACATGTATATTCTTACTGAATATAAATGCTTTTTTAAAAACAAAAAGTTGTGTATTAATGACGCTGTTCAACATTCCCTCAAAACACAAGAACAAAGCAGTGATTGCCCCATTCAGCAGTATGTTAAGTAGCCATGTGGTTTTGTTTGTCTGCCAACCCCATTTGCATTCTGGGAGCTGGCTGAATGAACCAAGTGTGGGTAAAACTCTGAAGGTGATTATCTCAGAAACACGGTTTGCCACACCCTTGTCATTAACAAGTCATAGCTTGAAGTTGAAAAAGTTGAAAGCCGCCAAATGACCCTAAAGTATGCGGTGGGTCACATATGACTTGAAACAACCTGCGCCACACTTTTGGCCATAATACTGCGCAATTGCACTGCCTTGGGGTGCCAGATTGCATAATCCACTAGGACTAACACAAAACGATACCCGCAGCCACTGCAGTCTAACGGCCAGATGAGGTCCATACCAAGTCTTACGAACAGGACCTCAAGTAGGGGGAGGGGCCTCAAGTGCGCTCTTGGCGTAGCCGGAGGGTTGACCAACTGGCGCTAGGGACATGTGGCGCACAATTTACGCACATCTGCCCAAATGACCGGCCAGAAGAAGCAGGCCAGTATCCGCTGTCGTGTTTTATCATGACCGAGGTGACCGGCCATTGGGTTATGGTGAGCCGCCTGGAAAAAAATTCCCAGCGGCTCTTCAGTACCCACAACTGGGTTAGAAAAATACAGGTGAGTGAGCGTAGCGTCTGGGCGCATCCATACGCCATCAATTTTAACTACCCACTCAAAGGCCCTGCATTGGGTGTCATCCTGCGACTGCTCCAGCAGTAAATAATTGATAGGGAAGGTCAAGGGGACTGGGTAAGATCCCACTATGGATTCTGCCACCTCTGCACCCGTTGCGCCCGCTGATGACCCCTCCGCCTCACCGCATGCCACGCAACAATCTCCCTGCCGACTGTGAATGCAATCCACCAGCTTCTCTCGTCAACGTGTCAAACCTTGGCCAATCCGAACCAGACATTGCTGGATCATCATCTGCGAACAGCCCGAGTCCAGCAAAGCCTGATGTCTACCCCCTTGTAGCCTTGGTAGGCCCCTTCGCGACCAAGGCAGGGGTCTGGAAAGCCAAGGCCCAGACCACCTGGACGACTTCCATCAGCAGTCCCGGTGGTTATGGCTGGGACTCCTGCAGTGCCTGCACCCCTGCCCAGATGTCTGGCAGGTCCCTGATTTCCCCCAATTGCACCGCACTGGGAGCTGATGGGAGGACAGAGACGGTACAGCACGGGAAGGGGAGACAGCGTCCCGTGGCACCACAGGACCCTGCTGGTCGACATTGTGCGGGAAAGAAAGCGGGCGTCTCCCGATGTCCATGGGTGCGGTGGACCATCGGCAGTTCCCCTCCGGGGCGCCGGGATGGGCTGGGGACATGGTGAATCCCGTGGGGGTCCTGGTATCGGACACATCGGGCCCCCGGACATTCTCCTCCTGGGGGAACGCGATGGGCTGGGGACCGGGCGATTCCTGGGTCTGATCCTCTGGCCGGCTTCGGGTTGGCGGCGGGCCAGCGGCCGGTCACATTATGCTCCCAGGGGGGTCATGCTGTTGAGGACGCACTCCCACTGACAGCGGAGGAAGTCCCGCTCCTTCTCCAGGCACTGCCACAGCCAGCGGTGCTTCCGCAGCCAGCAGATCAGGTTTCACCCGGCGCCCTGCCCCTCCGGAGTCCCTATTCAGGTGGTGTCACCTGTGGGAGTCTCTGCTCACAGGTAGGGGTTTAGGGAGGGAGATGGAGTCTTTCTTTCCGTGGTTTGCCAACATGGCGAGAGTTTTTATTATAAAGATGAGCAAAAAGGTTCACTGGCCAGAAGTATAAATAAAAAATAATAATGATTGATTTAGGCGCAGGTGGAATGACACTCCAGTCTTGCTCCTGATCGGCTGACGAGTCTGTGCCGCAGGGAAAGGAGCCATGCTGCCGTCTGCAGCCGCAACTTGGCCACGCCCTTTAGTCTGCCACTACAATATAATAAAACATGCCTTCTTATACAAATTAAAATCAATATGATCGTTTAATACTGTTGTTTAATACTATTTAATACTATTGTATAATAATTGTATCTGCCTGCAGGTGGCAGCACGGCGCTACTCTACCGGTAGGTTGGGTGATCAAAATGCAAATTCTCATCAATCCATGAACACAGACACACAGACACACACAGACACACATACACACACATACAGATCTTTACGAGGTTACATCAAAGCAAAAAAACAAGAACATGTACCAACACACACACACACACACACACACACACACACACACAGCTTAGTTTTTGTTCAAACAAATGTAAGATATAGTATACACACACACACACACACGCGCGCGCGCGCGCAGATATGTGAGGTTTGATTAAAAGGGATTCTGCTGTATGATATTCTGAACAAATATTTGCCGCCTCTTACAGGAAGCCTGCTTTCCGAGGGCAGAGTCAAAGCCCTGAATGGCTCCTCCATTTGAAAAGGCTTGTCATGTTATTAACTATCAAAATATTGCAGCAAACAAAGGGGATGGTATGTTGTGTTGTGTTATATTATTGTTACGCTTAATTTTATTTCCCAGTCAAACAACACAAAGATGGCGTCACAGGATTAGAAACCACATAAAAACTGGCGCAGAAGCACAGAGCAAATAAGCACATTTCGGAGTGAAAGAGGCAATCAAACAATCACAGAACCCATGCAGCTCGCTGGGGACCTCACGAATGCAAGCAAAGATTGATCCTCTAATACTAGTGAGACGTAATATTTATTTAATATAATTTTGAGCCATTGAGACAAAAGTAAATCCAACCACTTTCACCCACCGCCTTGGGTAAAGTTGCACCTTAGAAATTGTCAACAATTTTTGGGATTTCACAGGATGTGTGATCGATGAGCAATGGATCACTGAGACGCTTTAAAGTGGGCTAACTGACCTGCAGGTTGTCGCACATCTCCTGGCTGTAGGTGATTCTCTGAACCTCTGTAGGTGAGCTGAGGTAGAGCGCCTGCCCCCCATTGGTGAAGCAGAAGGTTCTTGCGATCCTCATGTCAGTTAAAGGCAGATAATTGACATCCATCAGTGGTCTCAGACTGGGTAAACTGAGCAGATAGGAATGAAAACGACAACAAGGAATTTAAGAAGCCAGGACTGTGACAGCCAAGTGTGAACTCAAGCAAAGAAGACTCAAGGGCAGACACTGAAGTCAAAAAGCAATTCTAAAAAGATATCTACGTCTAGAAAGGGGAAAAATGACACAGACAAATTGGAAGGAATTGGACGGCCAACACCTGTACGTTCGTAGACTTATGGGCTATGTCATGTTTTTCTACGGCACTTCCCACTGCAGTATATGGGATTCATAGCCCTGGCTATACATTTTTGATGAATTTAGATTTTAGCGCTAAAGTTGGAAAATTGAAGCTCCTATTAACGTGCTACTTGGCACAAAAGTGATTTCTACTTCACAGTTGTCTTTGACACTTTGGACCGCAATTCTATTGAGAAAGTCAGCTATTTATACAGACAAATCTTTGACCTCAAAGTTTCCAATTGACTGGTTTCTATCTTAACTTTCTCCAATATTATACCATCCAATATTGGCCCTAGTTAGTAGCCAAGTAGTAGTGTTTGTGAGAATCTGCTTTGTTTCTCGAACCACACCCCATTTTCAATTCGGACGAAAATGGAGGGGGAAAGAGGGTTGTAAAATTGCCTGACCTGCCTTATATAATTGCCTGAACTGGCCTTTAGGTTAACCTATTCCATTTAGACATCTTTGTATTGACCACTTAAGAGAACAAAAGGAAGGCCATACCTGAGGGTCATAACGTGTCCATTGGCACAGAAGCAAGCCAGGCAGACGCTGTTGGAGACGGACACCACGTCGGCCCGCAGCACGAAGGACGACTCGGTGATGTTGTGGACGAAGAGGCAGGACTGCGAGGGCATGAGGACCACCTTGGCCTGCTTCTCAGAGCACACCACGGCCAGGTGGCCTTCCGAGCTGCCGTCCAGCGAGGACCAGATGTTGGTGAGCTTGCGCCGCCGCGTCCGCTCGGGGTCCTCAGGGGCGTTCGAGTCCCGCCAGTTCTCACACGGGCCCTGGATGAGAGTGCCCCCGAGGTCCAGGAAGGCCAACCGTAAGACGGAGCCCTTCAGCATCAGGACGGTGCCTGTGGGTAGAGGGCGCAGGGAGGGGGTTCAGGGGGTTGGTAAGGAGAATGAGAAGGCATATGCCATTTTCTGTCGATATCAACCTATTTTGGTGTTCTCATCTAAATGGCTCATCTCAACACATCTGCGGTAGACAGATGCATGGAGCAGATGTAGCGAATCCTTATTCATTGGGAGCAAAGTAATGACGCATGTACACTGTTTTTATTCCGGTTCTTCACCAAGCTACACATTTTTACACCTGGGGTATATTCCCTAAAGGTAACTTTAGCGAGGCTAAATCCCGCGAGCCTGACTAACTTCCGGTATAAGCAACATCTGCCTTGGAGCTAGCCTGGTCGGGAGCAGACTAGTTTGAGTACTCTCGACTTACAATGTCACTGTTCAGCAATACAACACAAAACTGATACTTGACGTTAGTTCTGTATGATAAGTTCCACATTGTTATTATATCATGAAAGTGAAAAAGAAAACATATTAAATGTATATATTTGAATGACCTTGTCTAAATATATGTGATTATTGCTATCCTCCTCATTGACGCCGCTGTTTGTCAATTGGTTATCAATTGTATACTGTATCGATGTGTGTGTATATATTTATATACTGAACACACATTTACGTGTTTAGTCATCAGTCTGCAGCATTGTGCATTTTAGTAATCATGTGTTTAAATGTTTAAAAATTGTTTAATTGCTCCATCAGTAATTCTTTCTCTGGTCATGTGAAGGAAACGTCACGTTCTGTATTGTTCCTGTATTGAACTGCTTCCTTCTAATTGGTTGAGCCTTTAAATATCGAGAGCGCGCACCTCCGTCTGATCCAGACTCCAGTGAGTCAGGCTGCCTTAGCTCCAAGCAGCGTTTGGAGAACCCACTGAGCTCTGACCACCAGCTGCCGCTTACGTAAGCGACGCCGTCGTGGGTTATCGCCGCCTAATCCTCGCGACCTTGAGGGAATACAACCCAGGTGAGTTGCCCGGCACAATCACAAGTTCTTCTACCGTTGGCCACAAATGATCCGAGCTGTTCCATCCGCATCTGCCTCCTCGACAACTCTTTTGGCTTCAGTTCAGTGTCTGTATCTTGTTGTTTTGCGTATCTTCTGGACTGTACCACATAGCGCTATCAAGGATATGAGGTTTTTGGATGGCAGATTTTCTTTCTTAATACACCCTGGAATTCCTTTTTACAACGATGGACCAAGGATCTCGGAGCCGTAGGAAATATTAATAGACTTTACGGAGGCTCGAGGACACCCCCCGACACAAACATGGTTACAGAGGGCAGAGAGGAGGGGAGAATAAACCTATTTTGTTGATAATAAACAGACGGTGCTACATTTGATTCGAGTGATTTTGATTCGAGTTAGAATCAAAATCAGAATTGTTTTTTTCATTCACCAGGTACATTAGAAATCTGTGAGGACTGGTGCATTTTCCCAACAGTGGGGACAACAAGCATCTATCAAAATTACCGAAAAACTGTTTTGACATTTAACACGAAGGCTAGAATGCTGGCCAAATGAGTTCTTCCTGATAACGATCTGCAAGGAGGGAGGTACTTTCCAAGAACACGTATTTGGTTTTTATAAACGGTGGTACTGTTGATCTATACTCTCTCGCGATAACACCAGTTAATTTTTTTTTAAATCGGGAAAGTGGGCGGGGCGGCCTTTTCAATCGCGTCACTGCTACTCACTGCTGGGCCCGATGGTCACGGGCTCCTCCATCCTCTCCTCCTCCTCGGTGGGCACGGACATGGGGATGAGCAGCACTACGCCCAGGCTGGTGCCCACCCACAGGCACGGTGTGGGGAGGGCGTCCCCCTTGTGGCCGTAGGACTCGCCGAACTGCAGAGTGGTGACCGCCTCCTTGGTTTCCCGGTCAATGCTGGACACGCTGGAGCTTCGGGAGCGGCTGAAGGAGTTCTCTCTGCTCTCTGCCACCAACCCACCCCCCCGCCCACACCCGGCGGGGCACAATTTGAGACAGAAAATGGAGAAGGTGAGGTGGGGTGGGACGGGGGAGGGGGTAACAGAGGAGGAAATGAGCCATGGGGGTCGAGGTAGAAGGGTTGTGGAGGTCGTAAAGGTGAAGTGAAGACAGATGGTAAATAGAGATAGGGAATGCCCACAGTAAAGGTGAGAGAAGAGGAGAACGAGTGAGGGAAGGCGAGATTGATAGAGAGAGAGAGAGAGAGAGAGAGCGAGAGAGAGAGAGAGAGAGAGATTCTAAAAGTGAGCTGTGGTTTTACATGTGTACACGGTAATGTAAAGCATCGGAACAAAATGGAGTGGAGTACGAAAAGGAGGCACACACTGAAGAAGCGAGAGAGACCGAGACACAAAATGCAGAGCTGGACCAGAGTCATACAGTATATTCACACCTAACCTTGGAAACACAAACACACCCACACACCCACACACACGCACACACACACACACACACATGCACATACAGACATACAGAAATGTTCTCTCTCTAGCTGGTGGAACATATTTATGACTAATTCATCAGTGAGGCAATTGGAGACACATATGTAGGGTTCTTTGGGTTAAGTTGGCTATATTCTGCTTTCACCGGCTGTTATGAGACTGGAAAAAAAGGTGATTCATAGCCGCTACTGCATAGCTGCTCACACACTTTTGCGGGCACACACACACACACACACACACACACACACACACACACACACACACACACACACACACACACACACACACACACACACACACACACACACACACACAGCCTTAGCCACACAAGAACACACAAACACATACACATAACACCCACACAAACACTTGCTCCAACAGAAAGACTTCTTTGCGTTGACCTCTTTTGATTGCTACCCATTTAGGTCCTCTATTACTTATTCATAGCTTAAGCCTCCATCATAAAAGTACATATTTTGGTATTTCTCAGGTAGGATTCCAGCACTTATCAATAATTTAGAACAGAGCAATGTGTTCTACTTTTCTGCTGCGGACTATATATAACAAGTGCACAACAGACGGATGCAAAGCCCTACTTTTGCATACAGTAGCTTTCTAATGTTAAATCTGTCTTTTCTGGAAAAATAATATGTTGTTATGTTCAACCATGACAAAAATACTTTCAGTCATATGTATCAGGGAAACCGTGCAAAAGTTAATTTTATCTTTGTAATACAGTACATGGTATGCACTATTCTTGATATTACATTGTTGGACATGCTCTACCACAAATGAGCCACATGAAGTTTGCACAAGGTAGGGCATGGAATTTAAAATATAGACTTATACCAACCTTAAAGCCTTAAAATACATCTTGAGTCCCTTTATTTGAAAACAGGAAGCTCACAGTATAGTCAGGCAGCCTTTATATGTTATAAAAAATCACAAATATCACAAAATGTGCATTTTATCAGTTTTTCACAACTCATTACAGCTTTCGGTGATATTTCGGTAACATCCACATTATGCAATAAACAGGAAGTTGCACTGCTTCGTTTCTTCAACCAAATAGTGATATTCAAAATATGTAAAAAAATACACTAAGACATATATGACTATATTGGGAGTTTCCTGTTTTAGAAAAGTAATTTACTGGTTTTTTTTTTAATGTTTGCCCCATTGGACTGCATTTAAGCACAGTGAGAAGCTGCAGCAGAGTGGTAAGTTTCTCAATACAAAACTGTTGAGCAAAGGTAGTGCTATGAATAGTTTAATAAGGCGTAGAATTATCTCGTTTAAAAACATCCTTCAAATAACTGCGGTGAGCGTTTGAAAGGGCCCTCGCGGCCTCGTTGGACCGAAAGAAATGTCAAAATGTGTTTCGCAAATAGACAGAGCGATGTGGAGCCAACAGGATGTACTGACGCACAGACTGACGGAGGGACGGAAAGCACGGACGGACGCACGGACGAACGCACGGACGGACGCACGGACGGGACGCATAGTCTCGCATGATGGTAGAAGGCTGGCACAGTGTCTTACGCTGGCAAAATCGCCGCCTTACCTCTCTCGCTCCAGCAGTAGGCCGTGGTCATGTGGTGCTCGTCATGGGAGTACATACTGACTCCGTGTAACTGCTGAAGCATCGCCCTCCTGGACGAATAACCTACTTCACCCAACAACATGGGTCCGGTTGAATCGACCCGACCCGCCCCGACACACATAAACACACACACATACACACACAGAAACAACACACAGCCAGCCAGCCAGTCAGCCAGCCAGCCAGCCAGGAAACAGACGAGACACACAGATGAACAGCGATGCCAGAAAGTGACAAGGAGGGAGAAAGAGAGAAGACGCAACTGAGCAAGGTTAAAATACGGCAACAGAGAGAAAACGAGGGAGAAAGAGAGAAGGGGGAGAGAAAGCGAGAGGGGGGAGGACAGACGGAGAAAGACATCTAATCAGATCACTCATTTTTCCTTGTGGTCAAATAGCTCCACTCCCCCCTATTTTCTAGCACCATCTGTTCATCTCACATGACAAGCCTGACACTGTTTTTTCAGGGCTGCTGCTGCTGCACGCTGCCACTGGTGGCCGTTGCAAAGCAAAATAGCCGTTTTTTGTTTTTGTTTTGTTTTTAGAGTGCGCCTGTTTTTGTGGCGAGTGGATGGTGTGTGTTTGTCGCTGTGTGGCAGAGCCTGTGGGGTGTCGAGCTAATGAAAGTCACGCACAGCGCCACTCTGACAGGACACAGGGACTCCTGGAGGGGCCCAGACAGGGAGAATGGAGGCAGGCAGTGGGGAGAGGCTGAGATATATACGAATGAAAAGAGGCAAAAATGGGGTTGGAGGCAGACAGACAGACATTACTGAAGGACACATTGGATGGACTAGGTAAGACAAGATAGACAAACTTAAAACAAACGTACACTCGCGTGAGGAGCAACAGTAGACATGGAGAGATGGCTATCAGCTTTGTGCTCTACTAATAAGTAATAGAGTGTACGGACTATTCGTTGATCGGGGTGTTAATGCCACCACAACACGAGAGGCTTACAGCAACCTGTAGCATACAGTGATACCACACTGTACCACAAACACAGAGCAACCCCAAGTTGTACAGTTGCCATATCCAGAGCCAATTTAATAAAGCCAATCATGTCACAAGGCTTCAATATTTAATGGGCCCATTACCTGTCCTGGATACCGTGGCTTTGTCGGGATATATGCTGGGGATGTGTGTTTACGTCGCGTGTCGTCCCCTTACCCTTTCCAGCCTCCGTCGCCTCGCCTGGTGTGCCAGGGCTCATTACCGCGGGCCTTAGCCCTCACACACGCCTGTTGACCTTTAATTATTCCAGTGACCCCGCTGGCGAATCGCCATGGTGATCCAGCGCTAGCTGCATCCACCCAGGGGGTGGGATGGGAGGGGGCCAAACGGGAAGGCTACGCGGCGACGAAGAACGACAAGGGAACCCGCGCGAGGATAGGTCCGCTGTGATGTGATAACCCCAGAGGCGATAATAGTAGGCGATAGAAACAGCCTTGTCATCTTCAGGGAAGGGATTGGTGGGGTTTGTCTTTACTAGTTGTGGCATTGCCCTCAGGCCTCCCAAGTGTTTGTCTGGCTGCTCCTCGGGAATAAAAAAAAAGCCCAAGATAAATTGATATTTCCTATGTTTCCTTCACAAACATAGGAAATATCAATTTAAAACTTCCTAAGTACACTCTGTTGAGTATACAGTACAGACAGGGTTAAGTGGTTGTCTGTTTAAAACCCTTATCCAAATGTTTATGCCCAACAGTGTCTGAGAAAAGTCAGTGTCCCGGCTTCCTCATAAACATACTTAAAAGGTTAAAGATGTATTGAATAGGCAGCGAAAAAGAGTGACTTCTAGCCTGTCTGCATCACTTTGGTTATTATGTTGCGGCAGCCCAGATGCCGACCTTTCATAGAACGTTTGGCTTCATGGTAATGGAAAGGACTCACCTTTATAATGAGCTGGATAAAGGTGAGTGATTGGGAATCCAATAACAAGATTGGTGTGAAAGGCTTGTCTGTCTCAATAAATGAACAGCCCCGCACTCTCCCCAGAACGGATGTGTGCTCGAACTCCCCCGGTCAATTTTGTCACACAGCAATACCCAAAGCTGTCTTGCGTCTAGTTATCCCATCATTTCTGGTGTTTGTACTTTGTCTGACCACCTGTGTACTCTCAATGAAAAGCCACAGGGATTCCACCACACCTTTGCTTCCTAAATTAGGACAGGTCAGAGGCCACTCAGGATTGAGAGCAATGACTAATGTTTCGATGCTAGTGCAGCTTCATCAGAGTCCAGAATAAACAAAGCTGAGGTGGCACAAATGGTTTTCTCAATTCCCACTTAACCGTGGTACACACTAAGATAATCAAGAAGATTTTCGGCTTATTCCTCCCATCCGACAATTGTGAGCAAAGTCACGAAAGATTATTGCAAATGCGAACGCTGCGAAAAATAAAGCTCACACTGCACCAAGTACAGTCCATGTTCACCCCACCTCCATGTCTTCATCCATTGTTAAAAATGTTCCTTTTGGATTTTCATTAAAATAATTTGCAAATACTAGCATAGCTAGCTCTTCCTGCCCGTCGGCCGCCACGTTTACTTACTTAAAGTCACATTTGATAACGCAAGATACGTGAGATTTTCGCTTTTGAAAAAAAAAGAGTTGGTCTCCACAAACCATAGGAACAAAACTGTCAACAATCTGTAAATATTTGATAAATCTTGTAGTGTAGACAAGGCATTAGTTAACTAATGTCTGCATTCCACCAATAATCAGCATTGTGGACAAATCAGCAGTTTCATAAAACAATACCTGTATATATACCATAGCAGGTCGATTTAAAAAGAATGAATAAGAAAGAATAACGAGTCCAAAGAATATTCACAAGTCCACCAAGAAAGAAAAAGCTTAGTTTAACTGTTTATTACGACCAAAATGTTAATTCAAAATGTTTTGCCGTACAGATCACACAATTCTTCTCTGCACAATAGTTACTTCATGTGATTTTCACTTCTTGATTCTGGGGAGACTTGGCTTGGATATATGGCTGGTACATGCACTGGTATAATCTAGATTTTGACTGCATAGGGCTGTCTTGTTGTTCTAAAGCCACCATTGAATCTCTGGAGATGCAGTCACATTGAAATGTTAAGTCATTGCACTGGGTATAGGTACTGTTTTGCCCATTTTTGCTTGTTGCATTTGCCTGTATGGGCCTTCAACCTGTGTGCAGTGCTTTTCCTCTGGTGTGACAGAGCCCACAGATTCACTGGGCATCTTACTCCGGCATATCGGCGAGTGTCACAGTCTGGTGAGACCCAGGGAGATAACGCTGTCCTGAAGTACCCATGGCTTGGTTCACACTGTGGGTAAAAGTGGCTTTTATCAGATTAATTCAGTTGAAAAAGGGGTCTTCAAATTGATAAATGTCTGATGTACCATCATAAAACATTGCACTGTGAGGTAAATGGCCCTTTTTCTTCATGAGAGCTTCATGAGAGTGCAAGGGCACACGTCGTAGCTGAGTTGCAGCTTCGCCAGACCGCTGCACAGGGTAGAAAAGTGTATTTCCAGTAATCTGCACTCGAATGAAGGAACAAATTATGACGCTTCAGGGGTTAAAATTGTTCCTGGCGCTGTAGAGACACAGCATCCATTTTTCAGTCACTTAGGTTGTTCTGTAATCGCCACCTCACCCTTCACATCTGTCACATTACCTCCACTGAATCCATCCGCTCAAAAACACTCTTCCTCCTCAGTCGGAAATGGCAATCAGGGCGAAAATCGTGCTTCACAGGCGCACTCTGGGAAAATTTCATTGTCGTTGTAGACCATTTAAAAGAAAAATGGGTAATTCTTAGCTGGCATTTGTGTGTAAACAGAGGAGAGTGGTGTAAATTGTCCTTTATGTGGGAAAAAAATTGTCCCCCTCTCTGTGAGGATAATGAAAGTTATTTGTTTCTCCTGTTGGTGAAAACACTGCCTGCCATTGCTGCAGTTTTTTCCTTGTCAGTTAGTTGCCAGTCAATCCACATCCTGACCAGTCCTGACTTACTGAGTGACTGAATGACTGTTGCACAAACAACATGTATAATTTCACATAATGGGGCCATTGATGCAAAAGTCTTGCTGGCGGCTATTTCCCGACGCGATCTCACACAAGCGACGTAAAAATGTCCCAACAACATTGTTCCCTCACTGTTGCTGTCTTTTGAACAAAATAATTCCCTCTATGACTCCTTTTTTATTTGGCTATCGCAATTCCTAGCTCTGCTGTTGATAAAGAGTTTGAAAAAGAAGACACTGAAAATCAAGGTTTCAAACCAGAATATTTTTTCCGTATTTTAACGTTCCCGGTTTTCCACCTCCGAACCAATTTGAACCGGATGAAATACCGATGAATAACATTCCATGTAGGGCTGTGTGGTATGACAATATGTATCTTTCGGATGGTATAAAAATATCTACTGATAGATATTTTACTCTATAGTCTCTGTCTCTAATGTCACAAAACATTACAAAAATGCATTGCATCACTAACTGGGAGCACTGTCTGTTCTTTGGCCGAAATCCACGGCCGCTTCCCGATCATTTCATTGGTTTGCCATCGTTGACAATGACAATGACTGGGCGTGACCCGGCACCTGCGGCGTGCTCAAGTAACAACAACAAAAAGCGAGGAGGTGCCTGAACTGCGAAGCGAAACTTGTTTAAAGTTAAATAAAATAAGTCAATCAATGAAACCGCAACCAACAACGCGGGATATTTTCAAGCGACTTCACAAAAAAAGAAGACCGAGGTCGCGTATTACAAGCGGCTTTCCCTCTGTCCCTCTGCCCCCACTCTCCCTCTGTCCCTCTGCCCCCACTCTCCCTCTGTCCCTCTGCCCCCACTCTCCCTCTGTCCCTCTGCCCCCACTCTCCCTCTGCGCAGGGTTGCGTGGAGACTGCAAGAGAGGAGAATTGCCTTTACAGCCAAGGCGAGAATAATAACCATTGGTTATACGTATCTTCCAGGCCTATGCTTGTTGATCATACTACGCTGTTATTGAAGTTTTGGTAGTTTGGGCCAGCATTTTCCAACGTTATTTCTGTCACGGCACACATTTTTTACAATTAAATAATCCCACTGCACACCACATTAAGCACTCAAAACATCAGAAACATGTATAACTGTGGTTATTATTGTGGCCTACTAATAGTGATGCACGACTTGTGAATGATTCATTCATAGCGAATAACTCTCTAATGATTTGGGAGTTGGGAGACACTCCGGCAAGAGAGTGGGTGAGCGAGTGAATCTTCAGTTCACAAATTAATAATCATTTCCTTGCGCCCATTGTTCACTGGAAGTCCTCTCTCGCTCACCATGCATTAAACCAACTGAATAAAACAAACGAAGAGTCGGAAAACCGAAAAACATTTTTTACTGAGCGACTCGCCAAATTCCGAATCTGAAAAAATAGTTTTATCACTGTGTATAGTTGTTACTTCCCGAGGGAAACTTGTTCTGATGAACGCAGAGCTGCTGTTCTGGCTGGAACTGATGTATAAGACAAATAAGTGCAGTCGTGCAATTTTGATCTTGCAACACAAAGCCTGATTCCCATTATTATTGTTTTTTTAAGCGGAATTCACGGAATTCTGAAAAACAGAAGTTTAGGCAATGATATTTGAATGAAATTTTGGGGATTTGTTGTGGTGATAGAGTACAGTGCAGAAACATACCTAGCTGGCTTTACATACACACAAATGAACATTGACATGGAAACATACAAACACACACACACAAACACACACACGCACACACAGTATGTGTATGTATGTGACAAATAATCTCTTGAACTTGAACTTGAACACACACACAGACACACACACACACACACACACACACACACACACACACACACATACGCGCCAGGGACATGCAACCGCTTGTGTCAGCACACGTTTTGGGGGATGTGTGTCAGCATGGGGGTGTGAGTAACACAAAATCGTGCCAAATGTGTCAGTAGTAACTAGCTGTGTGCCACAACACCACAGTGCACGTAACACCGCTTGAAACTGGCTTGGCCATGACAAAAAAAAAGAAAAATCTGTGTGGTTGTTTTTTCAGTTGATTCAGTCGATTTGCGGAAGCAAAATACTCATGGCCACCGAGACACAGGATAGAGGTTCAGAGGATTTTCACATTCCTTTTCTTACAAAAGACTGCGACTAAAGGTTATCCTCAATTTGCTGATGTGTGTGAGCGAGGGGAACAATTGTTAAATTCAGTCTTGAACCTCGAAGATGGTGGATGAATGATGTGATCATTTTTCGTCGCAATAATCCAACATTTTTTTCATCAAGGACGAACGATCGTCTTGAATAATGTATTGCTGTGGTTAATGAGAACTTCTGCATATTGCTTATCTTTCTGAATCAATATGACTGAAATGGAAATGAAAACTACTAATTTCCTCTATTTTGTGAAATGAAAAAAGTCTTCCCACCTCTTTTCCTCAATTTCTTCTATTTCTTCTCATCGTACCTACAGCACTTTACCAGTATTTCATTTTTTTTCTCATACTGTTGTTTGAGGTGTGAAGATTTGTTTATTCTTTTGATTTTCCTCCATCTGTTCTTTGTGTTTTTGAACATTTTAATTCACAGCGTTTGATTTTCATATAATTGATTTCAGATGAAGGTCACTTCAAATGTCTGTGAAAAAATGTATGAAGATATACGATACTGTCATGCTGTGAAAATAATACTGTTTTAATTGTAACTGTAAGATGCCTAATCACGGTCGATGGCATTTGAGATGCTTTGGTTACTACTCTTAGGCAGCTAATATGAAGACCTACCACCCCAGCTGATATATGACCTCTGACCCTCCCACCCACTTATGCCCATGGTGGGGATAGTGGATCCATCATGCATCAATGGGGGGGTGGGAGGAGGGGTGGAAGTTACAGGCACGTCCTGAGTTCTGTACGCGAACATTTTCCATCACTTTTTCATCCCCCATCATGGGGCTCATATCTCCCACGCCCAATCACAGTTTTTTAAAAATTCCTAGCACCTGCCACCTGCGTACACGCGGGAACTGTGAATAACAACAAATAACCTTTGCCAGAATCTCTCTAAAATGCAGAGCGAGCAGTCCTTTCGTACTCTCTATACAGTACTTTGGTTTTCATGATGAATTTAGATTTAGAAAGATTTGGAAATGTTCGCCAGCTATTTCAGCTGGTAGAAGGTGCTAGGCGAAGTTCAAAATGAGCTCTGATTGGACAAGGGAAATGGCATACCCAGGAAAATGAGGAAATCGTAGGTTCATGGGTTGATGGTCGCGGACAGAAGTTAGGATGTGTTGGGTTAGAGGTTAGAGGAGTCAAACAAACACACCTTCCGTGTGGGACACAGGCAAAGAGATCTCCATGCAAGCAGCGGACTGGGCCTTGCGGAAGGGCGGCCGGCCGGGCCCTCTGCGGGTAAGCCGTGGCCCCTCGGGGCCCATCGGGAGGCGGGGCTTCCCGGCCGAGCAGGGCTGGGAGGTGGGGCTAGTGCAATGTCCATTGACATGATCTGTAACAACGGCAAAGCATTAGCAAACACATGGGGGGAGGGGGGTAGTAAAAAGAACCACAATAAAATCTCAGTTTCGGAACAAGGCTGATGTTAGAAATGAGACGTCGACAAGAAAGGTGGAAAGTCTGGGAGGCAGGGCTTAGAGTTAGAGGTAATGACTGAAGGACATTTGTGTCATGGTAGGAGACAGTGGCTCAAAGAAAGCGCTAGAGGAGGAGAAAAATACATTGGCCGTGAGAGAGAGAGAGAATTGAATGTGGAAGAGGGAGAGTGGGGTGTGGCTTCATTCAGTCAGTGCCAGGGTAAAGAGAGGAGGATAAGACCAAAACTAAGCAAAAACAAGAGCCAAACCAAGTGGAGAAAAGTGGTGCTTGAGACTTCATTCATTAGGGTCGATGGCATTCAGGTAAACAGGCTTTTTTCATCTCCACTTTTCCACCCATTTCCCAAATCAATATTAACATTTTTGCCACCGATTAAAAAATAAACAACCAGGCATTTGCTGCTTTTTCGACACCATGGCTCCTCTGGCATTCAAGCCACCACTTCCCAGAGACTCTTCTGCAAGTGATTTCATGTGTGAGTGTGCACATGTGTATGTGTGTGTGTGCATGCACAAAATGATTTGTCTGGAGCCAGGTTTGTTAATGAGACAAAGAGCAGAATGGCACCCTGCTGATTGCGAGTAGCGCTCCACTGTGCCCACGGTTGAGTCCGCCAGACAAAATAAATAAATAAAAAAAATAATAACAATTCTACATGCTGCCAACACAGCCGTAATTAACTGCCAGGTGACATCTGTGCCTGGCCACCGTCACTTTTACTTGTATTTTGACAGCCGAGCACAGATAAAAAAATAATCTGCCCTAGCTCAGCCTCTACTCACATCTCCTATGGCAACGGCTGAAAATGAAACAGAAGAAGTTTGTTGTTTCAGACACTAGCTGTATTTTCTTTCTCCTTAAGTCAGCAACAATGCTGATGAAGGGGATTAGTAAATACACCCAGCGCGCAGCAGCTGTCACTGTCACGCCTGTTAGGTGGCGGCTGCGAATTTGCCTTCCCAAAATCCCAACAACTCTCATATTGTCGAGCCTTTGGGCTACAGGTGAATGGGAATTCAAAAGTGGAGATGGAAAAGTCCCAGAGTGCCGCACGTGCAAATGCAGGGGCCCAGTTTCGCAGCAGACTGCATCAGGAGGGGCGCTGGGTTTGGAGGGGAACTCTGGGGGGATTTTAATGGCCAACAAATGGCTTTGGTGCAACTGAGCGCAAAGCTTTTTTTGTGTGTGCCCTCGTGGTAATCAGCAATACAGTGATTCGGTTCATTTGCCCCGGACACTCTGCAGGAAATTGTTACACTGTACCTTTAAACACGCAACATCTACACCTACAACCACGCCCAGGCAGATATTAATTGACTCCACCGTCAACTACACAGGTTAACAAAATGTCCACACACACACACACACACACACACACACACACACACACACACACATACACACCCATATTCAAGTATATTGTAATCAGCTGGCAATCAGACTAGCTGAAATACTGATGATGACTAACATTGATCAATGTATTATTATATTAACATAAAAAGGAAACTCTAATAATAGGATGATGAGAGGTCTTGTGCCCATGACTTTACTCCCTTATTACTTCCAGTGTTTTTTTTTCCCCTGCAAGAAAAAGGTGACATCAGGTGTGATCTCATAATTCTAAAATCGTTTTAATTGCTTCACATTGTCACATGTGAGGACACTGTGAATGGGGAATCCAATATGATCGGAGGATTATCTGAATTGCATTGCATGGACACTCACTGTGCCTGTCGCAAACGAAACAAAAGCATCATTGTCACCAGGTTTCACCAACAAAAACGTTTTGATGGTAAAGAATCGTTTTTCAAGATGGGATGGTGTGGCACGACAGGAAACGCGCATGTGAAACATCAAAAGAGATGCGCTGAAAGAGAGAGAGAGAGAGAGAGAAAGAGAGAGCGAGGGAGAGAGAGAGAAAGGTACAACGCCGCCACTGTAATGCGGATGATCCGAAAAGGCTGCATGAGGGACAGGAATGATCCAGTCAGAATGGGCCGAGGCCACTTAGAAGAAGTGAATGATCCAATCACTGTGGAGCAAAGAAAAAAAATGGTCCAATCATGATAGAGCGAGAGGCGAACATTGAGAGACTCGCCTCGACTTTAGATATGGACATGAGTTCACAAGTTCACCTTTAGAAACACTTGCAAAATGTACAAGAGACAAACGCAAAGGAAAAACAAATCATAACTGAAACACACCTGGGGTCAGAAAAAAGGCCAAACACCAAAAATCTCATGGGCAGGAAGAATAGATTGGCGATGATAGAAAAGGAATTTGAGAAGAGCGAGAGAGAGAGAGATATCCAAAGCAACATTGAATTTGAAAGAAAGACAAAACAGCCTATCTTCGAGGGGAAGAAAGAAAATAAACACAAAAAAAAGAAAAGCAGAACAGAAAAATGAACAGAAAGTGAAAACTGCTGGCTTGTCGCCTACCGTACCAAGATCAGTCTTAAGATCTGTAGGCAGACTTAACTTTCTGCCGGGTCCCTTAACTGAAATAAAAAAGGAAATAGGACACAGAGTACCAGTTAATCCCTTGGGGAAAAAAATGGAAAACCAAAGCCAAACCAAAAGAGAAAGAAAAAGTAAAGGGAAATTAAATTAAGTCAAACCAATGCAAACCAACAGAAACAACCAAAGTGAAAAATAGTCCCGTGCAGATCTGTGCAGTTGCACATGGCAGGCATATGCACACTTAGTTTTCAAAGTGCATGTTCCATCTTATTGTTTTTCCCCAGGCCAGTGTTCCCAGTTGTCTCAATCGGATCACACTATCCGTGTGTTTTGTCAGTGTTTGAACGTTGTCTAATATGATAAAGCTGGTTTACAGGCTCCTAGGTTGCTCTCTCTTACTCTGAATCAGTGAAACTGAAATTTTTGGTTTTGTTTTCTACTCGGGGCAATTTGGGTTCACACTGTTATAAAATATGGGGCCTGTAGCTTTAAGAGATTGCATTGCCCGCCACACCCCACCCTGCCCTGCCTGAAACCCATAAAACAATGCAGTGCATTTGGTTAACTTCCCGCAATTTTGTGAAATTGTGTTCGCTCGGAAGCGGCCCAAGATCACCTCTCACGCTGGTGGTCGGGGGCCGGTTGTTTTGGACCGCGCTAGTGTGCGATTACTGTTTTCGCACCCGCCCAATCGAACCACACCAAGGGTGGTTAACGCACCAGGGCTCACTTCAAACGGACTAAGCGCCGCATACTGTATGTGAAAGCGACCTGAGAGAACCAAGGGGCCGAAAAGACCAGAAGTCTCATGGACGCCATCAACTGAGCCACGAGAAATGTTGTGGCTCAGTTTCTTGCGCTCTTATTTTGAAATCTGGAACAGCTGGGACACACTTTGGACGAGGATGCTCAACATGGAATCACAAATGAAAAGGAGGCGGGTTGGGCCGGTGGTGGTTGGGAGGGGGGGGGGGGGGTGTGCGGGGACTCAGACAGTGGTCCATACAGAAATTTCAGTCAAACATCTGAAGAAACAGAGGGATTGGTTTGAGGAAAAAACAAAAAATAACAAAAAACTAAAAACACAACCATTTTGCAAGCATTATGCAGTCAACAGACTGCAAAGGTACAGATTGAGATAGATGGTCATAGTTATCGTCATCATCATCGTCATCATCATCATCCTCATTTGGTTCCCGCTGTCGAATGGTGAAACCTGACACGTGAACGACACAGGATGGAATTTGGATCGGAGCGGGTACATTTTCACGACCCCGCCGGGTCTTTCGCCCATGGCTTTGTTTTCTATGTTGTAAAAACAATAATAATAATAATGTTCTTCTTCTGTGACTGACGGAACTTTTGCATCAGACTTCTTTTTCACAATGTCACTCTGTATCTGGGAGGGCATCCTGAAGCCACTTTCTGACACCACGTGACTTCTCTTAAAAAGTTTTGACTCAACCCGCAGCTATTCAATAATAAAGTATGCCATAAAATATGAATTATTTTCATTTTGGTATTTCAGTTGGCTCTACAGTCCTCTGAAGACCAGTCTGCCGTATTGGTCAAACCTCAAGAAGTAATATAGTTCGAGCAAAAGAAGAGGCAGGGGAGGCGATACAACTTTTGAATTCAGTCATTTCTAAGGCTTAACGGGTTTATTGGCTATGCCACATCTGACGGTGATTTAAAGTTGAATGAACTTGAATTTAATGTTGAATGAACTTGAATTTAATGTTTACCCTTTGAAGAGAAATACAGGTGGTTCAGTGTCGTAATTGAATTCACAGATCAATGAAGTTCCATCTCTCAATTTTACAGGTAAATCCCATCAGATTAGCATTTGGATGAGATGGGAAGAGCTGTGTGCCTGCCCGTGTTTGCTGGTGTGTGTGTGCTTTGCATACAAAGCTGGCCAGAATGGCCAGATGTAACTACAAGGCGAATAACAGAGGGATACAATGACAGCATCTGTGTTTCCCTAATAAACCTGTTGGACGCATTAGTAATTCTTGCTGGGGGAAGTATTTAGGCTTCAATAAATGTGTTTAGAATTTTATAATAACAAAATGCGGATGGAAGTGGTCCAACAACAATTTCCCTCTCTGGCATTCATATTCAAATGAGGGCTATTTATTGAGGAGCCAGAAAAGCCTGTTAATATGAATTTCAAAACGTTGCATTCATTTGCAGGAATCGCAGAATCTCAGTATCCCATCGTCGCAAAATAATTGGCTTTGATATAATTTTATTGCAAACTTTATGGTTTCCAGAAGTAAAAGAACAAACAAAAACCAAAAACAAACAAACAAAAAAAAAAAACGGATGAAAAGATTGACGTAAAAATTTGCTCATTGGTGTGTACATTATAAAGAAAATGCGATAAAGAAGGTGCAAAAATAATACACTGCGATCCATCCCCCGCGGTAGTCTTCACACCAAGGTCCTGGTACACTTTGGTATCTGTGAATGGTTTTGATGTTGTTTTTGGTGGATGACACAATGTTGTGCTGAAATCACTCAGTGCAATAGTCAGACCAGCAATAAAGGTACAAAACAAGCGTGAGCCATGTTGTTTTTTGCACCACAGCATGCCACACTGTGGCCACCATGCGGTTAGGAACAACAAAAGTGCTGGCCTTTGGAAATGGAAGGGTGAGGGTAAATCCACACACACATACACACACACACACACACACACACACACACACACACACACACACACACACACACACGTCAGAAATACCATAAAACACCTTAAAACACGCCCCAAATGAATCGATACACATATTCACAAAGAATGTGAAATTATTCATTCAAATATTAAAGTAGGAGCGCCTACTATATAGTCCCCTTAGCTGTTTTTATCTATGATTTTATTTTTGTGTTATTTCTGTGCTTTTCTAATCAAAACCTGTGTTACCTTAACGTGTCCCGGAAATTAAAGATGGCTACCACTACACCTACTATATCTCAGTAATTAAAAGAGCTACTTAAAATAAGCTGTTTTGGACAGCTCTGGACATATACTTTTAGAGGGGTGTTAGTGTCAATAGGGGGCGCCAATTAAAATGGCCTTATATAAAATCAAGGGCTTTGCAAATTACATATGGTAATTCTGACAACACAGGTATATTCCCTGACCAAATTAAGCCCTAGTAACACAAGAATGTCTGTTTTTCACCCATAAATTCATTACATTTTAAGGTTTTAATGATACAACTACTTTACCCATGAGGCAATTGCATCAAGATGCATAACAAAAAAAGGCACATAATTGTAGTTTTTGTCATTTCTAGGATTTGGGTTTAGAGTAAGGGTTTAAAATATTTATAAATAATTGTGTAAATGTTATGCAATGTATATAATCATTTGTTTTTTGTTCCTGTAGAAACCACAAATCTGTATGATATCAACTTTGCTTTTCGAAAAACATGTTTAGTTTCATGTATGTCATGGAGACTACATTACCCATAACTCTAAGTTTAACAGTGACGTCTCTGATTTGTGGGGCTCGCTCTTACCATGGAAATGTTTACCACACTGGCTGATGGGTGCATAGGCGCGCAAATGCTGACATTTCTATCCAGTGAAATAGTTTCTATGAATGAAATTCATACTGAGGGTATGACCCTATATCCCTAACACCCCCCCGCCCCCCTCCACACACACACACACACACACACACACACACACACACACACACACACACACACACACACACACACACACACACACACACACATACACATACACATACACATACACATACACACACACACACACACACAGACACAGGCTTCTAAAGTCTGTGAAAACTCCCCATTGAAATGAATTTGTTTAAATTTCTTTATGTGTAGCACAAAAAAACTTTGACAATTGTACTCCGGGACACAATTCAATAGATTCATTTTTGTGACTATAAGCACGAAAAAGTGTGAGACAAGGTTGACATTTTTGCACCGTCACTGTTCTAAGCTAAAGTGCATTCATTACCATAACAGCCATCTTTAATTGTTAATTCAATAATTAAAGACCGATTTCATTTAAAATGTCCGGACTTGTTACGGTAATGGATGCTTTGATAAGCACAGAAAAAAACAAAAAAACAAAAATAGTTAAAAGCAACTAAGTTGGCCCAACAACCCAATGAGGCCCAATGAACCGAAAATGACAGGACAGAAAAAAACGGATCTTGAAAAGCCATAAAAAGTGAGAAGCCCTGGAATGCGATTTTTTCCTTCCTTCGTTCCTTCCTCTGCGGTGGGAGCGTGATGGAGAACACGATGGCTTAGCCAACAGACAAACTAAGTGCGAGAGCACACACACACTCAGACAGACGCAGACTGACATCACAGCACGGCATGGCTCCTCCTCGCAGTCTAGGGAGGGGAGGCATGAATGAAGGGATCGGAGGATGGCTTGGCCACAAACAGCCCACTCACGGCATGCAAAAAATACGTAACACAACCCCCCCCCCCAGTCCCAGGACGTCAGAGATGGGAGAGACAGCCTCCTCCTCTTACCGTTGTCCAGCAAGTGAAAGACCGAGCTGCAGTGGCTGGCTCGCAGACTGGCCACGGGCTCGGGCAGCACTCGCGGCTCATTGTGCAGGGAGGGTGGGTAATGAACTGGAACGGGAGATCCGACAAAACAAACACACACTTTTACAGGGGGGGAAAACAATAAGGGGAGGGGGAGGAGGGCAGTGAAACACAGCAGGGTTTGGGGGAAGCAAACTTGCAGGTAACAGTAGTGAACAGTGGAGTCACTCGGGGGGGGGGGTGGGAGCACTAAACCAGTGGAAATGGACTGAAAGGACATATGCACATTGGTCAACCATGGCAATATAACACAGCTACAGCAGTGTTTACCCCCCAACCTTTTTTCTTGCATGTTGGGAAAAACTCTCAAAGTATTAAATAGTGAATACTCAGTATCAGGTGATATAACAGTTGAGTTGTCAATAGATGTATAAGTATTTTATCAATACATATAACTTCAGCAGATTATGCAAATTATTACAGTATCCAACATACAATGTGCTACCACGCTGCCAAAAATTGCAATAATACGCCTTCAACAGTCAGGGTTTTGCAGACTGCAAGTCTATAGTATATTCACATGATATTTTGTATAAATTGCAATAAATCTTATCAAGTCAAATCATCAATCATCAAATCAAAATGATTTCATTTTTTCATTTCATTTATAAACGCTGTAGTGTGGGAGTGGTGTGGTTTAAGCAGTCACACCTGTAGTAGGTCTAGCCAATTTCAGGATCAGGGTGGCTGTACGCCTGTTGCCCGTTAGAGGTATCATTGGTAAAACCCCAATCCCCACCCATGCACGAAAGAGCCTCTGTCATGACAATGTTCCATCTGCTCAGTTGGGGTTGGCAGGCAGATCTGCCACAAACATGGTTTTTCATCTTCCTTTTTCACAATGAATTTTCTTTTTGTGGTGTATTGATGGGGCGTGCATGAGAGAACTTTAATTCAGAATTTACTATCATACAACTGGGCTTACTGCCAACGATAAGGTGTGAGTGTGGCATGGAGCGCGATTCCGACAGATTCTCATGTAAAAGACTCGGACAATACTTTAGTACCGATCCACAAATTTCCTCATCGAGTTGCTGATATCCCTAAAAGCCCAATTTATTCGTTCCGTTGTGTTTTGCAATCCGAACCATGAGAAAGGGCAGATGCCAAGGACTGCGCAGGAGGCATCAGGGTACATACCCAACACCCCCAGCTTCAACTCTACCACCCCCACCCCCACCCCCACACCGTGATATCCCATTCTAAAATTATTCTTCCGGGGTCAAAACGTCCCCCCCAAAACAACAAAACCCAAAATGATCCAGTGGTTTGTGAAAAGAGACAAAAAAAAGCAGGAATGGGAAAGAAGACAGCACAGAGATGAGCGGGGGGCCAATTACCGGGCCAAACGACAAACTGAGGATGCGTCTCAGGCAGGAGAGAGGTGAGAGCGGAGGGAGAGGGATTGGAGGGTCAGGTCCCACAGTTATTGACACGTGGGGTGACTAGAGAGGATGGTAGCCTTCCCTAACAAGCTGTCTGAAACCTGTGTATTTGGCCAAGCCCCAAACAGTCATGGTGATGGGGGAAGGCAGTCAGCGCCCTAATGGCAGTGGTATAGTGCAGAGTATACGTAGGTATACAGTGTATACCTACTTCTAATTTAGTCTGCATTGCGTATACCCACTTCAAGATACCCTCTGATGCGCATCATTTAGTAGTGGCCATGAATAACCAAATCATGAGAGACAGTCTGAGCACATGAGTTCCTTATCCAATAGCATGTGGGGGTGTTGAGGGTGCTGCAGCACCCCTAATTTCTGGATGCTTCTTGAGTTTCCTGCTTGCATTTGGAGCGCTGTCTGGAGCAGAGTGCACTGCGCTGTGTGGAGTGCTAGGCGTGCCCGACAGGCTGACTGGCAGTTGTGTCACAGGGAGCAGGTGCAGTCTGTTCGACATCTACATGGAAAGGCATGCCGCGATAATGCCTTTCTGTGTAAATGTACATTTTGAATGGAGACTACATAAAGTTTCTTACGTATATGTAATTTTTATGGATTGAACAAGGGTGTCCATGTCATTTGACGTCACGTCAATTCAAAGCGTCAATTTTTGAGCACTCGTTCAAGATGGCAGCATTTAGTGTCTTCTAACCTTTGCAAGATTTTAATTTTAATAAAGGTTCTAGTGTTTCTAAGTGATGAGAGACACCTGGGCTTGTAAATCTTAACCAAAGGAAGGGACAGAAGGTTTCCCACCGAGAACACCAAGGATGACTGGCAGCTGTGGGTGATATACATACTGCATTGTTGTGGTTATTATCTGTGTGCTGACACCAGATGGGTCCCAAAATTCGGACCCGGACCCATTGGGATTCGGGACATTTGTCCTGAGATTTGATTAGAACCAACAATGAAAAAATGTATTAACAGCCACACCCATTTTTCCCTACGTACAGTTTTACAGAACAACCCAATGCATTTCCGAGGTGTTAATAAAACGTGAACCCGAACCAGATGCGGGTCCCAGGTTGGGCTCTGGTGGTCGGCTGCTGGTCGACCCAGGAAGAGTTTGCATTGTTAGGTTTATTATTGGTGCCAACACCAGCATTTTAACTTTCACTGTGGATGAAGTCTGTGTATTGATGTGGATTGCTTTCTGCTAAAATAAATAAATAAATAAATAAATATTATTGATTTTTTAATAATCATTAGTATTATACCTTTGCTTAGTATTATTTCCGAACCTGCCATGAGCTGAGAGCTCATGGCAGGTTCGTGCTTTTTGTACCTGACATGGAGTGGATGTTGTCTGTAACTTGGGACGGACAGTTTTTCCACTTTAGGAGTTCAAATGTAAGTGTGTGCATTGATGCTACCCTGGGCGTGTATATTTGGCAGCACCCATCAAAGGAAATAGTTTCCCATGCGCATTAATGTTCCCTTAGAAACAACCACTAAAATGATTATCTTCACATAAACACTGGCTAATGATGTAGTTGTCTTACTCGATAGGGGTGGGCGATACCGCAGATTTTGGTTAGTAATATCAGGGAAGAATCACCGATATCGATACCGCTTTAAGTTGCCATGTGTAACGCAGCACTAGTGAGTCGGATCATTTAGCTCAGCTCAGCAATAAGAGCCGGCTCTTTCTCTTTTGGGGGCGACCTGCGCAACATACAAAGTTTTACCCTGTTTGGCTCTTTATGTCATTACCAAAGTGAGATGTTTCTGGATGGTATACATAATGTATATAACACATAACATAATCCTGTCACATTACAGGATCATCCTATTATTCTGTCTCATATAAATTTACAAAAAATATAAAGAAATTAAATAAATGGGCTCTCATCGTCTGACCAGCGATGGACATTTATCACCTCGTCCCCGGGTGCGTCCACGTATGCTGCCCACTGCTCCTGGCTGTGCCCCCAGAGGAAGGACAAGCCAGGATGGGTCAAAAGCAGAGGATCCATTTCACCGACCACCATCAAAAGCATGTGTGTGTGTGTGCAAGCATGTGTTGTAGTGTGGTGTGTTGCATGATGAATAAAGACTGTTTCTTCTTCTTCCACGTGGGCGCGTGCGGAAAGGATCTCCCGTTCACCACATGAACAGTGACGGGCACCTAGCCGCCGCAAGTGAGGAAATATATGCGTAGAATAAAAAGAAAAGCAATTTAACTTATTTTGGAGAGAGAAACTGATCCCTTATTGGTATCGTTCCTATTGAGGCTAGAATCATTCTTCAAGACGTAGTATCGGTAGTATCCGCCCACCCTATTAACCTATAGTCTATGGGCCTGTATTGATTGATTGCTCTTCTATGGCTAATGTTAATTCAATAATGATCCTTACTCCCTGAGGTCAAGCAGCAGAATTTTACCGACAGTTTTGAAATACTACTGGCCCATTTTTGGGTGAACTAAATATGCAAGAGTAGTCTTACGTGTCACTGTTTATAACACAGGCTGTTTATCCTTTGCTGGACAGGCCTTAAAAAAATGTAAGAATATACCCACTTCCCCCGGCACCACTACCAAATGGTCATCGCGGAGAAGCGTGGATGAAGACATCTTTCGTAGGGACCAAACCGTGCTCCTTAGCCATCTATCCCGCAGCGTTCATTCACGCACCCTGGATGACCCTTAGTATCTCTCTCCTTCAGCAGAGTTTTGCTTTTTTGGAGCACATTAGTGGAGGGCAGTTGGTTTTTACACTGCCATTTATTGTATTTTTGGGTTTCCTTTCCCCCAGACAGGGTGTTGATGAGACCTGGTCTACAAACAAAGTTGTGGAAACAGACCAGAGTGGAACGCTGTGGAACTGCTCTGAGAAAATTATTTAGTTGAAGGCCTGAACGTTCCTTCTCTTTGAGGAGAGAGGAGATGTAAGATTGCTTTTCGGGAACTATGCTCAAAGATTGCTTTTTGGAACTCAAATGCTGCCCTTTTTCCATTTGAAAGTTAAATTGAACACAATTCCTTAGCCAAGATCTATGAAATAATTTTTTTTTGCCATGGCTGGCAACAATTGTACTGTAGACTGTTCAGCGTGATTTGTGGTCGCCATAAACGAGCTGGACCACTCATGAAGCGAGCGCTACGAGAGAACACGAGCATTTATAGTTGACAAAGTGCCGTGTAGATGCCGTGGCGTTATTCCCATGAAAGACAGGGGGCGATGAGCACAACCAACCAGGGGAAACTGATAGCGTTTTTACACCAAAATTGAAAGTGTCGATTCTGTGATTGGGAACCAAACAGTAAAGGAGACAGCAACTTAAACAAACAACAACATTAAACTGTAAAACTTGGAAAAAAACGTATTTTGAGCCATTCAAAAGAATCGGATCGGGTTCTCTGCTG